>NC_056470.1:32026040-32358339 GCF_008729295.1 Plectropomus leopardus
AAAACAGCAATCACCAGAGTGGTACTTTAGACCGACCCATAGCTTGACCTGCTGTCAAATTCCCAACCTTGTTCCATTCTGACGCTCCCTTTTGGCTGATTTTGACTGATTGGTTTTATTTTGTTTTGCCTTTTGTTGTTCCTCGGCCCCGCTGTCTTCCTCTTTTTCACTCGTAGGCAGCGCGGATCATATCTCATATTGTATCCCAACGACTTTGATTGTAATCCTGTTGCTTTCTGAAGGAAAAACACCAGAAGCTGACAGAAGACAAAGCACCATCCACCCACAGGATCCCGGGTAACTAATAGCCCAGGTCAAAATCTGTCCTTTTATTTATAATCCTCAACAGCATGAAATATGAAGGGGTAGATTGAGATGCATAACTTCACCCCCTTTTTTTGAAGCAGGAAGCCCTCAGACACCAAAAATGATGAAATGCTTTGGCTGAGAGGTAAACTATTAATAGACTCCTCCACCTGAAACTGTCACTGTGATCCCTGCTCTACAGCCCCGCATCCACACCAGGAGCACCTTTCAGGGACCTGTGAAGGGCTGCTCAGAAGGACTATCACATATGCTGAGGGGCACACAGCACCTACTGTACAGAAGGCACGCCTATCCGGAGACCAATACGTTTCATAATTGATAGAAGCGTGCATGTGTCAGTAACTCCATGATGTGAAAGCAAAGTGTGGGCATGCAGATATTTCATATTGTGCTGATTCTGTGTGTATAACTGCAAATCTGTTACAAAAGCCTAAAGTGTTGTTGAGTCAAATAGAGGATGATAGTAAAACAGGCACGCCTGCATTTTTCATGGCCAACTAATTAGCCATTTCCCCTAAGAAGCACAATAAGAGCTCTTGCGTGTGTCACCGCCGTCTGCTGTGCATCATGAATAAAACGCTCATTTTAAATATTTTGGGGACAACTATCGGGATGTAAATCAGCCGGCAGTAAAGTTATGTCAGAGGAAAAGTCACTGCCGGTAGCAACCACATTCCACAAATGATCATTTATTACCCAACACTATTTTTAAGGGGGAAAATGGCAGCCTCCCTTTGTCAAATCTAACAAGGGAATAGCTTTCAGGTGCTTATACTACTATAACTCATCTCAGTGACCTTTTGAGCAGGAATTAGGGCACTTTCATCCTTGCTCAGGTGCTTGTTGGAGTCCATTAGCATTTTTAAAAAGTGCTGCAGACTGTAAAGAAAAACAGGGAATCTTTCATTAATAGACCTAGTGAACTTTAGCATGTTGGCTAAATTATGAAAAATGACCTGATACAGGATGATTATAGCACAACTGCAGACTTTACATTTAAGGAATACTTTTACCCCCAAAAAATTATCATTTGTATATAAATTACTCACCCAGTGTTATGTTGAATTTGGGAACAAAACTTTGTTTTTCTTGTATGGCTGCTGTAAATAAAGAATCCAAAAACTTTGTGATGTACTGAAATGAATGGGGGACAAGTTTTCATAACAGCAAAACGATATCAAAACATCCATTTACAAACTCTCACACAATTTGTACAACATAATCCAAGTCTAATATATTGTCCACTTGTATGCTCAGTAATGCCCACACATATGCAATTTTGCTAAAACCTTGCTATTTTACACACCTCCAAATAAACAGTGCAGGCGTGATACTCATCAGTGCCTAAAACTGTACGTTTTTAAGTTTTTTAAATGGAATATTTAAGTTTAAGTGAAAAGGCATGTTCTTGGGAAGCACTGGGCATACAACTGGATAATAAATTTGATTTGGATTATATTGCACAAGTTGTGTGAGACTTTGTGAGTTTTACTGCCTTCTCAAACAGGACTAGTATTACTCGTGGACTGCATGTGTTTTAGAAATAAAAAACATTTAGAAAATCTCAATCTGATTCCTAAGATGCTGTTTTGTGCAGGACTAATATTAACAACGTTCAAAGTTGTTTATTGTCAAATGGACAACAGTTGCAGAAAAGTCATTGTAACTGAAAAACTCAGTCACAGACTCCTTTCAATAATGCAATTTAAATATGTATTTAAAAAAAGGAATACAATCACACAAGTAGAAACAAAGAGAATTTGGATTTAGGGATAAAAAGCAGTGCAAGTGAAAATAATGAATAAAAATGTAATTATAATATGAAGTCAAGTGATGTCGATCAGTAGTTGTGTAAATAAATATGTATGTACAGAGATGTAGACTGTTATCATTATCACATGACCTCTGTGTGTGGCAAAATTTTATTCGTAATTTGTAGTGGAATTTTCACTTGACAAATTACAGACATGGCTGATTCACACATTAAATAAATCACCTAGAAGCCTCTGCGATTATAACAAATGATATAACGTAATATGAGTCCCATGCAAATAGGACTTATGACTTCAATTCATCAAAATTTTCCATGTTTTAAGATCTGCATTTATTGTTGAGGGATTCTTCAAATACATTTTTTTTTTTTTTTTTACGAGTTCAACTTAACACCGGGTGAGTAAATCATAAAGAAGCGGTCATTTGGGGATTGAAGTATTCCTTTAAAGCACCATCTACTGACTAATAAGCTAAATTATGTGGTTTTATTTTTATAGCATTGTCTCCAGTTTTACACAGTATTTAATGTTGAAGCTAAAATCCATGACAACTTCAAGCACACGTAGTAATCATGGGTTCATTTTTCCTTGTTTCAAATGTTCAGTTCCTCCCTTATCATTATTCTCCAATTCAACATGCCCCTCCTTCAGGGAAATTACATAGCCAACCACCTAATCCCAGTCGTGGTGAGTGCTATTCCACGCTAGCAGACCAAATTAAACATCTGACTGAGATTGCTGAGAGAGACAGGACGCACAGTCTTGTAACCCATTCTCTATTTTTGAAGCTTCTAAATAATTCATAGATAAAACAAAACACAACAAATACCTTGAGACATGTGCTATCCAGTAAGTTAATCCCACAAAATGAAATAGAACTTTATCTTGCAGCTCAAATTGAAGCAATACCGTGATATTAAAGTGTGAAAGAGAACACAAACACTGCAACAAATTACAAAATGCCAGGGGGACCAACAACAGTATTACAGAGGACGACCGAATACCATTTCATTTTTCAGTGTGGGACATGCAGTTCAATACCATCGTTATTGTCAATAAATTGTAACATGCAAGCTAGTTGGAGTCATCACCGCCAGTGTCATATATCAAATCATGAGGTAGCTGCATGATCAACCTGGGTAATTCACTATATGTCAAAATATCGTGCAAGACCAGCAAAAATCCTCATTATAATAAGGAAAAATATCACCAGCTCCTAAGTTCAGTTTGAATCAACAACGTAAGGCACTCCAGAGTCCTAATGTGCCAGATAGTGTTGACATGTCATACCTTCTGCTGTCTGCTGCTCGTTTTGTATTACCAGTTTTCCTGTGATCAAAAGCATTAACGTAAAAAAAAGGGGATATCTGAGTGCAAATATCATCTTTATATGGCCATTACTTATTAATCTTTAAGTTCATTCCGGAGCCACTAAGTCATGTCACCTAGATGTCCTCTGAAAGCAAATGGCCCGACACAGTGTATTGAATTACATGTTCCCCTATTTACTGGAAAAGCAGGTCTTGGAGATAACAAGAAAGGTGATATTTACAGTAGCCTGCAGCAGTGTGATGTGCCCTGCCAAATCACAGCTCAGGTGGGCCAAGGAGCTCCTCCGTGTTGGTAAGCGGGACGAGACTGTGCCAGAGATGCACCGAAAGTTTCATTTAAATGTATCTCACATACATACTTAAAAGTGCAATTTGCATAACTGTAAGTAAAGATCAGTGACTAGAGGTGATGGTTTAAAGGAATACTTCACCCACAAAATGATCACTTGTATATCAGTTACTCGCCCACTGTCATGTTGAAGTTGTGACTTTGTTTTTCTATCATGCCTCTACAGCAAACAAAGAATCCAAAACTGGAGGAAATTCTTGATGAATTAACGTAGTAGGACTCCACCTTTTACGACAGCAAAACAACGTCCTAACATCTGTTTACAAACTCTCACACAACTCGTGCAGTGGAACCCAATTCTCCTTTCTTTAATCGTATACTCAACGCTCCCTAAATACATGCATTTACACTAAAACTTTACTATTTAAAAAACATACGTACTTGCTACTGCATGCCAGTAGCTTGTATGGGCTACTGGCATGCAAAGAGTTTTAAATAGCACGGTTTTAATAGAAATGCTGGTGTGAATGAAATACTGAGCATACAGCTGGATAAATGACACCTGGGTTATATTGCAGGAGTTTTGTGATAAAGGGATATTTAAATGCAGTTTTGCTGTTGTAAAACGCTGACCCCTATGACCCCAGGAATCAAGAATTTTCACAATTTTTTGATTCTTTGTTCACTGTGGAGGCATGCAAGAAAAACTAAGTTTACATATGATAATTTTGTGGGTGAAGTGTCCCTTTAAGTGCCCTTTACAGTGTTGGCCTGTTAGATTCTTCAGTTGGTTTTCTGTTAATCAAATTTCTATACAGGCAGTTTTTTATTTTTCATTTTAGCCATGGTGACAAACTGCATTATTCTTTTAATTCTCTCAGACAAACCACTGTGGCAGCTGTTGAGAGGTTACTTTTTCCAGGAAGGAACCTGCTGAAACAGCAAAGACAGCAAACAAAGCAGTTTTAAAAAATTTGGTGATATCACCTCAAACTAAAATGCAGATTAAGTCCTGTCAAGTTAAAATAAATTGAAGAATATATTTTTCCTCATAATAAGGGGCTATGTGACAACAGCTTGACCGTTTCACTTTGCAAACTGTCACATTCAGAGGCAAATCGTCATGTTTTTGGCGGCAAAAACAAATCTGAAGGTAATTTGTTAAAAAATCAGCCAGTCTAGTGCAATATCAAGCTAATGACAACACAACAGAGAAAGCTTGACTTTAGATTAGAGCCAAAATTATCAGATAATTAATCAATTAGTGAAGCAACAGTAAATTTAACATCAACTACTTATATACTTGATTAACTTTTTGCCCTTTCATAAGCAAAAAAATCGAAAACTGATCTGGATCTAGCTCCTGCTTGGCCCACTATAATGATTTTCTGCTTTTCTTAATTTATTGCTATTAAAAAATATTTTTAGGGTTAATACTGCTGGTTGGACAAAACAAGCAACCTTTGTAGTTACTTTGAGGTTCAGGAAAATCTGGTGGGCATTTCCTCCTGTTTTCTGATATTTTGTAGACTAATCATTTAATCCAATAATAAAAAAATACAGTGTAGATTAAGGAACAATGTAGAAAGATTTCAGCTTTGGTTTAAGGTTAAACTCTATGGTTTTGGTTAGATTTTGGTCCTAAAATTAGCTTCACATTTCACTAAGAAGAAATGTACTTCTCTGATTTTATGCATGAATCACACACTTCACATTTTAAGACAGCTTGTTCATTAAGAAAATCATCAGTGCTTTCATAAGCTGGATTCACTCTAGTCTCAATCAATTTGCAAAGAGGCAAATTAAAGTTTATCTTTTTAGTCGTATTTTCCTGGTTTATACATGATTTTTGATGCAATAACCTCTGTTACATCAATTAATTACTTCATGGTAATATGTGACTGTGAAACATTTAGAGGCAGAGACAGTGCAGCATACGAACGGGAGCACTTTATGGTTAATAAAGTGTTTTGATCATCATATATAGGACTTGGGAAACAGGTGCAGATGAAACAACTGGAACACATGGTGGAAGCCAGAAGCTCGGCACACCTGTTCCCTTCCTGCTAAACAGCCTCGCAGTGGATCGTCTCTGGAGCACAAAATAACTTCCATCTCGCACACATGGCACACATTTCTCCCATTCTAATAGCACAGAGATGGAGAACAGACATTTGTCCCTTTTAGGGCCAATAGCAATGGTGATAAATGAAAGCAGGACTCTTTCTCTATGCTGCTGGAAGATCTTAATGCATTTTCCTCTGGTCTGTGTAGACAGAGCACTCCGCAGGGAGGGAGGGGAGGATAAGTAACTATAGGAGGTGGTAATGGTGTTGGTATCGGCTGGTGTTGTTTGCCCTAGCTGTATTGAAGCGATGGTCCCTGAGGAGCCTGGCACAGGGAGCTGGGTTTGTCAACCTTGTCTGAGGGACTTAATATGAAAACAACACTAATGAGAACCATTTCCATTGCTCTGTTTATTTTCAGAGATGCATTGAGCGGGGCATACACACGGCTCAGTGATCGCACGTTGCATTGCATTCATTATGGGGCCCTGGATGGGCTACTGATACATTACACACAAACACACTTATAATTGCATTTTTTTTATTGTTCAGTGCTACTTTTAATGCTGCAGTGAAGCAAAATGGGCTCCATCTGACCAAACACAATCATAAGGTTATGCATCCGCCTGGCATCTTTTATCCTTTTTAGAAATTCTGACTAAAAGCCAGAAATTAGACGTATTTAATGTGAATTCCATGACTGGAGCAAAAACACTATATGGTAGATTCTATAGTATGTGAAGAGGTATTCTCTTCATCAATAAATGACAAGCTTCAGCAGACAAGTATCATTTCCTCAAGCAAAATGAATCCTCCCGCGTCCATCTATTCACTCACAGACATGCCATTTTGAAAATCTCTCTAAAGTGACATTACTCCAGAGATTGAAACCACTATTTCATTGAGCAGAAAATTGCTATTGAATTTGGAGCTGAATAATTGGGGGCCATGTTCCAATTCGAGCCATAGAAAAAGGTAGAGTTATGTTTTACTGTCACACTCAAACCAATGACATTCTGAAGCTGAGCGGCACAAATGGTATGGGTATTGTTGGACGGGACATTGCTCTCCTTTGTATATGAGCCATATCAAGCAAGGAGTTGGGAGGCAATTTGGAAAAGGATGCAATTCGCTTTGATTTGATAGAAGGCCATGAATGGAGTGAAAAAATAAATAAATATCAGTGTTTTGAAGAAAAGATACACGCATTGAGCTGTGTAGTTACATTTGCTGGATTTCTCAAAGCGCTGACTACATATTAGATTCCAAAATATTGGCTATAGTGAAACTGAAAACAGGACTAAACTCTTCTTATTTTCTTTTTTATTGTGCTTTTGCAGAATTTTACTGGAAAAGGAGAAAACTTTCTTTCTGCAGTCCGTAAGGGACCATTTGTTATTTATCAGAGGGGAGGGGCTGGTACAAAAAGGGGGAGGCATGTCAAATAATTTTTTAAGCACTGGGGAGCGGCTTATGTTTTTTTGTTTTGGCTTAAGAGAGGGGCATTCAACTTTAAATGGCTGTATTTTGTATTGTCTTCACCACAGATTTTTATAGAAAAGTAGGCAGTACTGTTTTCTTAGGGATAAATGCATAAAAACATAAATTAAATGTTTTTTGTACATATAAAACATCATGTTTAAATGCATCTAAATCAAAAGTGAGACAGTTTTCTTCTTGATGTGACAATAACGTCACAGGCGTCTTTACATTTACAAAAACAGCCACCATTTAAGAAAAGAATAACTGCTTCAGCGGCTCTTTATCCGTTTGCTGTATTTCTTGTGTTGAGCTCGGTGGCACTGCCTCTCTCTCCCCCCTCGCTCTCTCTCCCCCTCCCTGCCCCTCCCGTCATCCAGTGATCGTTTTGTGAACCCGTTAGCCTGTCATTGGTTTAGAGACTCCAAATGACCCTGTGTTTCTGCAGAAGACTCATTCATCCCCTCCCTCTCCCTCCCCAGGCCACTGGCAATACTGATGACCACCAGAAAGACACACACACGCACACGGGCACACACACACTTCTTACGGACAGACATTAGCACATGCACGTACACACACACACACACACACACACGCACACACACTGATGGCTGCTGTGGTTTGCTGGTGTAATGTGCTTTGTTGTGTGAAGGTATCAATCAGAGGGGAGCAGATTATTAGAGTGTCTGAAAGAGATCAAACAATGTTGCCGTCTGCACCCACACATGGCTGATTTACAGGCAGGCTGATAAAGTACTGCAGCTCTCTGTCAGGGGCTACATGACGGCTCGCCGCGCTCTTAGGATAAATTATTGCAGAGGCCCGCGGTAATGTCTCTCCACCTAGCAACCAGCCGCCCCAGCCGCTGCCAGGGGAGCCCTGCCTCGTCTGCCATAATGGCACTGTGTCCGGGGTCAGCAGTTACTGTATCGTAGCGGGGTGGGAGGGATATATACACACACACACACACACACACACACACGTACACACACACGCTCAGATGCATGCGCGTGCACGGTGCGCACCGTTTTCTCGTTTGTCTCTACACCTGCCATTGGAAGCAATGCCAAAAGACACTCAGGGATGACTGCAGGAGGACTGAGTGGACACAGGGGAGGAGCTGATGTCCCGCTACAATTTTGCAGTAGAGCAACATTTTGAAAAACTGACGCCAAGGTTCCAAACAAGACAGTGCTGAGAGAGGAGCGGGCGCCATTATCAAAAAAATAAAGCTTGGCAAAAACATTATAGAGAGCCATTTGTAACACTAAGTCTGATCTCGCTTGTGTGATTGGCTGAGAGGCAATTCTACAGACACATTACTCCATACTAAGCTGTGTCAAACTGTCCTTATGTCAGCACGCAGGCCTGCACAAAAACAATCGCTTACTGATTGATAAGAGCCTAATAGGAACATTTTTATGCACTAAAGCAGGGATGCTCAACTTGCTTTGCTTGGGCACTTTGCAAAATGAAAGAAGGCTGGGGGCCAGTCGCAGCAGCCCCACACGTGTCTAGGATTTTAGGATGAGTTCTAGGATTTTAGAACATTTATAGAATTTTATGGCGTAGGATTTCAGGACATTTCCAGGATTTTAGGATGTTTCGGATCTTTGGACATTTGGCGGATTTTACAACATTTCTAGGATTTTAAGACATTTCTAGGATTGTGGGTCTCTCTAGTATTTTAAACATTTCTAGGATTTCAGGACACTTCAAGGATTTTAGGAATTTTTTATTATTTTTTAACTTTTTTCAGATTTTAGGATGTTTCTAGGATTTTAGGACATTTATAGTAATTCTGAACATTTCTATTATTTTAGAACCTTTTTTAGGATTTTATATATATATATTATATATATATATATATATATATATATATATATATATATATATATGTTATATATTTAGAATATGGGATAAGCCAGGACCTCTGTCTGGGGCTACAAGGGATCTTCCACTAGCACTTTTTTTTGGATAAACAAGCTTAAGTTTGGTGCTTTTTTCCTGCACTCTGGCACCTTATGTATACTTTTTTCAAATTTGTATTAGATTAGATTAGTTGGGGGCCAGATTCAGCCCTCCGATACATTGAGTATCACTACACTAGTGTCTTTGTGACAAAACACAGATTATACTTGATCCACTTTCCCCAACAAGGCTGCATATTTTGAGCTGTGCTTTAGCAGACAGTGACAAAGATAGATATATAGACAGATAGGCGGAAATCAAAATGAATAAGTCACCACCCAGAAGTGGATTTCACTTACAGATGACGCATGACTATTTTATATCCCGCTGAGTTCCTGGCCTTTTATTTACTCAAGATGGCATTTTTTTTCTCTGCAAGGTCAGAGTAGAATTCACCCAAGAAATTGGCAGCGAAGACACATAGCTGCAAAAAAAAATGAGAGTAGAAAAACTATACTGAGATGCTAAAAGATAGATGCTGTCGATTGAGTGTAATGAATATTTTACTGAGGCTTTCTCCATTAGAGCTTTTCAACAGTATCTTTCTATAGAAAAAAAAGAGAGAAACAAAAAATAAAAACAACTAAAAAAAAGTACATTTTTTCCCCAGAACTAAGGTGGTCTGCAGGAGTTGAGTTCAGAAACTGGCTTTGGCAAGTTGTCTGCCATTTTAAAAGTGGCTGGGTGATCGCCTCCTCCCTGCCCCCTCCCCTGTGTTATCTCGCTCAAAGCAGTGCCATCCCTCCATTGTAATAATGCTGCTTCCCAGCAGCCCTTGGAATGACCTTTCTTTAATTAACTGCATCTTGATGAGCAGATCTACATAGAATGTGAAGGTTAATTAATGAAGTATCACTGCTTAGTCTTAAAACCATCACCTAGCGGATGACAGCCAGCCCACCACTCTCAATTTTACCCCCCGATCTCATTAGCAATGGTAGGCCAATGGACAGCTCGGCTCTGGCCAGTGGATCTCAAGAAAATTGTATCAAAGACAGGCCCTTTGATATCCTTCATATGGCTACGTAAGACCACATTCTGACTCCACACTTTGAATAATATATGAGAAACTCTCACAAATACACACACACATTCTTGCATCACATAATGTGTTCATGTTTTTCTCTGAGGTATGAATCTAGTCAGCAAGGCCATAAATAATTCAAATGAAGGTAAAATAATATTTCAATTAAGATCCATGTAATCTGTTTCTTGCAAACAAATACATGATGGATGGTGATGGATAATTCTTGGATTATTGCACAGTTTCATCTTGATAAGCTTTCGGTTTCCGTGTGATTTCATTTCAGGGCGCATTTCAGCGTCGCTTATCGTCGCAATTTGGAAAGAAGATCCACGCTTGCAAATGTTGCCCAACTACTAAAAGTGTCATACTGTCGCAGTTTAAGCTGGTAAAAGATTGGACGATGATGATGATCCGGGGGTCTACGGTTACAGCATATTTCCCAAATCTGGCTGTGCTCACGCAGCTTTTTTGTCTATCTATAATCTATCACAGGAGAGGATGAGGCGGGCTATCACCTCTGTATGCACAGCACTTAGAGCACAGACACTAGGTGGACATGTGACACTATCCATCACCATGGATGCTAGTTTTTGCTGCTGTTGATTGCAACGTTTCTCTCTTGGGTACCACAGGCCTGGCGAGCCACCTGGGCTCATTTACCTTCCCACCTGGCCTGGACATTGGAAAATTAAACCGAAAGTATCCAAGATTACTACGCTGGGCTGGCTTTTCTGGCTCCATTCAAGTTGAATGAGAGCCCCAGTCAAAAGGGGATGATTTTCAGATTCATTCAGATTTTGCAACCAATTGAATATTGTGCACTTCTGTCATTATCCTGCTATAAATCTGCCAGCTTGTATGCATTGTATGCAGTTTCACTGACACCTAACAACTTCGCTGAGTGACTGTGTGCTGCTGCAAGCATATACAGATGTGCACGGGAGATCTCCATCAGGAATCACTATTGTCTCTGCATTTCTCAGCGCTGAGAAATATGATTGAGGCTCTCCAAGTAACCTTGCTTCAGCCCTAAAGTCAAAGCATTAATGCACGACTTGACTTCGGGTAGCAGCGGAGGCACAAAGCAACTTCCACAAGACAGCAGAGTTTGACAAGCGCGTGTTTATCCTTTTTATACAATATCTGCAGAATAAAGATAAAAAATGACAGATATACCACGGCCATCTGGATAACCCACAAGCAAAGCTACCAGTCTCTATTTGTGTCTGTTAGCACTACAAAGTTATTGATTCTCACCATTTACCACTACAACCTTTTGACAGCAGACACAGCCACGTATGTAAAAGCTGATATGGCTGACTCCCTGAAAGCTAACAAAGAGTGATACCCCGCTGCTGTATCTCACTGCTGGCTGAGTATTTATAGAATATCATATCTCTTCTAAATCTATACCCAGGGTTCATACAGACAGGGGTGAGTGAAATTCAAGGACCTTTAATTACTTTTCAAGCACTAATTTTTACTCAGCAATAAGGACATAAGATTATACTGGCACATCATCAGTATCGGCAGATATTTCCTTTAAAATGAAAAATCATATTATGCATACTCTTATTGTGATGGCCCATATGAAATATTTAATTATATTGACGAATAATTGACAAAGTGAACATGTACAAAACATATTTTCACGTTTTGGAATGTGCAACAATGAATGAACATTACATACTGTATGTAATATTCATTCAATGTGCAAAAAACGAAAAATTCTTCAACTTAGGGTTGATGTTTTGCACATGTTCACTCTGTCAATTATTCGTCAATATAATTAAATATTTCATATGGGCCATCACAATAAGTGAGTATGCATGAGTATGCATAATATGATTTTAATTCCAATACAGAAGAGACTTGATCACTAAAATTACATGGGGGAAATAAAAGTAGATATACTATTATCTGCATCAAGTATTGGCCAAATGAGTTGTTATATTTAGGCATATCAGATATCGGGAAAAGAAATCCTATATTGTGCATGCCTACTTAAGGATGAAATTTTTTTCTCTACAACCGTGTGTCACAAAAAAATTGTGCAAATTCGTAAATGGAGCAATGACATGATACCAGGGCCAATCAATCAACTGCTGCTTATATACTGCCAAATTACAGATCAAAACTCGCACCAATGGCTGATGCAGCTCAGGTGTGAATATTTTGCAGGCTTGCAAAGCATCCTGTTGCCGACCATTTACTGGCGTTTACCATATGATTGGTGCTTATACAGCATCAACGAATTATTGCAACCACAGCCGTAAAACAATTATTGAATACCTTTCATAAAATAATTTATCAGGGCTACCCAGTAGCTCCCGCCCCATGTACAGAGACTGTGTCCTTGCTGCAGTGGCCACAGGTTCAACTCCAACCTTCGGCCCTTTGCTGCATGTCATCCCTTCGCTCTCAACCTTTCACACTTGAGCTGTCCTGCGCAATCAAGGCAAGAGCCAAAAAATAATCAAAAAAATAAAATAGAATAAATAAATATTTCATAATTCTGTTCTCCTCTTAATTATATTCAAGTAATTCTAAGGACCAAGTTAAAAAAAATGTCTAATTTCCAAGTTATTCCAGGACTTAAATTTCTAAATGTGTCAAATTCCCGAACTTCAAGCACCTCCAGCACCTTGTACAAACCCCTCAATACCTTATTTGTATGACAACGATTCCCAAGCCTCATTTATGGATCAAGTCATGAAAAAAGACGGAGTGAAATCCCATTTTGTATCTCATAAATTGTTAAGGTTTTGCCAGGGTAAACTCGATCCCTAATTGGTGTAGCTTTTTGCTACCACTGATACAGTGTCACGCCTTCACTGATGACTGTCAGGTAAACTTTCTATATAGAAGTATTTCTCCGTTGAAGCGTCTATCTGATTTCCCTTTCAGCACCTCGAATGACACCCCACTAAAAGCTGGCACAATACGCTTCCCGCACACAACGCTGTCACCAAAGACAACTTGGGAGAAGCGAGTGTTTTGAGAGTTTGAAACAAAATAGCTGGTGCAGCATTTCCCCATTTCCGTCTGAAATCCTTGACACCAGAGGATTTACAGTGAAGTGAAGTGAGGTGGGTGCTGTATGGAACGAGCTGTGGGGGCTGAGCAAGCTGGGGTGTGTGTGTGTGTGTGTGTCGGGTGGAGGGTGGGGGGGTCCACACTACACTCATGCTGACAGGGATCCTCCCTGTAGCGCGTGCTTTTTTTTCCATTAGTTCCTTACTCACTCTCTTGCCCTCCAGACCCGCAGAGTGAGGAAGATTTAAGTGGCCAGTCAAGTGAAATCCCCAAGGTTTGGCAGGTGTGAGGTCTGGCTTCATTATCTACAGACACCTCTGTCCAATTATGAGCCTTTCTCCCTCTGTGACGATGATGATGCCGTGTGTGTGTCTGTAGGTGTGTGTGTGTGCAGGGGCATGAATACGCCAGGCTCATTGTTATCTGTCTAACTATCAAGATTCCCTCCTCCATCGTGACATCATTGACATCCGAACATCACGCGCACGAGCACATGCACACATCTTTTGTTTAGATTGAGCTCTCTACACCCCAAAATATTCTGACTTTCTTGCTCTGTCCTACTTGGGGAGTAGAAAAGGAACACCTGAAACCTACTTGTGCAACGGTCACTTCTCAGCAATTAGGGCTTGCTACCAAGAAAAAAAAAAAAAAAGCTGCGATAAATTACACGCAACCATACTGTAATCAAAAGTCTCAGTGGTTTTGATACATTTCCGTGGCTTCTCCATTTTGCTGACCCACTGGTTCCAAAATGTCAGCTACTACAAACTGGAGCACTGCCTTGTAAGCTGCTTCAAACAAGCACAGGGTCTCTTTTTCTCTAGCCTGATTTTGGACACCCCCTGCTGACACGACAGCAAAATACAAGGCACCAAAGTAGCTTCCTTTCAAAGCAGACTTATGCACGTTTAAAAAGCAGACAAGAGGCTAATTTTTCTTCTCTTATAGGCAACATTTGCATTTTATACACCTGTCACTGCGGCAAAATTACAAGCTCCTGTATCAGTAAAAAATGTAAAATAAAAATAATAAAACAATAAAATAAAACATAAAAAAATCTTCATTCATACATATAAGTGTGTTTCTTCGGGTTGAATATTCGCCTCCAAAGGCTGTGGCCGGCTATTGTCTATGAAGCCACGTGTACCCTCCACTCTCTGGTTAGCCTGCACTCATCTGCAGCCCCTATCATCTGCATCAGTTGGCAGATACAAAGAGCATAGCGCTGTTTTGCGTGTGAGCATGTGCGCCTTTTGTGTGTAGCACTGCTGCACTTGCTTGTGTGTGTGCGCTTGTGTACACTGTCTTTTTTTTATCATGTGATAAAGTGTTGGAGGCATGTGATGGTTCCCAGACTTTGGCTCTGTTTTATCTGATGCTGAGATGGCAGCTGTTGACCAAAGGAATTCATACATGTGTGTATAATTTGTCTTATGGCTCAAAACAAACACAGGACATATTCTGCCCATTCAGTTTGACGTGACACAAACAGAAGGTCGCTACGTGTGTTTGGTTCTTGAGTTGATTATAATTTCAGCGCCGTCTATAAATAGAATCAAATCTAAGCACATTACACAATGTTTTTCAAGAACTATATATATATATATATATATATATATAAACAAACATATTTGAACCAATGTGGAGCTGAAGCATGTTGTAGCATAGCTTTGAACTCACCATTTTATTTGCCTTCTCTTAATGATAATAATCTCAGGGCTGGCAGTGGCGAATGAGCCTCCCCTGAATCGCAAAGGAAAAAAATGACATGAATTAATAATGAGCAAAATTACTCAAACTCTGCACACCACGACCTGCTGCAGCACGGTGAGCAGCGGGCCCTAAGGTGACAAAGCTAGATAAATATTTTATGTCTAAATATGATTTTGGGGTCCTGAGCCTGCTGTCTGACAATCCCGCCCAGGTTATTGCTGCACATGGATAAACCATTAAGCTAAAAAAGAGACTTGGAATCCGTCTGCGGCTCTTGTCTGGACAGACTCAGAGATCAGGTTTAATGTGTAGCAGCCAGCTTCTGAGGCTCGCGTCTTGCCAGTGAAGTGAGTAGACGGTGTTCTTTGGGTGCCCTCAGGTGGAAGCCTGGTATAATTGCTGTTGACAACCTACAAGTCATTGTGCAATTAAAGCATCTGCCGCTCCTGTGTGGCAGCGGGCTGTGATGCCTTGTGACAGCTCGTAGCCATTAAGCAACTGTAAGCAGCTGGCGTGCCTCGGTGGGGGAAAATAATGTGACAGAGGCACTCCCCCCTATTGTTGCCCTTGTCTCATTGGGGAAAAGAGGGACATTACATCACTCACTGAATTCTCGGGTGTCTCAATGAATGGGAAAGGGGCACGTCTACAAATTAGACTTGGCACAGCAGGATGTCCAAATGATACTTTGTTTCTGAGTACAACACATGAAATAGAGCGCATTGTTTCAAAAGCACAGTTCCCCAAACTCTGGTGAAAAAACTGTCACCAGCATGCGGTCTACTCCACCATCTGAGACTGATACTGCTGAAAATTAGAACTCAAACAATTAGTCAATTAACAGGACATTAATTGGCAACTATTGTGATAATCGATTAATCACTTAAAGGTCCATTGTGTGGGATTTAGGGGGATATATTTGCAGAAATTGAAAATAAGTATGCTTTCTTTAGTTTACAATCACCTGAAAAAGAGAACGGACGTGTTTTCATTAACTTTAAATAAGCTGTTTCCATCTACATAGGGAGTGAGTCCCACAGTGTGCTTCTCCGGTTGAGACTGATATAACTGGAAATTAAAATTTAGACAATTAGTGAATCGACAGGACATTCATTGGCAACAATTCTGATTACTGATTAATCATTTAAAGGGTCAGAGTGTGGTGATGTATTGGCAGCAATTGAAATGAAGTATTTTTAGGATTTTTAAGTTAATAACAATTACCTGAAAATAAGAATTGACAAGTTTTCGTTAACTTTAAATGAGCCGTTTATATTTACATAGGGAGTGGATACCATAGATTTATATTAATACCTGGCTACTGGATGCCAAGATGGCGCCTATTCATTCCAATGGAATTGTGCATCTGGCACTTGCGACTTAACGTTTTTAGCTTTCAGGTTTACTTCCCAGTGATTGTGAGCAGCAATGTTTCTTCCACTGGCTCTGCCTTCGAGTTCCTGCTTGGCTCACAGACTTTACATTGTGATGATGTTACAGGTTTTTAAATCGCTTTTCTCAGCCTGAGGAATGTTTTCCAAATATAAAACCTCCATTAATCAAAAATTCATAATATAAAGTCAGAATTGACATTGTTTGAAGTTCAAGCCATCCTGTCAACAGTTTAACAGACATGTTGGGTTTTTTTTACAATGCTGTCCTATGGAGAAAATTCTGTTTGGGCTAAAGGGGATTTTTTGCAGCAATACTGTGGAAGAAATTGGAAGAAAGGCTAAGCTGCTTTCCTTAGGCCTGGCAGATCCTCATCCAAGGAGCCTGCCCTGTTGCACCGCAGTGTATCTACAGTAGCCCAGAGTGGAAAAACCAAACACAGGCTCTAGAAAGGGACATTCATTTATCACATCAGTCACCTTAGTAAGAAGCTCCTTCGCGACAAGCTGAATGCATCAGAAAAACACAGATTTATGACTCTACACTGCTTTATTCAGTGTTTTAATTGTTGCTTTGTAGAGGAGGAGACCTCTTGAAATTATACAACTCTTGGCAAGGAGCTCCTGAACATTTGGATCAGAAAAAAGGTGAGCACACATTAGTGCTCCACAGTGCTGGGCTGGGCTGGTGGCCTGTGCTGGGCTGGTGGCCTGTCAGCCACGAGCCAAGCAGTGTTAGAGAAAGATAATTTAGCTCCCAGTAAAAACCTCCTTAACCATGAGCACTGACAGAATTCTAACTGGGAAATGTTTCAGCTGGTTACGATCTGCAACACCCACCACTAGAAGCCACTACATCCCACTAAATATTACGCATTTTTCCTTTAAATAATTTTTTAAGCAAAAAGGGCATTTTTTGTGGTTATAGATATTTAAATGAAACTTTTTTTTTTCATTAAATCTGAAAATAATATGCATCCTTACAATAATTAAAATAACCATTAGTTGCTGTCTGACTCGTAACATTTGAAATACTGTTGGTGGAAATTCTCATAAATAAGGCCTGATAATGACTAGACTGCTCACTCATAAGCTTCAAGTGTGAAAAGAAAACCCAGATTAAAAATTCTTGTGACTGTAAAAAATGAAGTCAAGATCAAAGTAGAGAGCATACTGGCCTGTTCTCCACTCTTGGCGGGGGGATGACATAAGTCTTTCTTTAATTAACCCATCTCTGAGTCATTTGTCTGTCACATGTGAATGCCGTCTTTGATGTACATTTAACTGTACTGAATTTGTGAGGGGATTTATGTGCGTATGATTTGCACAGTCTTCGGTCAGATCAAATTATTTATTTAATTATCTCCTTTTCATGTCTCTTTTTTTTTTCTGGGCCGAGTCATCAATTTTCATAAAGGCCCTGAGAAAACAGCACTTTCCTACGAAGGGACTGTTCTTTATTTATCAGAGGAGGGAGTGGCTGGGATGTGATTTCATTTTGTGTGTTTTTTATTTCGGGATCTACTCTGGAGGTACATTATTTTTCCTTGAGCATCCCAGAGTGACTTAAGGAAACGGCATGACCCTTACCTCCAACCACCAGAAATTATTTGTAAGATTTTAAAAACTGTTTAAAACATTTTAACAACTTAAAAGTTGAGGACAAAATCCTGAAGTTAAAAAAGCTTTGGTTTTTCACTTTTGTCATGCATGCTGGTTAGTTCCAGCATTTTTTGGGGGGGTAACATTTTAAATGGGACATGCAGAATATATTGATTATGATGAAATATTACTATTTTAAGCTTTTTTTGTTGTCTTTTGTTTTGTTTTTTTTCTGACAAAATTTTCGTCCGACATAATGTGTTGACCACTGGAAACTTGAAAGTCTAACAAAAAATGCTGTTTTTACAGTTTCTGGCTTTGATAAATTATGTAATTTTGGCATTTTTTTAAGAAAAAGTGCCTTCGGAAGGCATGTTTTCTTTGAATATAATGAATACAAAATACAATCATTTTAAGTTGTATGCCCCACCCTAAGCCAAAATAAAATACATAAGTCCATCACCAGTGCTTAAAAAAATTCTGTCATGCCTTCCCTTTCTATGCACCACCCCCTTGACAAAATATCACTATTTGAAGATCAGATTTGGTTATGTTTTTTTGGGATGGAAGTGTTTGTCAGACATAATGTGTTCAAGGGCCGTCGGAAATTTGAGAATCCAATGATAATTTCTGTTTTCACAGTTTCTGGCTATGACAAATGGTGTCATTTTAGAAATTTTTCACTAATTAAAAACTGGCCATACAATAAATATAAAATATAGCCACTTTAAGTTGCATGTCCTTCCCCCAAGCCAAAATAAAACACATATCTCCTTCCCAAGTGCTTATAAAATGATTTGACATGCCTCCCCCTTTTGCACAATATCCCTCCCCTCTCATAAATAACGAACAGTCCCTAACTTGACATAAATGGTTACCATACATATATTTGAAGCTATGGGGACAAAACATGACAGACAAACTCAAAGACAGCAGCAATCAACCAGTCAGATTCGTTTGGGCAGACCATGAAAGGCCCTGCATTGTGAGTGTCTGTATCTCTGTGTAAGTGTGTGTGTGTGTGTGTGTGTGTGTGTGTGTGTGTGTGTGTCGAGGATTTGCTGTTTCAGCAGGGAAGGAATCAGTCCTGTGCCTTTGCCATGCAGGAAAGTCAGCGTAAGGAAATTCCTGAGCTTCACAGTGGCAATCAGGCAGTTAAGGACCTGCCACTGAAAATGGAGCTGTGTGTCAGTCACTTTCATGGCTTATTCACGCCAGCACGACTGCTGTGGCATAAAAAAGAGGCATTCTCATTCACTCACCCCAACAACCCAGTAAATTGCCCTTACTTGAAAGATGGTAGAGTATGTATATTTAAGTGCCCTACAGCAATTGCCAAATCTGAAAGCTTACCTTCAAACACAGGAAATAGTCTTTGCAGGTACCACAGTGAGGGGTTCGGCTATGTTGTGGAATGTGCAAACATTGCAGCTAAACATTATGGCGAGCTAACAGTTGGCTTTTTGGCCTCCATCAGTCAATACAAGACATTACTAACATGGTACAACAAAGAGATTTAGTATGCACGGTAGGCCATTGTGGGCCTTTTGATTGCACTTCCAATATGACAGGTGGTGGTAATGTTTAATTAACTTCCTTTTAAGAACCAAAGAAAACATGGTGCTAGCCAGAAAAACATCTCCAAAGTGTTTCACTCTGAGTCAAATGTTGTTTACAAATCAAAGTTTTATACAAGAAGTTTTTTTTTGTTCTTTTTAATTAATAAGAACTAAATTCAGGATATGTCATAGACAACACTGACAAAATCTCAAAGCTTTTCCATGATATTTCAAGGATTTTTTTTTCTTGCCCCTCTTGCCAGCGTTTTTCAAACATATAAGATTCAAATTCTATTTAAACATAATTTCAGCATCCCACATGATGTATCCAAGGACCGTCAGAAATTTAAAAATTCAACAATAAGTTCTGTATTTACAGTTTTTGGCTATAAGGAATAGTGTCATTTTGGTGATTTTTTAAAAGAGAACATGTCTTTCAAAATTTTAAGGGAAAAAAAAATCTACTTTTCAAATTTTCTCCCCCTCAAAATTTTTTTAAAAAGAAGTTGTAGAAAAGGGAAGAACAAAATTGCCAAAACTTGCCTTCTAAACCCATTTAATTAAAAAAAAAAAATTATTATTTAAGAACACAATTTAAAAACTTTTTTTTTATAAAAATCACAAAAAAGAAATTAAAAAGAAGGGGAAAAAAATCATCACATCACATATTAAAATGCCACCAGCTACAGAAAATAAATGCAGCGTTATGTTACATTAATGTCATTTAATTTGTTGCACACATTTATATGATTATTTAGAAAAATTTCCTATGATTTTTATAGTTTCATGACTTTTCCAGACCTGGAAGATGGGTTTACAGTAAATTGTCCTTACTTGAAAGATGGTGGAGTATGTATATTTAAGTGCCCTACAGCGATTGCTTCATCTGAAAGCTTACCTTCAAACACAGGAAGTAGGCTAGTTTTAGCACGTACAACAGCGGGGGCTTCGGCTATGTCCTGGAATGTACCATGTTGCAGCCACTCTGTGAACAAAATAGCAAGTTAACAGTGGACTTTTATGCCAATGTTGGTTAATATCATATTATTATTCTTAAACTGCTCCAAGTAAAAAATAGAAAACAGATCCCCCCCCCCCCCCCCCCAACTAAAGCGACAGGTGGCGGTAACGACTAATTAACGGTCTTGCTAAGCTTTTTCAAAACTGAAGAAAACACTATAACAACACAGTAACACTTAAGTGTCTCATTCCGAGATAATAATAATGTAATCATATTTGCCCCAAAGCAAATGCTACGTTTGAAAGCTTACCTTCAAACACAGGAAATAGTCTTTGCAGGCGCCTCAGCGAGGGCTACGGCTATGTTCTGGAACAGGCTAATGCTGTAGACATTTTGTAAACAATACACAGCTATATAACGGGGGACTTTAACACTGGACTTTTTGGCCAACGTCGGTAAGTATTATCATTATCTGTTCGAAAAACTGTTACATTAGTTTTCTAGTCCAAGAAAAGAAGAGTTTTAGCTGGTAACTGAACTCAGTGTGGCCTTTACCTTGGACTTCCCGTACGACAGGTGGCGGTGGCGGTAATTTTTCTCCGTTTTTTTAGGACCGAAAAAAACACGGTAACACCCTAAGACTTAAATATCTCTTACTTCACGACAAACGATTATATGTTAAAGTTTTATGTTTTATATGAGTTGGTCGTTTGTACTTTAAAAAAAATAACTAAATTACATTTAATGGACAAAAATGTCCCAGAGTCTAAATCCAACTTCCAACAAACAATTGTTATGTGGCGTTCACTTGTAAATACTGTGTCAGTGTCATTCATTTAGGGACTGTTCATTATTTATGAGAGGGTAGTGGGTGGTGTAAAATGGGGGAGGCATGACAAATATTTTTTAAGCACTGCAAAGAGACTTTTATTTTGTCTTGGGGGGCACATGCAACTTTTTTTTTACTTTCTTTAATTTTATTTTTTCTTTTATTTTAATTATTCTCTGGGCCCCAAGACTTGCCAGTGGATTCAAAAGGCATATTTTCTTTTAAAACTGCCAAAATTACAGCTTTCATTATAGCCAGAAACTGTTAAACACAAGCATAAAATATTGATATTTCATTAAAATCATTTTATTCAACATGTTTCCAAAAATAGAACATTTGCATTAGCCAGATCCTGGAAAAAAAATGCATTTTGAGCTACGCTTGCAGGACATATATGGTTATTGACAAAAATTATTATTTATGGGGTGGGTGATGCATTTTCACCCAGTCACTCAGACAGGCACAAGGCAAAAATTTTGCAGCTTGGGGGAGGGTCAGGATAAAGAAATATAAATGAAGAACAGACCCTTAATAAAAAAGACAAAAACAGAGGCGCTTGTAGAATACAAAAGGACAAATATAATATTTGCCAAACATGTCTATCAGTACAAATATGTCACATCATCCCCAGTGGTTCCATCTGCATTGATTTTGATTATTTTTTTCCACAGCTTTATTTAACAAAAATATGTACATACTATGTCAGACAAACAAGAACACAAACATACATGAATGAGAGCACAGATAAATAAATAATGATAGATGATCATAATATCTATACATAAACCAATAAAACAAAAATTTAAAAAAGAGTGGGTATAGAGCCAAACAAAAGATTTTGAAATCACCTAAAAATCAGTTGCTTTTTTGTTATTTTTAAGTGTAAGAGAGGAACTAGTTGAAATCATTCAAGAAAATATATAAAGAGGGGCATAAACCTTGTGGATAAAGAATTTCCCCATTGAAATAAATAAACCAAATAATTGAAATAGTTTTACCTGTATCATCATAACAGATTATATCTTCATAGGTAAAATAATGAGTGTTGGAACATGAAAATTTCAATTAGCCCAAAATTTGTTGTTATTTTACATTAAGAAACAACAAGAGTTTTCAACATATGAATAATAGAAAATGCTGGATAGGTTTAATGGGTTTTTCTTTTTTTTGTTTTTGGGGGCGTGTTTGTTTGTTTGGTTTTTTGGGGGTTTTTTTGGCAAACAATTCCTTCTAAATGAAGTTTTGGTGATTTTGTTTTTATTTTGCAAAATTTTAAGTATTTGTCTATTATTACACTTCTTGTCAAATATGTCGATGCCATTCAAATCATCTCTGTGGTTTCATCTGTATTAATTTAGATTTTTCCCACAGTCTCAAAAGCATCACGTGACGTCACCCGGACAAAACGCATGCTTATCCCCGCTGCCGTAAACCTTACGCAGCGTGTCGTAAAACACGGTTTGTATCACTGTTGTCAGAGAAGTAAACTGTTATTGCCATTTTTTCCAAAACCGGGGAAGACTTTCGCATTTTAAAATATGATAATAGCTGTGTGTACCGCGTCTTCACCCGAGTCGGTAACACTTTAACAGCATGGTGGTCGTCCTGTAGGTTTTTGGGGAGCCAGAAGATGAGTTTATAGCTAGAAAAACAAGCTCAAAAATGGCAACATACAACACCGAAGGTAAAGGAGAACAATTGTTACAAAGACCCCTGTCTGCACCTGATGCTTAACATCTCAGTAATCGTAATATTGCTGTCATTTTGGTGCCGGTTTCACATATTTATCACGCACAGCTTCCTATTGAAATAATGTGTTCCGGTTTTGTGTTTTCTTGTGTCGGTGCAGGTCACTCTGTGGTGGTGGAGGTGAGCCCAGACATCCATATCTGTGGCTTCTGCAAGCAGCAGTATAACAATTTCGAGATCTTTCTCGCCCATAAGCAAAATGGATGCTCCCTCCCCACCTCGGACACATCAGCCAGCGCTGCAGCAGCCACTCTCACCGGTAAAACACCTTTTTGTTGTCAGTAATTTGCATGCAAACCTGATTTAAAGTGTCTCATACACTCATTTTTTCATCCCAGATTCCAGCACTGAGTTTGTTTTCGAGGAAACCTACCAGACCTGTGTTATGAGAGGTGTCAAAAAGATCCTGACCAAAGCGCAGAAAACAGCCTACAAAAAATTAAAACCTTCCCTGACTTCAAAGAGACACAGCTGCTGTTTCTCAGGTTGGTGCCTCTCCCAGTTTACGACTGTAACACATTCCTGCTTTTCGGCTGCCGAGCAGAGAGACCAGCACTTCCTGCAGAGTCCCATGTCATTAGCTGTTAATCTTTTAGATTAACTTTACACACACACACACACACACACACACACCTTGTAAAAGCACTGTTTCTGTTGGTCTGCAGGTTGCACTTTTAAGACGCAGTATGGCCAAAAAGACATGGAGCGGCATCTCAAAACCCACACAGGTATGTTTAAGCCTTGCAGGTGTGATTCTCTTCCTGCATAACCCTTTTAAACCTGCACAAATTGCTTTAATTTCTTTTTTTTTTAATGTAGCAAAAGCAACAAGCAACTCAGAAAGACATGGCACAAAATTTAACAAAAAAATAGTTTTAAAAAAAGTTACAAGAAAATTACTTGAAAATAAGCCAAAAAAGGAAGAAATCAGAATCAGAATCAGAAAAATATTTATTGCCAGGTATAGTTAACACAATACGAGGAATTTGTTCTGGTGTGTTGGTGCAACATAAATAAAGAAAAAGGTAGCCAGGGTCATACTTATATTGCATATGTTTTTAAAGCTCTGATAAAGACTGGTAGTGACTACAACAAAACAAGCAAGGAAATTACATTATTAAAAGAGGAAAATGAATGCATTTCTTTTATATATATTTTATTATATTTTGTATATTTTAAATATAATATCAGTATAGTTTTAGATTTTGTGTTTTTTTTTCTGATGATTTTCTCATCAACCCTCCCCTCTTTTTTAAAACTAAATTTTCAGTGATTTCCTTGTTTTCTTTTTACTTATTCCTATGCAGTGTTTGAGACTTTTTTTCCCAAGTTGGCTGTTGCCTTTTCTCCCAAGTTTTTAGGATGAAATCAAACCAATTTGCTTAGATTTTAGAAGTTATATTTGTGAAGGTGTCTGAATGCAACACAAGAAAACTGATGTCTATCCAGGTTTTGAAGAGTTAAAGTGATAGTTGAGATCTCTGAATAGGATTTTATGGGTTATTTATTCATAGTCACATATTACATACAGAAGATAACAGTCAGAATAATCCCAGTATGGAGAAACAGGCTGAAATACGACAAAGAAGCTACAATGCACTTCAAAAAAATGCATTTTAGCCACCTGAGAAAGTCCAACCTAAAAAAATCTATATCAGTTTAAGTGTACGCTTTATTGACAGTATTTTCAGTGCTTTACCTTTCTGTCAGACAGTCAGTGTCGACACAAAAACCATTAACGGCTTCACTGCGACATCTGTGCTCTTGTCAAAACCACCAGACTCTATTTATAAAAACAGTAATTTTAGCTCGCTGAAAATGGGAAGTGCTGGTCTGCTGCTGCGTCGATCAGTTAGTTACATTGTGTTATTGTGTGACTTTGGTGAATCCGAACTAACGCCGAAATCACACAATAACACAAACAGCATAACTGATCGAGGCAGCTGTCGACCAGCAGCTCCTGTGTTCATTGATGTTAAATCACAGTTTTTCTTTATGTAGTCTGGCTTTGCAGAGAGCACTCTAACAATGTCATCGTCTGCTGTAAATTTCTGTCTGACATTAAGTCTGCGAAAATATTTTCAATATATTGTACACTGGAACTGATATTGATTTCTTTGGGTGGCTTAAGTATGTTTTGTTGCCGACCATCATCCACAGCAGTAAATTTCCAATCTTCCGTGTCAGATTAGCTCGCTTCTCCAAACTGAGGGTTTGCAGACTGCCACCTACTGTTTGTAATACACTGACTATGGATAATTACCTCACACAGCCCCACTTCAAAAACCCGACCAATCTCTTTAAGCACTTCATAATCACATATTGACACAAGTCGTTTTTTTCCATCCAGGTGAGAAGCCGTTTGAATGCGAGCTGTGCCACAAGCGCTTCAGTCGACGGGACAAGCTCAACATGCACAGCCGCTCACACACAGGCGAGAAGCCACACAAGTGTAAACACTGTCCCTATGCAGCCGCAGACAGCAGCAGCCTGAAGAAGCACCTGCGTATCCACTACGACGAACGGCCTTTTAAGTGCCAGATCTGTCCGTACGCCAGCCGGAACTCCAGCCAGCTCACCGTCCACCTCCGCTCGCACACTGGTAGGTGGTCAGAAAATGCTTCTTGGATGCATTTAGAGTTATTTTGTGTATTTGTACTATCATTTTTTTTGTTTTGTTTTTTAAATTTCATTCCAAGGGGACGCACCTTTCCAGTGCCAACAATGTGACGCAAAGTTTAAAATCAACTCCGATCTAAAGAGGCACATTCGGATCCACTCTGGCGAAAAACCCTACAAGTGTGACTTCTGTGAGTACCGATGCGCCATGAAAGGCAACCTGAAATCTCACATTCAGATCAAACATGGCACCGAGAACTCCTTCCACTGCGTGCACTGCGACTTCCAGTGTGCCAGCAAGAACGCCCTGCGGCAACACTCGCGGGAACACCAGCCCACTCAGCCCATCCAGTGCTCCAAGTGCACTTACTCCTGCGCCAGCAAGGGGGCGCTCAAAGTCCACGAGCGGATCCACTCGGAGGAGCGCCCCTTTAAGTGCGAGTTCTGCAACTTTGCCTCCAAGCAGCGCAGCAACCTCGTCATCCACAAAAAGAAGTGCCACTCCGATAAGCCAGAGAAAGGCGGCGGCGGTGGGAAAGGTGGCAGGGGTGGCAGACGGAAAAGCGGAGGAGGCGACTCTCCGAAGCCTGTCGGCTCTAGATATCGAGCCAAGCTTGAAGCAGCTAAGGCTTTCAGCTGTGACTCGTGCGACGCTTCCTTTGTGAGGGAGGACTCCCTGCGGAGCCACAAGAAGCAGCACAGAGACACTCAGAATGTGTTGCAGCTGCAGCTCTCCACCCCGGCAGACGCAGTCACGACGTCACAGAGCAACAACCAGCTCGAAGTTCCCATCCCGTCTGAATCAATGGCTCCTTACAGCAGTGCACAGCTCAAAATCATCGTTTCTCACCCTCTCGGTCAGGAGAACTCTTTAATTCCAGCTGACACTCAACATAAGACCAACATGGTTCTGCTCAGCCCAGAAAACCAGGACATCGTCGTCAACTCCATGATCCAACAGGTCAACCTGCTCACGCCCATGCAGCCTCTCGGCTCATCTCAGACTGCAGAAACCACCCTCGAACCCCAAACGGTGCTGTTGACGCAGCTCAGCCCCGACGACACCGCTCACCCGCTCCACCAGGCGCTGCTGCAGACCGCCATAACCGCTCAGGACCCCAGCAGCGGCTCGCAGACTTTCATCACGACCTGCTCGGAGCTGGAGGGCCTCAACGCTTTGATCCAGGAGGGGGGCACAGAGGTGACGGTGGTGACTGAGGGGAACATGGTGACCACAGCGACTCCTCCGGACATGGTGTGTGCGTCGTCAGAGGACATGTCCAAGCCAGCAGGGACAGTCGGGGAGAGTGCCTTAGAGGAAAGCGCGTTGCTGGTGCCAAACATTAGTCTGGGCAGCCAGAATGTGGTCATCCACGGCGTCCCGCTGATAGTGTCCGCTCAGCCGCAGCAGCTCTCTCCTCACACACTCTACTCAGATACACACACACTGGAAGGCATCCCACAATGAGCGAAGGGTTTCCCAGAAATCACTAAGACTGTAACTGCATCATAAGCTATTTTTTGCTAGTATGAACTAGTACGTGCAGGCCAATAACAGTATCTGCTTTTGTTTCTAGCAATTTAATAATTAATCACTGAAGATATTGATATTGTTGACTTTGGAGACATAATTGTTTTAGTTTTCAGGTTTTAGAAGAATGAATCCAGGGTTCCCACACATGCTCATGGACAAAATTTCAAAACTTTTCCATGATCTTTCAATAACTTTTTATTTTTTCTTGCATCACTTGCCTGGTGTTTTTAAACATATCAGATTCAAACTCTGTTTAAACATAATTTCATGGAGGTGGCACATATAAAGAGAGATAGAGCGTGGGGGGAAAATGGAAAAACACGTGATGGTAAATCTTCACAAATCCACACATTACCAGAGGACAATATTGTTATGATACAATAGTGTTGCGATTTTAAACATGTTGGGAATATACTGAGTATTGTGATAGCATATAATGCAATTTATTTCCCCATTTTCAACTTCAGATTATCTCCCCGAAGAAAAGGTTATTGGTTTTATCTATCAAGATAAAGTTTTCAGGCTGTTTTTGAAAAAATAACTGATTCTAATATTGTAGTAGTATTTGTGATATCAATAATTTATATAGCAAATTAATTGATTTTTGGAGTCTGTCCAAGTTATGATATTGCCACGCAAAAATACTGTGATACCATGCTGTATTAACCCCCCCCTCATCTAATTAAAGCTACATTATGCCATCGACTACAGAAAATACATTTCCTGTTCTGTTACATTACATGAATGGTTATCCATGAAAGCTTACTGTAACAATTTTGTTCCACACAACAAAATTTCCATTACTTTTCCAAAACTTTACTTTTTTTTTCTAATTCCTTGATTTTTCCAGGTCTGGAAATGTGATTGTGAAATTCCATGACTTTTCCAGGTTTTCCATGACCGTGGGAACCCTGGCAATCATTGTCGTAGGACAATAGTTGAATCCAAAATGTTGTTATGTTTAACACTGATTAACCTTATGGATATGAAAGCTAATTATTTGGACATAAATTCATATATTCTACTTTCAAGGGTCATTTTAATGGCATCAAAATTCAAATAAACTGAGAAAAAAAAGAATAATTTAATGAATTCATGGTTAAGTTCATAAAGGTTAATTGTCAAGCAACATCTTCATCAAAAAAACATCTCAATTAAGAAGAATAAAGTGTGAAACAAATGGACACAACTTGAAACTGAATGTCTTTGTGCCATCATGTATTTATTCAAAGTGGCCTTTAGGTGGCAGCAGAGTGATGCGATAAAGGGTGAAGTTTACTCTCAAATAGTGGAGTATTGCACTGTTGTAGTACTGATTGAACGTATTCTGTATTTTTTATTATAATTTTTTTAAGTGAACATTTTCAAGTCCTCCTGAATCTAGGAAGTAGATGTCATTTGTAGAAAACATTAGTCTGCATATCAAGGTCCCAGCTTCTGAAAGCCAAGTTGCTCTCTCAATAGATTTTTCAATAAAGTGCCTGTTTTGCTTGTGGCTATCTATTATTGTGGCCCATTTTTACACTCCAGACTTCAGCACTTAGTATCTGCACTGAGTGAAGGCTGCACCTGAATAAGAGCCCCCCCTGAACAGAGTGACCATTGATTTCTTTCTTGTCCCTCAGCACTAATGGCTGATGCGGACTCTGGCTCAGCATGGCCACAAACTCCGATGAAGTCGTCTGATGCACGACTCTTTGCCGGCACTTAAGTTTACCATCACAGTTACTGGTGATGCAAGAGAGGAACTGTCTTTTACTGGAAAAATAAATGGCACCACTTTTAGAGAAATACAAAGACCATACCCTTCTGTACGTATACATTTAAGATGACTTGTTTGATTAGCCTGTATATATTTTAATTGATGACACCTTTTATTCTTTTCAATTTATTGTCTGTGAGTGACAGTAAATTCTCAATTTATACATTTACTTGAAATGTGTTTAACTAATTAAGTACTATTATTCAAGTACTGTACTAAGCACATTTTAGAGAGATTTTTCAAAAGTACTACCACTTTAATGCTACTTTGCTAAATTTTTAAGGGCAGTTTTGTACTTTTTACTGCGCTATATGTATCTGAAAGCTATAAGTCACTTAGCAGATTAAAGGAATAGTTTGACATTTTGAAAAAATACACTTATTTGCTTTCTCGCTGAGAGAAGAAAACAGTGATACCACTCTTAATATCTGTCGAACAGTAATGCTGCATTTGTGTGCTCCTCAGATGGTCGTTTTTCCAGAGTTTGGAGGTCATTCTCACGACGGTGTGTTCATGAGCTTTAAGTCGTGATGTCGAAACAACTTGGACGCCAATAAGAGGATGTGTTGTACTAATCAACACATCGATAAAGTCTGAAACTTTGTATTACAGTGTATTACAGGAAAGTGATTTTCTCCCAGAATCTTTGCTGCACCAGTTTAATCCCTAAAACTACCCAAATATTGTTCAATCCTGTCTAATGTTTGCAACTAACTTTTTTAACTAGTTTAGGTCAGTGTACGTGAACAGCAACTAATGGTTCGACCTAGCATTTTACAAGTTAAATGTGTGCAAATAATTGTTGTCTAAGTTTATATCCATTAACCATTTACTTTCATTTGCCATGTTTCTGCAAAAATGAGGTCAACTCGGCAACCTGTTTACCAAATTTTTTCCCAGATTCAGAGTTACTTGAGGTGGGGTTCACGTCATTTTTTTTTCAGTTGAGAGCTAATTTTTCCACTTATTTCAATTCAACATGCATGCATTACATAAAATTTTAACCCTCTAAATTTTGGATCGATATCAGTTTGTGCTGCATTCAGGTGCCTTTGAACCCTGGGCAAATTCATTTGACTGCCTTCAAAAACAGAGGAAAAAGGCAATGAGCAACTTGACATGAAATGTCCCTCAAATTGCAAGAAATAACCAGATTTAGAGAGAAAAAAAAAACGCATTTTTAAAGTTACAGAAAAATGTATAGAAAACTATGTTTATAATTATCATAATATATATATTTGAAAATATTTCACAGAATTATAATAATTTGAATCACTTTTAGCATTTCTTCTTAATTTGCTGATTTTCTTTCTTTTTTTCTGCTCAGGTTTCAAATGATTTACATGTTACAATTAGTGTAACAAACTTAGAGATGTAGTTGTGATTACTTTAAATAAAGTTTTCCCCTAGTTTTTTTTCTTCTTTTTTCCCCTTATACATTTCCCTAGTTTTCCTTTTTTTTCCTTAGACATTTTCAGCCTAGTTTTTTTTTTTTTTAAACAACTTTCTAAATTTCTTGAAATTGCTGTAACATCATTTTAACATGTTAAACTAACAGCCCGTGGTAACTGCTGCGCTTTAGAGCTGCTAGCAGGCGGATTTGGGAGCTCCGTGTAAAATTGTTTACGAGTTGTTTGCACACGGCCCTCAACATGGCGGCGGTGGCTAGCAGCTAACGGCGCTAACTCCATCAACAGAGCTAAACAAAGCCAACAGTGCTGACAGAGCTAACGGTGTTAATGAAGGAGGAACTGGAAGGTGGGCGCTATATATCTGCGACGATGCTATCCTGCTATTAGTAACCGCTGTTTGAATGCAGCACAGAACAGCAGCTATGAGCTAGCTAGTGGGATACTTTAATGGACTAACATGGATGCGCAGCTGGCCGGTTTACCGTAACACGGATTAGAGACTCGGATTACAACACACCGAGGTAACGTAAATCTGCTATATGTTTACATGACAAAGCGATGTGCCGCTGTTTTAATGCTCTAAATGTCGCACACAGAAACTGGCTAGCTGTTTAATTCTTTAAGCTAAACTAAAATAAGCTAAGCTAAGCTAAGCTAACCATCTGCTCAATGTAGCTTTTCAGTTATGCATAATTTTCCCATTTTTATCTATAATTTAGCACGCAAAACATATGTTTGGCTGAAAGTATGTGATGCATCCTTGCATGTTACACAATCGTGGGTATTTAAAATCGTTAAAAGTGGCCCAATATTAAAATAATGCTTACATGTATGTATTGTTATCCATAAAAATCATTCTGTGGGCCATTCTGTTGCATTTCTTTTTATGCATAAAGTATATGTTTGATCTGATTTAATTTATTTCAAACATGTGAAAAATAAACAGAGATGATTATGTAAACAACAGACAATAGAGACAATGAATAACCTAAAGCAAAAGGAAACACTTGATTATTTAATCCCACCCCTTCTCCATAAGTCATTGAATTTTAATAAATAAACCTCCTTATGAACTTAAAGCTATACTTTATATAATTAAACATATATGCACACACCCACCCAACCAAAAATCAAATACTAACAATTTTTCATTATTTATAGAGAATGCTTATTATACTTCTGTATTTTGGTAAATTGTAGTACCATAGTTTTACCCTAAGTAGTCGATTAAAATATGTTGATGAAGATTTTTACTAATCTGGGTCATGGTAATTTTAAGTGTTTAACTGCAGGCAGCTGGACTAAACTCAAGCAAATCCAGTTGCCTATGTTTAAGCACTTGGAATATGATTTAATATTTCTACCACTGAGCTGAATGAAGAATGACTGCTATATATCAGCAAATATAAATCTAGTATAAATGAGCTCTTAGGTCTGCAATTCAGAGGAGAAAATTAGGAGATCTAACTTTTAAACTTCTCCTTTAAAGTCACAGTAGATTTTTTTCCCCTCACAATAACTAACAAACAAATCCTTTGCAACTTCAGGAACATTAAATGAATAGTGAAAAAAAATGCGATCCATTCATTCATCCACTGTGGGTCTCTTGCATTGTCAGTACCTGCACTCAAGCTCACATTTATATGATAATCACAGCGGTGATCCGTGGTGTCCACGCTGACTCTTTTGAGCATTGCATGTGATTTTAGGACCAAAGTGTTGTTGCCTGATCTTCAGGTAGAATAGCCAAAAGAAAAAAAAACGCTCCTGAGATTCCATTATGTATGAAGATGAGCGTTATGTGGGAAAAGCAAGAAGTGCTCTCTGCTGCGTCTCTTTGATCTATTATCTAACAGACTTCCAGGCCCTAATCCTGAGCACCCTTCAGGAGGAGTGCCCATTTCTCCCCCCACCTCCCTCCTGTTCCACATGTGACATCATGGGTGAGTGAAGTGCTTTTTCTATGGGCTACAACATTTTTAGGGCTTTTGTGGATAGTTTGAAATGTTAGAATTCTGCACATCATAGTGTATCTTGTGTATGTTGTTTGGTGGGATTTTTTTAGTTGAATCATTTAGGGAATACATTAAACCTTTAGATGGATCAACATCCGTTTTGTTGTGCTGCATTCGCAGCTTTTCAAAAGCATTTATACCTCTGGGACCTGAGGAAATTGGTTTGATTTTTTTTTTTAAACACTTGGAAAAGGCAATGAACAACTTGGCAAGAAATATAATGCCAAATGGCAAAAAAATATTAACAGGTAACAAGAAAATGACTTGAAAATTAGCTGTATGGAGCTTATTTAGTATTACCAAAACAGGGAAAAATGTCCACAAAACTACATTTATAATTATTACAATTATATATTTAAAATTGTTTTACAGAAAAAAAGACATTATTTTATTTTATCACTTTTGAAGTAATTTTCCTGTTTCTTTTTTTTTTTTTTTTTTTTTTTGGTTTGTTTATTTTTAGGTAATACAGTACTCATTTTTATACTCATTTTTTGCCATTTCTTTTCAAGTTGCTCATTGCCTTATTCTCATTTTTTTTTTTTAAGAAATCAAGCCAATTTGCTCTCAAAGGGTTGAGCTTATTTTAAATACTTAGTTTTAATTTTTTTAAAAGGAAAAGGACAAATATCTGAAATCTTAAAATGTTTTTTGTAGTGAAAAACTTTATTTTTGTGTCAAAAAGGCAGCAGGCTTTCTAAACAGACCTCTTGATACTGTATGGCACTTCTTAGTTCCTTCCTTCCTGTGTTTGAGAAGTCAGCCTTTGAATGGGGTCATAAATGTCTCCCAAAAAAGCAATTTCCACTCACAGCTGCTTAAAGAAATCGTAAGTTGTGATGCATTCCTTCTGGACATAAACAGATCCAGAGAGGACCAGGTGATAGGAGGACAAAAGCCATTCGACACTAGCAAAAGAGGACAGGTACTTTAAATGGTGTGAAAACGTCAAAGGGCTGCGAAATTAATGAATTTAGCGTTACGCTTCGTCTCTTTCATCAGAGGTGCTTATAAATCGTTCAGACAGCCACTGAGTGCAAACTACAATCTGTCCCCTCAACAATACATTTCTGACCTTTGCTTTGTTTGCACACAATTTGCTGTCCCCATCAGTAAATTGCATTGAATGCTGTAATGAAATTAACTGATTGGCAAAGTATTGATATGGATTTGTTTTCCGATGCAGGCGTCTTTTCACTGTGACACTATTGACATCTTAAGTGAGTTTTGATTCCTCAGTAACCTGGAGGCTTTTATCTTGTCTCTGTTCAATTCTTTTTTTTGTCTGTTGGGTAGAAATACAACAAGATAGAGCTAATTGATCAGCCCTTTACAGCTGTGTAACAAAAAGACACTTTAATTTGCTTTTCTGAATGCAATGTGATTATTTGAGAAGACATTATTAGACTGTTGTAGTGTTCAAGATTGGAATCAATAGCATAACTTTAGGGCAAATTCTGGTTGTATAAGAGCCTTTATGGGTATTCGACTTTTTGTGGTTTCTGATAAAATAATGCACAATCCAGTCAATCCAGTTTTTTTATATTTTACCATATATCACTGCAAGACCGAATGAGAACATTTCTCTGGGATCAAGGTGCAACATAAATACCACAATATACAAGAACATTTATAGGGCACAACACAGTCAATGAGCCTGCATACCTAAGATGTATGGAGTGTAAGTTAAAGCTCCAGTGTGTAGGATTTAGGGAGACATTTTGGCAGAATATCATAAAAATAAAGTATAAAACGTGTTTTCTTTTGTGTATAATCGCCTGAAAATAAGAAATGTGTTTTCGTTACCTTAGAATGAGCCATTTATATCTGCAAAAGAGGCCAGTCCTCATCTATGGAGATGTCCATGTTTCTAACATTAAAAAAACGAAACACTGCCTATAGATTGGGCCAATTGCATTTTTGCGTTGGCTACTGTAGTTAGCGGCAATGAGCAGTGTCAAAAAAACACACATATTTTAATGTGAAACTATTTTTTTTTTGTGTGTGTTTTCACCCGTTTAAACCACCTGGTCTGTTTGTTTTGGAGACGAAATTATTTCTGTGGATAATTTGTAAAAATCTCCTGAATGTTTAGATCAGGTATAAGGTGAGCACAGATTAGCATGTGCCGGGCTAACAGCCCATCTCTGAAATGTCAAACAGCACTGAAAAACATGGATCTTCTTTATTCAATGTTTTTACGGGGTTTAATCACCAGATCTGTTGGTTTCGGGGAGGTATAGACCTCCGCGGCTCCCTGTAACAGCCTGAGCACACATTAGTAGGTGCTAGACTAAAATCATATATACAACATGCCAAACAGCGTAGGAGATTTGTAATGTGAAACTGTTTTATTCAATGTTTTTTTCTGGTTTTAATCACCAGATCTATTTGTTTTGGAGAGGAGGAGACCTCTAAAAAAGGTGAGCACAGGTGCTAGACTTACAACTCATCTCCAACATGCCACACACACTTAAACTGCTTTATTCAGAGTTTTTATGGGTATTAATGTCCCAGTCTGTTTGTTTTGTAGAGCAATAGACCTCTGCGGCTCCCCGTGACAACCTGAACTTCTGGATCTGACAAAAGGTGAGCACATATTAGCAGGTGCTGGACTAAATGCCTGTATGCAACATATCAACCAGCGTAGAAGAACAGAGCTTTTTTATGTGAAACTGCTTTGTTGAGTGTTTCTACCAGTTTAAATCACGTGTTGTGTTTGTTTCTGAGAGACAAAGACTTGTCAAATATTTTGACTCCTAGTAAACATCTCCTGAACAATGAACACTGACGTACTTCTAACTGGGAGAAGTTTCAGCTGGTTGCAATCTACAATCTCATGGCTAGATTTCACTAAATCCCCCTACATCTCACACACTGCTCCTTGAAAATAGTGTAGATGCAAACGGGAAAAAAGTGGTATGAAGTTAAGAAAAAAAAGGTGTCCTACGTTAAGATATGCAAAGTAGTTTATAGTGATTGTGACACATTCATTTCTCCTCACGAATCTGGATTTTTCACATTTTCTGAAAGCTCAGTCACATTTTCTGTGGTGTTCATTTGGCATTTGAGTGTTTGGGGTGTTGTTTTTGTCTATCTTGGGTTGTCAGGAAGCATTACCCTGACAGCCTCTTTTGTTGTTGTTTCTTTAAGATTGAAAGCAGCAGTTTAAAACCAGTCCTCAGGGGGCAGAAAAATAAGTCGAATTTTGGGCCAATAGGCAGGAGTGAGAGCGCCAGAGCCCCATAAACGTCCCTTTAAATGGACAAAGGCATGCTACAGTATCTCCTGCTCTGCAACACACAGCCGGTGCCTTTTATAACAATGTCCTTTTATAACGATGTGGGTTTCACCATTTAGCAATGAGCGCTGAGTGTGATCTCGTGAATGCAAATAAGCAGCTATCAGCTTTTGTGGTTCAGTAACAAAGACATTTAGCCATTGTTTCCCCCGCCCTGTTTCTGTGCCACTAACCCTAAACAAATGAATGTTTGCATGGTTTTCACCGTGCGCACGGTGCCACGAATCAAAGCTGGAACAATCGCTCGATTGTTTTCTTTTTATTACATATTTTTGTGGGATGCAAGTTAGGAGCGGTGGCTAAGGGCTAACCTTGTGGCATCAGGTTTGGCTCTGCAGGGATGCAGGATTTGTTTTATGCTCAGTTTTGTGACAGCCTCCGATGGTTCTCACGTGTCAGCATGTTGCTTTGTGTTTTCTCCATCGGCATTCTCATCGTTTGTAGAGCGGGACAGTCACTTTTTGTGTGGTTCGCCATTTGTTTTCAATGCCAGCCTGCCATTATAGAGTGATGAGATTATTCTTAAGCATTTAGTTATTTAGATAAATTAAGTGAAGAACTGGAATAGAGCTTATGTAACAATACACATGAATGGGATACTCTAGTATTGTGTGGATATTTAGACTGAAGCCATACTAGTTGCTTTATTTCATTTTTAAGCTAAAAAAACAGCTTAAAGCGGCTGTTGGGATCAACAATTTAAGCCTTAAACTTTTAAACGAACATTTATCTCAGTTGGTCCCCAGTGTTAGAAAAGTGTCCCCATTATACAAACCTATTTACAATTTTAGAAATTCCTCTTGTTTCAACAGATGGCCATGAGATAGCAAAATATTTTCTTTGTTCACACATGCCTTATCCTAAGAAAACAAACATGATGGAAATCTGATCTTTACAGATGTAAGCCATTGTGTGTGTGTGTGTGTGTGTCTGTGTGTGCTTGCATGTGCTTAAGTCTGTGTTTACCTTGCCTGCTTTCAAAGCACTTAATGCGCACACATACTGCTGCTGCCAAATGCATTCTTATGCAATCTGACAGCATTTTTTTAAACATACAGGGAAGAGATGGAGCAATTAGTAAAGCAGTTTGAGCGATATGGATTATTGTTGAAACTCAAAAGATAAAAGACTGGAATGTTTTTTAGGGCAATGGTTTTCAAGTGGTCCAGAGACTGGGTCCAGATTTCTCCTTAGTCATTAGTACCAGGTCCAGACATAAGAGAAATAATCCAAATTAAATTTTATTTGAAAAAATGTAAATAACATGTGGGCTTCAAACACATTGAAATAAGACATAAACATATTGCTAGACTATAGTGCAATTGGTTAAAACCAGAGGCATTTCAAGCATTTGGAAAAATTGAGGGTGATTTTTTTTTTTTTGCTTTAAATTTTTTATGGGTGATTTTAAATTTTTTGGGGGGCTCATTTTTGTTTTTGTTTTTTCTTAAAATTTTGGGCGATTTGAAAAAAAAAAAATATTTTATATCGGTTTTATTAAAGATATGTATATATTATATATATATATATTGCCTTCCAAACCACAGCCCGGCCCAGGCTATGGTTTGGAAGGCAATATGTGGCTCAGACAGAAACTTTAAAAACAGAAATTATCATTGGATTTTCAAATTTCCAACAGTCTTTGAACACATCTTGTGGGACAAAGACATGCATTTCCCCTGCGTCACTCAGGGAGGCTCAAGAATAATATTTGTAGCTTTCAGGAGAGCCAAACCCCCCCCCAAAAAAAAAAAACCTGGACAGCCAGTTTTTCACAAACTTGACATGATCACCAGTTCTTAGAATGGACCCGCAACTGACTTTTGGACCACAACCCACCAGTTTGGAACCACAGTTTTAGAGCATATTTACAGGAAAGTTGATTTAAAGCCTTAATGTCATACTTGTCTCCAGCAAATTCAGAATGACGAACATTGTTAGAAAATCGTTTTTCTCATGTAAGTGGTCAGGAAATATTTTCATAACTGCTGTCAGTGTTTTGGTATCTTGCATGTATGTCCTTGTCACGGTTGGTGATGAGTCAGTACACTGAGGGATGTGCTTGTTTTTATTTTGATATGGGGTGGTGTCTCTCGGGAATGGAAAGGCACGGAGGGGATGGTGAAGGGGGCAGACAGAGGAGATAAGATTAAGGCTGTGCTTTTTTAAGTTTTACTTTCAGCATGACTGATTGTCACTTTTATTTTCTTTCTTTTTATTACCAGTGAGAAAGAAATTCTGCCTCCATCACTTTTAGCTTCTATTTTATTTCCTCCTCAAATGAAGTTCTCTTACTGCCACCACAATGTCCACCCAACCCCATGATCTCAGTCATAGCCTGTCCATATTTGCTGTTTGTTTGACCCCATAAGGGCACGAACCCTGGCTGATCCTTCATCTGAGGACAAAGCTTATGTTTGCTGTGACATCATAAATGCCTGCGCAGAGAAAACAATGGCTGATGAATTCAGCGGGAGTCGGGCACAGTGGACGGCAGAGACGTGGCCCGAAACTTCCAGTGTCATGGAAAGTTTTTAGACAACGACCCACACCTTGGCCAAACAGGCAGAGTGCTTCCAAAAAGAAGCAGTCGTAAGGGATCAAATTGCGTTTTTAGAGACAGTGGCGGGGAGGGCATTTTGGGTTATAACACTAAATGTTTATATGAAGCTTTGTGGCTGTTGGAGACAGTCGGAGATGGGGCTGTGCTCCTTGGGGAAGAAAGACGCTTTGTTTTTATAGGCTGCCTGGAATGTGTTGAGGACTGTGGACATCTGCTTTATTAGCATATGTGATTCCACCCCCAGCTATGAATCTGCTGGTGGTCTGATAATGTGTCTGATATCTGTAAATACAGACTGTCAATGATTTACACCCACTTGATGGGTTGTGGTTGAAAGTCATATTAAGAAATTTACATTTTTTTTCACCCATGACTGAAACAGAGGAAGTAGGCTTTGTTGAGTTCATGTTTTTAAATGCAACAAGTTTATTGTTTTCTCAATTGCACCATGCAGGGATTAGCACTATATGAATGTGTGGTGCTGCAAAGTTTTAGTCTGGCTCTCCTGCAGCTTATTGGTGTGAAAATTCCTCAGAAGCATTCTCAGGTCATTACAGATGCATCCCACCCATGCACTCATACTGGCTCATGGATTACCATTTTCTTTGTTAGGCTAATGGCATTATTGGGGCTGTTTTTAAAATCAAGGAGGGGGTATGTGGGCCTATGTATGAATGCATCACTCAAGGCAGTAATTATAATATATATTGGGGGACCAAATTCAAATATGCTCAAAATGTCCTCCCCAATATGTTTATAAAAATATTTTAAAAAAAAATAATAATTACATTTGCTATGCTACAACAGGCAGCCATGCACTGCCCTCTAAAATCTCCAAATGTAATCATAATCATAAATAAATGTAAGAAATTGCCATAGTTTTTGCAGCTGGCTACTGTTTGCTGCAGTTTTGCATGTTGCTCAACTGCTGTTCGTACAATCAATGTCAAACACTGTAAGGTCACTATATTTTATCACTTTTAAATGTGTTAAATATTGGAATACTAGAATGTGATAAAGTGCTCCAGGGATGACAATTTTTTGTAGGTCAACATGAAAGATAGCCCAATTCCCTCCACAAAAAGCCAGCGGGAATTTTCCATTCTCCATTTGGGATTATTTAAAAAAAAAAATAAAAAAAAAAAAAAGCCCTATCGCAAGCAAAAGTTTATGATACTTACATATTTTGTTCAGCAAGATAATCGTCATAAATGAACATCACTTTTATGACTTCTGAACCGTAAATGCAATTGCCAGAATTAAAAGGCTACAGTTCAGCTATAAACAGACTACACCACATTTACATGTTTTTAACATCACCACAGCAACAGTGTAAAATTATGTTTATCCCGTTGATGCTCTGTAGTCACATTGAGCCACCTGTTGGTATGGGTGGATTATCAGACAATGAGGCCCTGGGCACAGATATGCAAAAGGCCCCACCACCTCCTACATAGGAGCAAAACACACAGCCTTTGTGGTAGTTTTGCCTCTTTTTTTTTGTTGTTTTGCGTCTTTTCAGTTATTTTGTGTCTCTTTGAGAAACTATATTGGGTCAGTTTCTATCTTTTTATGCCCCCTTGATGTTCCTTTGCATCTCTTAGCATTCTTTTTGTGTCTGGTCATTTTGAATAAGGTATTTCTATTGCAGCCACTGCACTACCTGTCAATATTACCAATCGAAAGTTGTTATGCGAGTGATTATGGAAAGATGGCGAGCCCATGAGGAAGGTGATACTCAACAATATCACAGAGGAATTTTGGATTCAAAACTACAGGATGATCTGCTTTTGAAGAGTTATGTGATGCAATAGCGCCACTTGTAGCACCTGCTGCATCATACCTGAGGGAGCCAGTTCCTATAAAAGTTAAAAAAAAAAATAAAAAAAAAAGTGTTTCTATTGTAGTTTTGAGAAATATGGCTTTTTCGAATCACCTGAAAAAAAAGCGTATGCAATAAATGGGAGTTTTTTCAAAATTGGTATGTTTCCTTAAGACATATTTTATATTTTCAGTTTTAATTTTTGCAGTTCGAGGGTCACTTACAGATGAGATTTACCATTAGACACTGAAGATTTCATATTACTTATTTTAAGATTTAGATATTCTTGCTTAAAATTGACACAATATTTGTTGCTGTATGATTTTTTTTATTAGCAATTATAAAATAAATTATCCCAAACTCTTCCCTGATATCACCCTGGTTCCAGACCATCCCGCAATACACATGCAGCCTCTGGGTGTTTCCTGTTATCACAGCTTCACCCCGGATAATTAATTACTTTATGAATGATGCACCATTTCTCCAAAAAGCCCGCTGATAATGATCACATGGCAAAGTCCCCTCAGACAGATATCATCTATTAAATAGACCAGGCTCGGGTAACCTAACACCTTTTTGGGAATGCACTCAATCAAGCCTTTTGTTTCTGCTCACATACAGTTCCCTGTGTGAGATAAGTGCGGCCTGGCCACAGAGATAACAACAATGCCTTAAGAGCTCGGATGAGACATTCACTGTCAACACCTCAGTCTGTAAAGTTCCTGCTAAGATAAATGTCGAGTTCAGCTCCGTCCAGCAGCGTTTGACGTCCGAGTGGAGGAAATTCTAATTAAAAACGCATACAGAGAGTTATGTTACAGCAGTGGCTCTCTGGTAAGCCATTCTTTCTGATATTATCCCTGACTAATATTCAGACTATTAGTCAGGATGTAATGAGGTGAGCCGGTGCCTGTGGTGTGATTCACACCGCAGTTTGATGAGGGCAGCTTCTGAATAGGCTGCATAAATATTATGGCACGGAGGATGTGAGTCAGGACAGAGGGAATCCAGTTCATTGGGCCATTATTGGAGTTGAAAGGAAGGAGAGGAAGTTGGTTTGAAGATTTGTCACCACCAGATCTCTCTGTTTTAGGAAGGGGGTGGGCTCTGCACAGCTCAGGAATGTGAAAAAAACTGGGTGTTGGGTGGTTTTTCATAAATGAGACTAACTTGTCTAACTAGTCACCAGATTCTCTGTGAGTGTGGGAAAAAATATGCAAAATACAAATATTAATTTTGATTTCATATTCATTTCACTTCATATTTTGCATCACAATTAAATGAAACTCCTTTGTTCCCACTGCCATTAACATTTAGATAAAAGGTAATGATCTGTATATTTACATAAACACTATACCACTTTGCACACAGTAACTGTCATTTTTATCTTATCTAAATTATTTGTATGAGGTATCTATTCTGTTTATTGGAACACGTGCTGTATCTTTATTGTCCGAGTTGGTTTTGCACTGTATGCTGAGCGATGTCTAATATGATTTTCTGTCACGACAGACAATAACGTTTTCTGAATCTGAGTCTGAAAAGCAGCATAATGTCTGATAACACCTGTCGTTAGAGACCAAAAAATGCATGTCTGGAACAACAGGTTTTGTCTGCTTTCAGAAATCCGAGCAACAGGTAAATCAGAAACTCCTGAGTTTTGTTCTCTGTCGTCTGCTCTCTTGGCTCATTATTTCATTTGACTGCATCTGCATTCCTGCTAAAAGCTCATTTGAGGCAGTTGTCCTACTTAGACACTCATCACTGGCGGTGGGAGGCTGATATATCCATCTGCGCCTGCGAAGGGGCGCTAATCCTTGACAACTGTGCCCCTCTGGCACCATATCCGTTGCACTGCTGGTTGTGTGATACAATAGACTCCCCTCCTTTGTCCTTGAAATTGTTTTAATTGGCCCCGCAGCGGGGGTTGGGGTTGCAAACATAAGACTGACTCAATGGGATTGACAAAATCACAGGAGCATGATACTACAGGCTCGGAGATGACAGACACGTGTTGGAAACAGACATCTGTAATAAAAGTGGCAGATTTAGAATCAGTTAAGGCTTTTAAATCAAAATGAAAATGAATGCAGCTATGAAAACAAACATGAATGATAACTCTGGAAGTTGGATCCATAAAGTTGTTCAAAGTATGTTTCAGTATTAGCTTTGGTCATGAGAATCTAATTATCCTGAGCTTAAAAATATTTCATTCAACCATTAGAAACCTGGATCAACATAGCTTTGCTTGTGTATGTAAACAATTGCTACTAAGCAAATTTGTCGATTTCTTTTGAGAACGTGGGGAAAAGGGCAATGAGAATCTGTAAGAAATGTTCCACCAATTGCAAGAAATTAGTAGATTTGGAACATTATTTTTCACAAAGCTGGGGAAAAACGTCCAACAAACTGATTATACTGTATATTTAAAAATTCTTTACATAATAATGTTCATTTTTAAGTACTTTATTTACATAATTTAGTTGTCTGTTTTTGTTTTTTATTTTTTTACTTTAGTTTTCTTTTCTAATTTTCAGATAATTTTCTTGTACTTTTTTTTTTCTTGTACTTGTACTTTTTTTTTTGCTAATTTTTGCGTAATTTCATCTCAAGTTTCTCCTTGCCTTTCCCAAGTTTTTGAAAAGAAATTAAGTCAATTTGTCCAAGTTTTAAGGAGTTAAGTTCTTAAGTGTTTAATGTTAAGATATTTTAGGGAAATAAAGTTAATACCATTCACTTAATGGGACTTAAATGTTGCATTTCTCTAAAATGATTAAAAATGTTGTAATATAATTTAACTTAAATCCATCATCTTTAAACAAATGTTACTAAAGTTTAATTAACTCAGTTTATTTCCACTAAAACAAATAATTTAATTCTAGCTGTGACAACTTAAAACATAAAAGTTGGCGGCTACTCATTAATTTGAGGATTAAAACAAAATAAACATGTGTCTGTCACAACTCAAATTATCATTTTTTGAATGCTAAACATTCATGGATAAAAACATATCAGTGTAAAAACTATGAATATGAGACATAAAAAATAATACACAAAATAAAATACATTTTAAATCCATGTTATCTTAACGTGGTTATGCAGAAAGAGTGAATACATCAGAGGATGTGAATACTTTGTAAGAATAGTGTTTGTTATTCCAGCAGTGGACATTTAGTGAGGAATTTAAATGGAAAGTTATGAATATTTCTCAAGCGGAAAAACCTGCTGCAAAACACACAACTTGAAAATGACCCCAAAAACAAATTTTCCTCAGATGACACTCGCAGCGCTTATTGCAAAACTCTAAAAACCTGTTGTGCTTGCTGGCCCATGGTTCACTAAACAAATGCAATGTAGGTGTGAGTGTGTCTGTGAACATGTAAGGTCAGATAAGCCACATGCGTTCAGCTGTCCCAGGTCCAAACTTGCAGCACGGACCATTTTGGACCAGAAGCGTAGCACCAAATTCTGGGTCTTATGCTGGAGCACCCTGTGGGCCCCCTATCCTTCCTCTCTCGATCCATGTCTCTCCCCTTGTACCCTTTGAATTTTATGTGTTTATTTATTTATTTTTAACAAAGTCAGTTTGCTTTCTTTCCTTTTCCTTTCTTTTGCATCTTTGGGGGGGCGTCACTGACCTTTCTTTAGCTACGCTAAGTGAGTAAACAAGTGGACTAAAACATTTTTTACCTTTTTCACAAATGAGAGGGGCCTCAGAGCGCTTACATTATTTCTTTTATACAAACATCAGCCTTTCAATCAATATATTTAGACAACTTTAATTTAGTTACATAAAATAAAATAAAATCAAATAATGAAAGTACAGTACCTACCCACCCATCCACTAACACACCCAAGGGTGGACTAAACCATTTTGCACCTTTCAGGGATAAGAGGGGCTTCTGAGAGCTTACATTATTTCTTTTATACAAAGTTAAGTCTTTCAACTGATGTATTCAGCCAAATCCAATATAGTTATGGCACTAATAATAAAAATGAAGTAAAATAATTGCAAACAAAACCAAACTTTTTATTCCAGACCCCCCACCCATTGGGGAATTTGGTTTTCAGTCCCATTTTCCCCCACTGCGACGTCCCTGATTTGGACCTCCCAGCAGCCAGCCAGCCTTTCCAACATGAGGTGACAAGAAGAAATCTTAATGTGATCCAAGAGGATCCTGTGACCTCTGAAACACCACTATAATCCAATATCCATGTCTGTTATGCAGGTCACCTTCTATTGGGAAGTTAATTCAAGGAATCTCTGTGGAATGCCGGTCGTAGCTTTAGCAGCAGCTCGGTTCGGGGGGAGGAGTGGCTGTAATTTAGAGCATTGGTTGAAAGACAGCAAAACTCTGTATGGGTGGAACATGGAGGCAAAAAAAAACTTAGTTTGGCCTTTTATGTAAATGCAAATAGCCCCCTTCCAAATTCAGCTCTCCCAAGTCAAACACACCCATCCCCCTCGAGTTCTCCTCCTCTCCCTCCCATGGGAGGAGGGGTGGTGGAAAGAGAGAGAGACAGAGATCCCAAACCATCTGAATCCCTTTTAACTAAGTGGCCAGAGAGGAGTAAGGGCAATTATTCCACCATGATGCATTCCTTCTCAAAAGAGGATACCATCACTGTTCAACACATGGAATGCAAGCTGTGTTATGGGCACCGAAGGCATGTCACATCCTCCTACCGCTCGCAAAAAAACTTGAGTCGTGCATCAGAAACAGCAAAACAGGTGCTCTCAAAGGCATTAAGTGCCGCGTGCACAGTGGGAAACAAAATATGTGGAGGGGAAACTGCATAACATGTAAATGCCTTTACAATATGCTTGGTGTGGTTATTTACTGTGTGCACAGCCAACTGCGTCTGAGTGAATCAAAATTATGCCATGATCTGTCAATTCGCATGCAGGAATTTAGAAATCAAAGAAAGTCTGATTTTGCTGTTGAACTCTTCACTGTTTTGTAATTTTGGAGTACACAGTAGGAGTTAAATGAAGGTCATAAAAGACTCTTTGTACTATTTCATGGTAGCTGAGCAAAATTGTGCTCTTGAAATTTAATTATCTACCACTTTGGTTGTATAGGTTAGTTTCCTGCCACCATAAACACAAGCTTAATGATGAAAAATACAGCTTTTGGACATTTGAATGGAGAAACCTACAATTAGCAAAGATTAATAACGGTGTGTTGTAATGAAGCCCCTCCTCATACTGGCTCCCTCAGGCAAAACTTCTGTGAGAAAAAAAGTGTTTGTTTATTTTAGCCATTCATAGTCATGCTGATTATAAGAAACTGGAGACGTTGCATTCTTGTCCGCGTGGAATTTGAAGTGTTTTCTCCCCCCGCGTCACCTTTCATCATCAGTTCATTGAAAATGGAACAAAAGAGGGCGTGTTGGGTTTTATAAGACAGAATGATGGAAACATTGCCTGTATTTTTTATGCAAAATGAATGTATTCCACAATTGACCACTTTTGCTTTATAAATGTCATTTATACACTGCCTTTAAAAGGAGATTATTACAGAAACGTAGAACTGCCAGGCCAGAAAAAAAGATCAGTATCGGGTAATCACATGAAAAATTCTCTTATTATAACAAGATATTTTTCACATTTTTACAAGATACTTTCATGTCATAGCAAGATGTTTTCTTGTTATAACAAGATGCTTATCCTGGTTTACAAAGTTTTGTCGATGAAAACATCTTACAACAAGATATTTTCCACGTTTTTACAGGATACTTTCATGTTTTAATAAGATATTTTCATGTTATAACAAGTTCTTTTTTTCACCTTATTACAATCTATTTTCATGTTATATCAAGTAACCTTTGTTGTTATGACAAGATATTTTTCCCATTTTTAGAAGATACTTTCATGTTATAATGAGAACTTTCCTTGTAATAACAAGGAAACAATAAACTTTTCTTATATGTTATAGCAAGACATTTTTGTTATAACTTATGTAATAACAAGAAACTTGTAATATTTTTCATGTTTTTACACTATATTTTCATGTTATGACAAGAGACTTTCCTTGATTTAAAACATTTTTCCTGTTTTTACAAGATATTTTCATGTAACAAGATATTTTCATGTTATGACCAGAAACTTTTCGTGTTATAACATATTTTTCACATTTTAACATGATATTTTCATTGATATGTTGTAACAAGAAGTTTCTTGTTATAACACAAAACTATCCTGTAAAAACTTGAAAAACAACTTGTTATAACATGAAAACATGTTATAAAAACATAAAAAAAATATCTTGGTATAACATGACACTCCGTGTTATTACTTGATATTGATCAGTTTTTTTCTTTCTTTCTCAGATAACATCAAATCAAATATTTTAGCTAGTTTGGCCTCACTCCCCCACCTGTAGCTCGTGCAGTATTGATTGCTCCTGCGAGGTCCACTTCTTCAGCAGTGTTTAATGGAGCTCATCGTCCCCTAACCAATTCTCTTACCATTTCCTCTGAAACTGGACACTTCTGCCCATGTTTCATCCCAGCAGCACCTTTCTTAGGAAGTGACTGGAGCATGCAGTGAGAGCTCTAACACTTCTTTTTGAAAGACAATGAGTGCAAGACAAATTTCCAGCGGAGCAGCTGTGTGGTGGAAAACGCTCGCCTTTGTCCAGTCCTTCCCACAGTCACATAGGGGCTGTCATATGCTGAGCATTTGTTTGACTGTTTCAGATGGGTTTTTGAATGCATGTGGGGTGGAACCAAACACATTCTTATGTGTGTGGAAGTCACAGGGTATAAAGACAGATTGCTCAACTCCTGTTTCCTCACCTCATCTGTGATATAACTGCAGTGTGACCTGGAACAATCAGCTGGGTGGTGGTATTTGAAAGTGTTCAAATGTTTAGGCCTAGCACCTGTTTGTTTGGGTTTTATATATGTGTGTGTGTGTGTGTGTGTGTGTGTATATATATATTATATATATATATACATATATATATATATATATATATATATATATATATATATATATATATATATATATATATATATATATATATGTGTGTGTGTGTGTGTGTATATATATATATATATGTATATATTATATGTATATGTTGATAAAGCAAAAATTTGACATTTTAAGACATAAAAATCGATGAAAATTTAATTTCGATGAAATTTAGATGAAAAAAAAAGTTTTGATAATGGGGAATTCGCTTGCATGGCCCTGTCGAAAAGTAACACAATTGGCATTGTCACTGTATGTACTTAATAAAAAAAAAAGTAAAAGTTACGTCATGCGTTTAACGTTCGTATAGTAACGTTTCAGAGGTTAGGTTTATAAAAGGAAACGTAGTTTGGTGTCATCATGGTATGTGCTTAACGTAAAGTTGCGTATTTGATATGAAGTTACATGTGCACTTAATGTAAAGTTACATAGGTTTAGTTTCTGAAAGTAAAGTTACGTAGGTCAAGTTACATACTTGAAGTAAGGAATTTATTGTGAAGCTACATATTTAACATACTTGAATACTAAGAATACATACTAATAAACATGGTTGTGCATCATCATATTACGTGCTTAACTGAAAGTTAAGTATTTTATGTAAAGTTGCATATATAATGTACTTAATATAAAGTTAAACAGGTTAAGTTTAGGAAAAGAAACATGTTTGTGCATCATCATGGTATGTACTTCATATAAAGTTACATATTAAATGTACTTAATGCAAAGTTGACTAGGTTTGGCAAATAAAGTCATGCAGGTTAAATTTAAAAATTTGTCATGTTACGTACTTAATGTAAAGTTATGTAAGTTAGGTTTAAGAAAAAATGCGTGGTTGGGTGTTGTCATGTTAAGCACTCAATGTAAAGTTATGTAAGGTAGATTTAGGAGAAGAACATGCTGAGGATGCACCTAAAAATAACTCAAAGTTCCCTTGGATTCACATGGGACAAGAACACCAGTCTCCTGGGGTAAAGTCCTGTATTTGTTTCATCAACCCACCATTCGAGTTTCACTTTTATACTACTTTCGTCTATACGATCTCTGTCATCACATATAAGATTTTGGGTGCATTATTTTTCTTGGGGAGAAGCACAAACAGCATGAGACAACGCACAGAAATGCTCGTACTAAAACACACACAGAGAGAGCTCGACTTTATTCTCTGCTTCAGACTCCATAACTCCACCATATCTTTGTACAGTAAATAGTCGTTTGCTTCTGTATTAATGCTCTAAATATCATATAGAGCTTCTTCAGGCTTCATATTTACTGTACAGCCATAAGAGTGGTTCAATCTGGATATTTAAGTCAATAAGCATAATTCCTAAAATGTCATGCTTTTAAATTTGAAAGAGAAAACATTAGTCAGAAATGTCTGTACTTTGTATCTCAAACTGACCTTCACTGTGTCTGTGTCGTGTTAGCAGGCAGATTCAGCGCGCTGACACACAGACAGCAGAGAGCTAAATGTGTCTGTGTGTGATAAGTCCAACCCAAGCCTTTCATCCTCTGGACTTTCGGACAGAGACACAGACAGGTCAGGGTTAATGACGGGCTGTCATTGCACCTTTAATGTACTATGTGTTGAGTAAAGTTTGTTTTAAAGGATAATGGTTTTGAAAAGAAATAGTCAAATCTCATAATAACAGGATTTTAATAATCACATATTGATGAAAAACTACAAGATTTATTCTCACTGGCTGATTGTTAGAATGATTTTTCATGAACGTATCTCCCATTATGCACAACAAAGGTGAGTTTATGTTGCATATCTACAACACCAGCCTCTCTTTTTTCCCCACAAAGAAACTGTGTGTACATTTCCTTCCGATTAGTGCGACTGTAACGGAATACTTGTTAAAAAGCGAAGAATGTGCTTTAATTTGTCAAGGGGATCTGAGCTGACAACTTTAGTAAAGTCCACTATAACAACCTTCCAGGGCCCCTGACCTAGGGAGGGAGTGACCCATGACCTTATTTGGGCCTCTTTTATGAGGACTTTTTTTTTTTTTGGCTCCGGCCAGATGGCTAAACTATCAAAGGGTTTTTTTATGAGAAAAATCTGCAGGCAAGAGCGGAGTAGTATATTTATCTCATTGTGTGGAGGGCGAAGCGTCTGTAACTTCCGTCTAGTTGGGTCGAGAAAGGATAGGATACACGGAGGGGTGTGTGAGTGCCAGCCTGCTCACTAAGACTTAGCTTTTTTTACATAAATAATACCAGCTTGGTCTATTTTCAATTAAGGGAGCTTTTTTGTATAAATTGTTAACCTCTGTACTTTCCACCTTCCAATCTCTGCTTCTTGCAACTAAAAAGCAGCTGCTTGTAGCAGTCAGACAGTAGAATCATATAAACAGTTTGTCGAATAAAGCTGCCGCTCGTCTATTCTGAAACAAACCTGACCTTTTTTTAAAAAAAAATTTACAGGTAATGTAAAACCAGTGTATGAAAAGATTTTACAAACGCTACCCTGAAACTGATGTGACAGTTGCCCGAGATCACAGATGAGCGCAAATCAGCGGAATTTGCGTGTTTGAGAAAAGGGGAAGAGTTGTGTGTCCCAGGGTCACTATAACTCGCTCTGCTCACATCACTCATGTGGCGTCTTTATGAGCGATGGGCTGTTTTGTTGGATTAGGTTTCTGGGGAAGCATTTAGGGCCGGGGCCTGTTTGCAGAGCAACACGGGAACAGATTCGAGAACCCAGTAAATGCTTGATATGACATTTAATCCAGTGCACGTGTGCACATGTTTGCGTGTGGATTTGCATGAATCTGACTTTATGAATGTTAGAAATACTATGTTATTTGTGTCGTGGTGAAACTTGCTCTCAGCAGGAAGAGGTTGCCTTCTTATACGCACATGAATAGCAGCACAGCTGTTGTAAGCATTACCTGTTTGTTGTTCTCTGCAGACACCAAATCAGCTGCTCCCTCTGAGCCTACTCATCATACGTCTTTTTGACCTCTGTATGAACAGGAGCAAGATAATTTCCAGACATGTATTCCACATGAGCGCAAAGTGGAAACACAGGAGTTTAAAGTCAGATATGTGTGTGAAAGAGTAAAGAAAATCTCCTTTTTTTTTACATTAACAGGGTTCCTGTGGATCCTTAAAAAGCCTTAAAAAGAATTAATTAATTCAAAAATAAGGACAACATTGGTATTAAAATGACTTAAAAGGGAAAGTAAATGCAAGTAGGATTGTTTTTCTTCTGATGTGCATTGTAAAGTTTTAACAGAAGATCAACTTTATTGCCATAAAGGAAATATGTTTTTTTTTAAAAGTGCTAGACTCACCTGCATGACATTTAACTCAAATAATTGTTGAAAAACCCTTTTTTAAATAATTTCCCAAATGCCTTACAATAATGTCACCACATAATTATAGTGGAACCAACAACAGTCATGTTTTGTTTTTGTTCAGGACGCTCAGAGCAGAGGAAGCACTAACTGTCGCTGTACCCTCGACATCATGGTCGTTACAGATTAAACAACAATTTTACAGTAAAGTAAGCCAGCAAAGGCAATGCATACAAGGTTCAGCACGATGGGAATTGAGACAGAGTGAGAAAGACAAAATCGCCAACAAACGGTCATTTCCTAATTTTGTTGTGTCATTGTGTCCACCCTGAGACCAAAAAACAAGTCACGTTCTGTATTAAAATAAAAATGTAGGTAAAATTGTCCCCAAACTTAAGTAATTGCTGTCAGTTCATGTTTTTTGTTTTCTTTCTTTGTCCTTAAATTTAATTAAAAAATATGTCACCTAAACATCAAAATGTCGAAAGTTTTGGTATTTTTAACCTTCAGAAATGAGTCCCAGAGACGCCCATCAGTCATTTATGAACATATGTAGCTTTTAAAATAGTATCCGACCCTTCATAACTGGGGTAACCAGAGCTGTCGCCGGCCCCGGTTGTTTTAATGTGGCCATTCCTTCTCCTGATTGCACTCGGAGGTCGAGCAAGATCTGAAGTCACTGGAAGCAGTTAAAATAATAGGAGCTGACCATGTGTTTGAGGTTATAAGAAGGGGAGGGACTTCCATCCCCCTGTTTAAACCAAGTCAAAACAGCGACATCGGAGACGGTTGCAGTTTGACTTCAGCGTTATTGGAACCTGGAGAATATTTGATGATAAAATATCCTGTCATGAGGATTCCCATCAGTTGTAGCGGCTCAGATCTCAGACCTACTGGAGGCATGACAGATTTTGTTAATTATTTTGATTTTATTCTGTCCATTGGCATTGATTTCTATCATTAACCCTTTGAAACCTGAGTAAATTGGCTTGATGTCTTGTAAAAAGCACAGGGAGAAGTAACAAGGTCTGAGTTACAAGAAAATTGCCTTAAATTTGCCAAAAAAGGGAAAGAAAAAAGTTAATAAAAAACAAACAAAAGGTCAAAGAAAAATATAAATACATAGAAAATAGTAATAATATAATATAATAATGATAATATAAAAATAGTTTTCTGGATTTCTTTTATTATTATTAACCTAAAATTTCTTTCTCAGCCTCTCTCTCTTTCTTTTGCTGTTTTATAACTAATGTTCACATCATTTATTTGTCCCCCTCTCTTAGTTTCTTGCACTGTGTAGGACATCTCTTGACAAGTTGCTTGTTGCCTTTTTAATCCATGTTTTCAAAAGAAATCAAACCAGTTTGCTCCGGTTTCAAAAGAGTTCAAATGTATGTGAAAGGCATCACATATTTATATCAAGTTTTGAAGGGTTAACGACACATACAGCTTCAGATACTGATGTTCATTTTCATTTATAGCCCAGAAAAGGTCATTTTTGATGCTGATGCGGTACTTAAAATGAATGTTGAGCTAATTAAGACACACACAAAAAACTCTGGCAACAAACATGCAATTTATTCATTTATTTATTTTTTATGTATATCAATAATAACTGTATTGGTGATTCATGTTGTGGTGTGTACACTTCCTAAAGCATGTCCACAATACCTGTTTACTTTCCCCTGCAGGGCAACGGCTCAGCACATGTACGTACACATGCACACACTCGCCTGCTCTCAAAAACATTCACCCACACACACGTACATCCACTTCACACAGCTGTCCCCGCCCATTTTCATTCACAAAGAGAAGCGTGGTGGGGGGGCGGAGTTTTTCCCAAAAGTTGTATGAGTCATTGAGAGAGATCACCAGGCATCTGTTGTGTGTAGAGAGTGATACTTTTATTGTGAAAATTCATAAGTATCTAAAAAAAAGCAGTGTTTTCTATCAGTTTCTAAGTATTTTTTATGGCATTTTGACTTCACAGTTTGATTTGTGTGTCTTGCAAATGAGCTAGAACCACAACTATGAGGGAGATCCTTCACCTTAAGATTTTTTGTCTTCTTCTTCTTCTTTCTCCTCCACAGTTAAATCCTCCTAAAGTTCACTACACAAAGACCCCTCAGCGCTGGCCAGCCCACCCTGCAGATGGCCGGAGGATCAGAGGCTGTCAGCACGCTTAAACGAGCCAAGAGTCGAGGCTTCAGCCCTGCGGGGGAGGACAGACCATGAATGGGGTATTTCCACCAACCTCTATAGCCCCCCACTGGGCATTTGTAAAATGATTTGTGGCAAATTTGTTTAATCAATATGGATGTGGGGGTTTGGATACCCTCCTCAGACAGGAGTCTTTCTTTGACTCCCCTTTATCTGTTTGTGCATTTATTTATTTGCCTGTAAATACATCGTGATATATTGGGTAAACTCGGGGTTACCTCGGGTTTTGTGTGTTTATCTGTGTACTTTGTTTGTATGTGTGTGAGTAGAAAACAGTGGATGCATACCCGGGAGGAAGTAAGTGATCAGGAGAGGGCTCACCAAACAGCACAGGGATTCAAACAAGTACTACAAGTTTGGACGCTTCATAACAAAGACCTCTTTACAACATCAGCTGCATATGTGTTTGTCCTGGAAAAAAAGGGATCCCTCTTCTGTTGCTCCTCATGATGTTTTTTTCACCACGTTTTCTCTCTTAAACAGTTTTTTTAGGGAGTTTTTTCTTATCTGATAAGATGAGAAGAAGTCTAAATATAGCAGATGTCACATGCTCCACAGACTGTAAAGCCATTTAATATGTAATTTTATTCACTTTCAAAAGTGAAGACATTTTAAACCCTTTTAAACCTGGATCCACCTCATGTTTCTTGTGCTGCATTCAAGATATTTGCATTCACAAATATTTAAACGATTGAAATCTGAGCGCAATGGTTTGCTTTCTTTTGAAAACATGGCAAAAAAAAGGCAATGAACAACTTGGCAGTAGTGTTCCATAAATTGTTAAAAATTTGTTAATTTGGAAAATTATTTATTTAAAGGCAAGAGAAAATGTCCAAATAAACCTATTTTTTTAATAATTACATATTTGAAATTATTTTACAGAAATTATTATTAGCATTATTATTATTGTTACAAAAAACAGTGTGGTCTCCACAGTTAATTTCAACATTAATGACAACTTTACATGAGGTGAATTTTATAAATATATATATTTTTTTGCAGTTCACCTGTTCACCTACATTTTATTAAAGTCCAAATTTACGAATATTTAAGGGCGGGGCCACGTAACTCACAGGCTGTCTAGGAGTCAGATCCACATCTCACTCTTCCACAGGTCCAACCTCCTGTCCAAATATGGTCACTTCTGGCTCCAAAAACTTATGATGGCAACAGCCAAAATGTCGAACCCGCGGTGTCAAAACGGCAGTCTACAAAGCAGTGGGTGACATCACGGGAGCTACATCCATTATTAATACAGTCCATGCTGTAAATGTGTTTATTTTTGCTGTAAAGTTGGGCGTTTTAAAATTGTCTGTAGGGATTGACTCTGTTTTGGAACCAGCCTCTAGTGGTCATTTGAGAAGCTGCAGATTTTGGCACTTCTGCATTGGCTTCATTTTTCAGCTCCAGTAATTGCTACTTGGTAGAAATGCAGGAATTTTTTCTTTATTTTTTTCTTACTATTTACTATTTACTTCTGAAACCACAGTTAATCTCCTGAATGTCACTGACAAATTTTGCAATTTTCGTTGATAATGTTCATAATGTCAATCTGAGGGGAAATACTTTTTTTTAAATGCGACATCTGTGTGAGTGTATCTGGCACTATCGTCCGCATCAAAAAGCTTAAATCCTTCCTCCGTCATGCGGGGAAGCAACAGTCGTCTCCCTTTTCTTCAGTTTGCACGGTGGCTTTGCAGACAGGCAGGTGGCTTCAATCCAATTCTACCGTGGCTGCCGTCAGCGAGGAATCAAAGGACAAAAGGCACTAAAGGGGTTTTCTCCTTTTTGTGTAGCTTGTGATTTACAGTTGTGCCTCCTATAAAGTAAACCACCCTCTCGCTCTCACACATTTGCTCATTTCTTCCTCATCAGAGAGGAGAGGGAGGTTACTGCGGTCTTTGCATCCATTGAAATGAGTTTTTGTACAGAAAATGAGAAAAGTCAGCATCAACTCTCAAAAGGGCGTAGGTTTTTATTTAAAATTGGGGAGTTTGTAGTCCTCCACCAGAAAATTTTGTGTCACAACGCTTAATTTCCTGCATTCTGGTGAATGTTATGCACCAATCTGCATTTTTTCTGCATCAATTTATGATGCAAATGTCTTTGATTTTGTCGAAACCAAAGTCCTCTCTTACTTTGTTTTTATTTGGAGGTGAAAATGAATATATTCTAAATACTGAAGTGGGCGTTTCTCCTGCGTCATCATGTGAAACCCAGGGTTCCCACACAAAATGTGCAAAAAAATAAGTAAAAAAAAAAGTACAGAAAATTGCCTGAAGATAAACAAAAAGAACCAAACAAAAATGGGAAAGTAAAAAAAAAAGAAAACAAGGAAATGATCTGAAAAAAGTGCTTAAAAGTTATAATAATTCTGTTGAATAACTCCAGATACATAACTATAATATTAATAAATACAATTTAGGTTTAGCCATTTTCCCTGGCTTTTAAAAAATATTTTTATATAATAAAATATATAAAATTATTAATTTTTTTTTTTACAAATTGTAGGACATTTTTTGCCAAATTGCTCATCACCTTTTACCCATTATTTCAAAAGAAAACAAACCAATTTGCTCAAGGTTGAAAGGTTTATATACATGTTAAAGGCATCTGAACTTAGCACAAGAAACGTGATATCGTTCCAGTTTCAAAGGGTTAAATCTATTCATGTCTTGATGTTTATATTTCCTGTTTTACCTGCCTCTGTCTACTCACTTGCTGTATTTGTGTCACCCAGAAAAAAAGGCAGAAGAAAGTCCTGGAAGCATGCATATTCTGCCTCTGCATACCTCTCTGGTTGCTATGCACTGTTATTATTTTCAGCTTATCCAGCTGGATGTTTCTGGCTCTTCCTCTGGAGTTGTTTCCCTCTATAAACCGAGCACAGCTCATAAGAACTTTTGTCACACACTTTTTTTTTAACCCCACTGAGTTGTACAACTCGAGCAGGTCTTCATACATCCCTCCTCTTCTTCTCTACTTCCTATCAGAGTGGTGCTTCCAGAGCTAATACTGCACCAGTTCCTGCACAGATGTTGGCAGAATTCCTAATTTCATTCTCATTCTCTCAGCCTGTCAGTTTTGAAAGGGGGAAGCAGGACAGAAAATAATCGGCAGAACATCCCATAAGTCTCAATGTGGGGGCAGCAGATGTGGGTGTGGAGTTGGGAGGGGGAGTTGCCACTGGGCCTCCCCAAGGCCCATCTGACTATTGTTCAGCACAGAAGCCATTTCTGCAGTTGCTATAACAACCATAATACACTCTTATTCATGTCGCTGTGCTCACGGTAGCATGAGCTCTGATTCTTTGAACTTTATCAACAAGAAGGAATAAAAATTCAAACACGTTTTTTTTTTATTCAAAAAATCCAAATATTTACTTTATTTAATATCAGACATTACTGGACCAGATTCAATTATATATTCAACACTGTTCTTTTTTTGTCATGTTAAAGGGAATGTGAGCAGATTTTAAGTGCCTGGGAGTGAATATTGCTGAATACAGTAGGCAGAGGCTGTGGGGATTAAGCGTTTCCTTTCAGCGGTCACACAAGGCAGTCATTACCTCTGAGGTCCGCGTCGCCTTTGTCCGTTGCTGCTGTAAACCTACATTGAAAAGCCTGGAAACCCACCAGGTGTCTTATAGTCTTTGAGCCCCACAAGAACAACCACATTCACTGTCAAGTGCTTTATGCTGGGTGTTTCCTTCTGTATTCAAAGATGTTTTTTACCCCTCAACACCCCAAGGGCACTTTGGAGAGCTTTTTAACTGAGGCTAAATTAAGACTATTAAATTGTGCATTATTTGAATTATTAAATCATCATTTTTGCAACATCCATTGCCACTTCTGCCAGTAGAAAGAATTTAAACTTTAATTAGAAAAAAATACAATTTAGAGTGTCCGGCAATGAGTTCAGCATCCCACAACTGATGTTATGTACCTGCTGTAAAGGTACTTTTTTTTTTTTTATATTTTTTTATTTGGCACTAGTATTGTACACATTTTAAATACAAAGTACAAATATATATTCCTTGTTGTTGTTGTTGTTGTTGTTGTATGTTATATATATACTGTATGTATAGATAGATAGATAGATAGAGCTATCTTTTGTACAAACTGGCAGATGAGCCTCTCTGGGATTATTTAACCTTTTCTAACGATAAAAAGGACATTAAATCAGACATCTGGAAAGTTACATGCTTAACATAAAATTTGCTAAGGTTAAGTTTAGGCAAGTAAAGTAACTTTTGTTAGAGTTTGATAATGAAACATGTTTATACATCTTTTGGGTAGGTGATTAAAAATCATAATTTTATGCCATTGTTATTGTTTGTAAAACATAAATGTTATATGCCACACTAGAGGCAGAGGCTGTTGTGTTACAGGTCACGCATGTCACGCCTCTTTTGATTCGGCGATGCCAGCATGCTGTCTAAAATCACACACTGGAGTGGCATTTGGTTCTGTGTAAAAATGCAAAGATGGCATGAAGAGGGGACTTTGTAGTGCCCCTGTAGTGCGATCTGTGTGTGAGAAGGGCTTTTATGCATAACACTACCTCCTCCTCCCCCATCAGGTCATTGGTACTATGATCGCGGCCTTTCCGATTACATGGGTTATATACAAATTACTGGCTCATAATTAAGTGGGATATGTACAAACTATGGTGTATTACTTTTCATGGATATACATATGAACAGTGCATGAGGATAAACTGAACCTGCATGGGCACTATTATTAATTTTCAGCACATTTTTTGTGTGCATGTAATTAAACTTGACCTCAATATGATCAATCAGTATTCCAGTGACACTTTCTGCTTCATTGTAAGTGCAGAAACTGTGTGTGTGCACATGTTGTTGGGTGTGTCAGAGTGAGATCGTGTTAACACGGGCGTGTTACAATCATCAATGTTTCATCAGCGCAATACTTCACTCTGGTCACTTTGCCATCTGGCTGAACTTTCCACAGAACTTCATACATCGATGTGAAAGAGCGTAACGTGTGTCCGCCTGCAGCACAAAACAACTCACTTACATTTGATTTGAAAACCAAACAAACAGCAACAAGATCAGTTTATTCATTGACAAAGTTGACTTGTTTTACTCTTCAGACAGACATTTCTACCAGAATTAGTTTAGACATCATCAGGCAACACTGCATTTATGTACCGTTTGGGCTTCAGAAGGAGGTAGCAGGGGAGGATGGCGGGCGTACAACGTGCACGACCTCCGAACTTTGTGTCAAAAATCCTGTTTTTAGGGAAAGATCATGATTTCAATGTAGAGTTAGTAAAAAAACTACGAGTGCATACTATATCGCGAGTTGAAGAAAAACAACTGAAATACTTTGACGTGAATATTTTGCAGATATTCAGTTTCAACATTATTGCTGTTTCATCTCTTCCCACCTCTCTTTCTCTTTCTCTTTCGTTTTTGTCAGTACTGTTATTTAATTGTTATTTACGACATATATTGCAAGTCTGTTCGCCCTGGAAGAGGGATCCCTCCTCAGTCACTCTTCCTGAGGTTTCTACCATTTTTTTTCCCATTTAAGGTTTTTTTGGGGGAGTTTTCCTTAGACGATGTGAGGGTCTAAGGGCAGATGGATGTCGTATGCTGTAAAGCCCTCTGAGGCAAACTGTGTTTTGTGATAGTTGGCTTTATAAATAAAATTGAATTGAATTGAACATTTTTGTGACTTACAAGATACATGATTTAAACCTTTGAAACCTGTGCAAATTGGCTTGATTTCTTTCAAAAACATGGGGAAAGGCAATGAGGAACTTGAGAAGAAATTACCATCAAATAAAATAAAATAAAATAAAAAGTAAAAGAAAATTACCTAAAAATTAGAAGAAAAACAATTTTCAAAAGTTAAACAAACAAGGAAATTAATTTTATTTGTACAAAAAATAAAACCTATAATATATGTTTAATATGATATATAATATATGCTTGGTTGGAGGCAGACAGTAGGCCTAATTTGTGGCAGCCTGTTGCATGCACCTGTTAATGGCCTAAAATCAGTGCGTCCAGTGGGTTGTTGTGTCTCTGTCACTGCCAATCGGACGCTGATTGTTATCTTTCCCATTTCATACAAAAGCCAAATGTGAGCGGATGTTACTGTGTTTTGTGTGCAGTGGGAAAGAGAGTGCAGGCTGGCATTGATATGAATGAGCAGGTTTTGGGAGGGCCCGTTCACTGGACTCAGAGGCCATTTCTGAGGGTCGGCGTGGATGTCACCGAAATTACTGTATTTGGTTGTTATTATAAAACCTTGATTAACATCAGTTTTGTTGTGCTGCATTCAGACGCCTTTCATAAGCATTTAAACATATTGAACCAAAGAAAATCGGTGAGCAAAATGAGCAAAATGGCAAGAAATGCCCAGAAAAATATCAAAAAAAGGAAAAGGCAACAAGGAAATGACTTGAAAATTAGCTGTGGGGAGATTAATAGATATTATTCAAGAAAAAAAAATGTCCAGAAACAATGTTTATAAGTATTTTTTCTTGCTATCTTAAGGTCATTTTATTGCCTCACTGTTTTTTCTTTTTCTTTCTTTTTTTTTTTGCTTATTTTCAGGTATTTTTCTTGTAAGTTGCTTGTGGCCTTTTTCCCATGTTTGTTCTTTGTACTTTCTGATTTTCATACATGAATCTGATCTGTTGTTCAGAGAAACTCTAATTTCCCAAAAGTGAGAATTAAAGTTGAAAGTTGAGAATTAAATGTTGAAGCACTTCGGACTCTATCCTGTCCCTTTAAATGGCTTCAGCTCAAATTAGCACTCGGAAATCACCAAAAATAGGAGTTGGCAGCGTGCTATTGTATAAGTGGTGCACTCTCATAAGCTAATTAGAAGTGAGAGAGCTCTGATATCCTGCAGGCCCTCTGCTCAGCACTTCCCACCCTGTAAATGTTTATGACCCTGGCCCAGATTGCATCAGAGATTTGAAGGATTGGCCCCCTGTTGACTCACAGCTTGATGGTGACTGCCGAGCTCTCTCTATCTCTTTGTTTATTGTGTCTCAAATTCTTCAAGTTTGACCTCTGCATCCCCCAAAACTACAACTCATCTTTATATAGAAATGTGTGAATTCACGGCAAAATTGTGGGGGCTTTTTTGGATCTGAAAGCAGCCCCGATTGGCGGCTTCATCCGTGGTTGCGCTCCACTTTGTCTCCAATGTGTGACTTCAGCTCCGCGGGCTCGTTATTGAACAGACTCATCATACGCTTCCTCACTGTGTGGCTGATTAGAGGAGAGGGTGAACACAGTGGGGTTCTCTTCATACAGTGAGTCCTTGTTGCCCCCCCAGCTCTCTATTGTTTATTGATGGAGGTGCTTGTCATAGTCATGCAATAACAAAAGCCTGACTATTGGTGTGTTTACCTCTGCACAGGAACCACCGGGCAATTCTCCATTAAATTACAGCCATGTGTGGGCCACTGATCTCTCCCCTCACCCGCCCGCCCCTGCACCACTGACACACACACACACACACACACACACACAGATCACACACTCAGGGCTGAGAGGGATATTAGACTGTTACCATCTCCATAAAACAAGACCTAAATAACACTCATCGGGTTTCTTTTATCGTGTCACCACCTGTAAGGAAATGTTAAGACAAATATAGCAAATTAACGGTGTCTACAATAATCTCAACAGGAATTATTGTCCAAAATTTTAAGGATTCATGACCAGAGCTGAAGCTGTTTGTGGAATGCAGTGACACATAATTTCCTCTGACGCCCAACCTCCCAGTCAACAGTGTGAGACAAATCCTTTTGTTATCTCTGAAGACAGATCTAGTTTGAAGACAGTCGTTTCTTTCTTCCTGTTTCACCCAGGTGCTACAGCTATTTCTGGTTGAACTCTTTAGGTGCAAATGGATTGTTTAGATTTCACTTAGGCATATTTTGTTGCACATTTTGCATTCAAAAATTCCCCCAAAACTTTTAAGACCAGAGGTGGGATCAAATCATTGTTTTATAAGTTTTATAACTTGGAATTTCCAAGTCGGAAAATCTCAGGAGGAACGCCACCTGAAGTCAGATTTTGTTCGTGGAAAGTCAAAGAAACCTCATTAACTTCAACCTCAAAATCTAATATTGGTGCTAATATACTGTTTATTAGAACTTTTGTCTTATTTATGTCTCAATCAGTCAATCACACGGCGTCTTACTTCTATGTGGACACGTTGCTGCAGTGTTTGTGTGCCAAAATTTAGTGTCATTTGTTGTTATCAACTGGTATTGCTAACAGTATCTTGGTTTTTCCGACTTGTTGGAACGTGATCTACTCGGTTTTGACGTCATTCCCGGCTCTAACCTCCAACGTCAATGCAATGCGGCTTAAGCTTCATGTCTTTGCACTTATGTTCCAGTTCAAGTCCCAAGTCCTGAACTTTGAGTTTTGTATCCTAAACAAGTCATAATGTGCACTGTTCACACAATGTAAATCACTTTTTTATTTTGGCTTTGGGGAATGTAACAAGTCTTTCCAAGTCAAAAGACTCAAATCAAGTTGCAAGTCATCGTTGTTGAAGTCATTTTTTATTTTGTCAAGTTGAGTCTTAAGTCAAAGATATTTAAAAATACTCCATTTTGAGTTGTAACTTATGTCAGTATCTTTTCAACACATAACAATGCACAATATATGAAAATATCTGGGGGGTTTTTTGTTTTGTTTTTTTTTTTTTTACTGAAAAGTCGGTTCTCAGGGTATTTTAGGACAAGAGAAACTTTTTCATAGTTGTAAGAATCCCCTTTGTCTTGTGTCCACACTGTGAAAACAAGGAACAATCTTATCTCTGAGAACGCCATTTTGAGGGACTTTTTTTTAGCTCCCATTTCTACTCTTGCAGCGCAAGAGGGACCTCATGACCTATAAATATATGGTAATTGGTCAGATACGTGAGCCAATGCAGCACTGGCAATCTCCATTTAAAAAAAAAAAAAAGATTAGCCTTGTAAACATCAGACAATGCAAAACACAAACAGCTGGCAACGAAAATGTGAAATAATTAGAAAAACAGTGAAGGCGCTATATGTCACAGGGAAGTAAAACGTGATTTAGTCTCATCAAAGTGAAATACAACAATCTTAGATAGTCACCTTAATGTCACTTTCCCGTTTCTATTGACGATGTGAATGCAAACAGAGACATTTTTTTGAAGGTTTGCAGTTCCCAGTGAGCAGTTACTCCTCAGGGAGTCCCCAGAACTGTTCAGTCCAAAAATACCTTTAGTCTATGAGTGCTGGAGTTCAAGTTTGCACATCACACTTGTGTAAGCGACATATTGGCTACCAAACTAAACCAGTGATGTCACACTTAACTAGTGATGTCACAAAATCATGTTCTTACAAACACGTCTTAAGCTCAGATTTAAGGTGGCACAGAGAAACGTTTCCCCTTAAATGACAGAAACTGAAGCATTTTAGCATCAAACTGCACAGACAAACTTCTGCACAGTGAAGATCAAACATCCAAGTGAAGTGACAATAAATACATTTTTGAGTGAGGGTTGCCTTTAAGGTTTTTATTATCAAAAGGCCACCATGTAGATCTACTTCAAGCTCATCTTATCTTGTCTTATATATACAGTGTGTCTACAAAACTCCGTCTGTGCCGACAGTTTACCGGTAGGTGTATGTGGCATGCTGTATGACTCATATGGGTAATGCTTTTCTAAAGCGCGACATTCAATAGGGGTAAAAAAAACAATATTGGTGCAGCAGACAAACATCAAATACCTTTCACCTCAATGCCCTCACTCTCTCTTCTAGGCTGATGTTACCCAACAAAAGAACTAAATACATGTGTTCATGAAAAGGAGGACATTTGAAAGGGTGTTTGCTGATCAATAATGAAAACAGTCTGACACTATAGCGATTGCTGTGAGCCTCTATGCTTGTATTTGCTAGATAATACCATGTTTAGATGATTGTACACTGAAAACAAAGAGTTGCGGGGAAAATTACTGTATAGCGCTCTCATAGAGAAAGGTGCATTGATTGCCAACAAGCAGAGTGTATGTTGTGATATGACTAATATGAATGGAAAAAAACACAGGACCTGCACAGTCTAGGTAACAACAAAAGGTCAGCGGGACTGTTTTCATTTGTGCTCGCCTGTCCTCGGCATTACTTACCCTTTCCATGGGAATCAAGTCTTGCATGAAAAAACAAACTTTTCCCTTTGTCCTTTGTGTGAGTTTAATGACGTTATTTATGACTACAAGGGAGGAAATGTTTTAAGGGGGCACCTGAAGAAAACCAACAGAGGATAAAATAATAAAACAGGATGTAGGAAATACACTCAGAAGAAATCCTGGTGTCAGCGAGCAAGAAACTGGTCAACCATTAAAAGGCTATTTGTGGTGTCCAAACGTTGAAGGGACGCATCTGAAATGATGAGAAATGAACCACCTGGCTGTGATTTCTTTGGTCCTTTTATAGGAAAATGTTTTTTATTGTGGCAGGCAGTTAATTATTTGTAATTTAGCACTTGTCAAGTGTGTGATTCAGTGAAAGGAGTTAAGTTTAATACTGAAATGTCCCCGTGAATATTTTTAAAATATGACAAAGTTTTTCCTTGTACATTTTTCACTAATGGTTAATTGTAAACTATTTGTATCCAAATATTGGTGTATTTGTATTTTCCCTCCACAAATGTTTGAAGACAGATAAAGATACTCAGCTTTTCAGAAGATATTGTTTAATAATGATAATACTAATTGGAAATAAATAAATAAATTATGCATTACATTTTAAAATGCCAAAATAAAGATAAAAGACATTAAGATAAAGTGAATAAGATACAAATACACAATAATATATACAATACACAATATATAAATTAGGTTTGATACCAATGCATTTTATAAAAGCTATAAAAATGCAATTTGAAAAAGATAGGTTGTAAGATTTCGTTTGTAGCTGTCAACTGAACACCCAAAAAGTCTCAAATATGCAAATATATTTCAAAAGCTGAACTGCTGCATGATATCGCCTTTCTCATGTGAGCTGTGAGGTTTCGGGTTTCCATATCACGCTCGTTTTAAAGGAATACTTTGCACCCCAAACGACCACTCGCATATCAGTTACTCACCCCGTGGTGTGTTGAATTGGTGCAGAAAACTTTGCTTTTCTCACGTCTCCACAATGAACAAAGAATCCAAAAACAAATCCATTTTCTACGAATTTAAGTGACAGGGGTCCGCATTTAATACTAACAACACTACATCAAACAAACAACTCATGCAGTATAATACAAGTCTCATTTGTCCAGTTTTTGTGCTCAGAACTTCCTACACACGTGTTTTTGCTAAAATCTTACTATGTAAAATAGAGAGTGAAACGTGTCTAAACACTTTTCAAAGCCAGACTCCATTAACAAAAACAACGATTTTACCTCTCTGAACACAGGAGCTGCTGGACTACTGCTGCCTCGATCAATAGTTTGTTTGTGGTATTGTTTGACTAACCATTTAAAAAACCAAAGTCACACAATGACACAAAAAACAACAAAGCAGGGCAGTTTTAGAGCAGCAGCTCCCATGTTCAGCGAGGTAAAATTACTGATCTTGTCAGTGGAGTCTGGCTTTGAAGAGAGCATTTATGAGTTTCCATTTCAGTCAAGTTTCCTGTCAGAAAAGGCTGTGTATTTGGGAAGTTTAGCATATGCCTGGGTAAACGACACTTGCATTATATTGTGTGAGAACGTTTTTAAAGAAATGTTCTGATATAGTTTTGGTGTCGTTAAACATGGACCGCTGTGACCTCAGTTCATCACAAAAATCATGCAGGTACAGACGCATCTCCACGCTGGAATTTTAGGGCCACATTGAGAGAAAAAAATGTTTTTGAGACATCAAGAATAAAGTCGTAATATTGTGAGAATAAGCGTTGTAATATTTTGATAAAAAATTTTTCGAGAATAAAGTATTAATGTAACGAGAATTAAGTCATAATTTCACAGGGAAAAGGTAATAATTTTACACACGCACTTTCTGTTCTGCTGCCTGTACTAGTTCTGTAGTTTGCTGGGATTATGTTTATTCCCGTAATTCAATATCCCCTTTCTCATAAAATAACATCTTTATTCTTGTAAAATTGCAGCTTTTTTTCTCATAAAATTACAACTTTATTCTTGTAATTTTTTTCAACTTTATTCTCATGAAATTACAATTTACTCCTCAGAAAATTATGAATTTATTCTTGTAATTTTTTTTACTTTATTATCAGAAAATTACAGCTTTTTTCTCAGAAAACTGATTTTTTTTTTTTTTGCAATATTTTGAACTTACTCTCATAAAACTGCCTTTTTTTCTCGTAAAAACTACAAGTTAACCTCGCAATCTTACAAGTGTATTACCGAAATTCCAACTTTACTCTTGTAATATCTAATATTCTTAGCAGATGAATGTGAAAACAGACGCCTGTGTCAAACTAAAAACACAGAATTTTATACAAACATCTGAATGAAATAATAAGTAAAGCACATTTGCGAGCAGGGAGGGGTTTCAAGTTATTCTAGTTTAAGTTCGAGGTTATCTGTTTTCTCACACAAACACATCAATGAGCAAAGCAGGCTCTTTTCATGAAAATCTGCTCTTGTTTTGACAACAGCACTGATCGTCACACTGATGTGAAATCCTTCCCAAGGTGGCCTGTGCCTTTCATCTTTTACTGAGTCCTAAAAACCACATGTTCAATTCACAATTCCTCAGCAAGTGTTGAGGCTGTTATTGTTTGTCCACTGCAAGGTCGTCGTAAAGCTCGGCAAATGACACGTGAGAAGCTTAACGTCTCTCCATCCTGCGGCAGCGACTTGGTTAAACTCCAGAGGGGCTCAGAGAAAGGCCAGGATATAGAAAATACTTAATAGTAAATGTCCTGACAGTGTATATTCACTATTGTCAGAGGCATGACCTGGTCAAGGACGCGTGTTATGGTTTCTGTGCCCACACGCTGCATCAACAGTTGTTGTTCTGCACTACAACATTACATGGCTGACATTGACCAGCACGAAATGATCACAATGGACCACAACACCTATCACTGTAGCTAAAGGCAGAGAAAAGGCCAAGGATCCATCTGTCTATACAGTTTGTTGCTTTTTACAGAATAAGAACGGAGAAGCAAGATGGATCTATATTCTTTGACATAATCATCATCTCCATTGATTGTGTTTCAGAGTGAAAATTGATTTTTATCTTCTTATATATCATATGTTGTTGATGTTTGAGACTTACTGTCTAATCTTTCTCTTTTTTGTTTAAAGTGTGTAGGCCATGTAGCTCGTATGTCCCTCTGGTTCCCACAACTGCAGTTTTACAACCGTGCACAGTTTGGGTTGTTTACATTGAACGCAGAAGAAACAGCGTATTCAAGCATAGTTTCTTATTGGGGCCATAAAGCGTCTAGACAGCACTCCCCTCTTTTTCACCTTCAGCCCTTAAAGGACATTTGTTTATCTGAATATATTGGCTTGTCTTTGTCTCACACCTATCAGCTGTGGCATTATATAACATATGGAGGCATTTTAGACTGAAATGAAATGGTAAAAAGGACAACATCATGAATTTTAATTGATTTATTTAGAAATAAAAAAAGATAGATATAAAAATTAACTTTGCAACTACTGATAATTTTATTTTTTTATTTAATGTTGCTTTTTTGTGTATGCAGTCAGTTTATTGTCTGTTAAAGAAATGGGTAAAATGTCAAAATAATAGCAAAAAGTTGAGAGTCAAATCTTAATCAGTAATATCAACAGTAGTGTTCTAATTTTGTGTTCGTTGCTTTTCTGTTGTTTTTATGTCTTTGTTATCTTATTTATATATTAGAATTACCTTCAGTATAAATATTAACACTTTTTTAAAAAATCAATCTTCCAAATTTCAATTGTCTGCAAAACACTAAAAAACTGCATTGTGTATGAGTTCTGCTATGAATTTGCCTTTTTTAATCGACAAATTGCCTCTGCAATATTGTTAAAGGGAAGCTTTCTGTGTGTTTCCTCTGCATCAGTGGACAGTTTTATACCCTTCACACCAGGGGTGTAGACTTCAGGGGGACAAAGGGGACATGTCCCCCTCTTTATGTAGAACATGTGCATTTATCCTTCTCAATAAAAACATGAAAGTAGCAGAAAACTTTTACTTTGACAAAATAAATGACATTTACAGCCTAACTTGATGCAGAAAATGTACAATTTGAAGCACCAAAATCACCACAATGAAGGAAATTAGGTGTTAAATATGCAAAATTTTCTTGTTAAAGAGCCCCAACCCCACTTGTGTGCCCCCCCCAAACAGCAGGAGGAATTTTATTTATAATATCAGCCTTGTTTTATCTCAATGTCCCATGATTCTTCTACAACTCATGAAAAATAAAAATATATATCCAAAATAGATTTTCCCACAGTCCAATGAGCTCAGCTGACCCCTCGGTCGGCAGAAAGTTGCACAGTTTGGTATGTCCTCGGTGTGTCGCATTCCAAAAATAAATTCCTGCCTTCATAAGGTGATGTGAGCACGAGAAACGAACAAGACAGGCAGGTTATATGTCCGATACATCCATATATTCAAGCGCTGAACATGATAGTAAAAAGGAAAATTAATCCACCAGGATCACAATGGATTTTGTGAAATCAACATCTTGCGTTATTATCACTGAAGATGTCGGGATCTTTACCCTCACAGATTCACGGTCATTGTGAGATTTTAGAGTAACCAGAAGATGTAACGTGGGATTATTGATTATCTGATCAACTGCACAATGAAGATTGGAGTCAAATTTATCTGATTTAGGCAAACATTTAGGAAACACAGGACAGGCTATGTGATAAATATAGTTTCTTTAATAAGTAAATAGACCAGTTTAATGGCTTATTATTGTTTGCATTAACTTGAATATTTATGCTTATTAGTCTGTCTTTAGTACTAAAAGATACATTTTTGGTTCACAGTTGTAAAATTTTATGTTGGCAAACAACTTTCCTTCGCAATAACAATCATGTATGTTACTTTATGTCATACTCGTTTCATGCTCTGCACTGTTTATGGTGAAATCATAAATATTTATGTTGGCTTAAAAAAAGATGTGCAAACAGAGTTCATGTTTGTGCACCTCCGTTACTGTACATTCCTGCGCTAACTTTTGACTGTATTTGGAAGAGTTTAGATGAACATTTATACCTTAAACAGTGATCCCATGATATTTTTCAGAAGAATATCCAAACAAATCTACGAATGCCCCGAGGAATACTATGAAAACATATAGTGATACCATATATGTGTGTGGATATAAACAGAAGAATGATTAGATTACCATAAACTGACTTGGATGCACCAAATTTGCCTAGAAGAGCATCATAAATACAGCACAGTGATAACACATAATATGATGTGAGGGATTGGGCAGTGTGCATACACAATGAGTCCCTGCAGAAAAAAAAACCCCAAAAACCCCAGAAAGTTATGCAAGATCAAAAACATCTGTATGTGTGTATGAATTTGACAGCGATCAAAAAGGAAATAAATATTTCAAAAAAAATCTGGTCATTATATTATAATGTTCTTCTGTTGTGAGTAAATGCTGCCACTGGTTGAAAAAAAAAACTACAAGTTAAAGACACTGTTGCATTTTATTTATTTATTTACTTTTTATTTGTAATTTAGACAACAAAGATCCAGTATACATACAATATATACAAACAAAGCAATAACAAAGAGGAAGATGTCACACTGAATAAAAATATTGGCAGAGTAAAGTTTCATATAATGTTCAATATCTTCAGAAAAGTGTAATTATTATTATTATTATTATTTTTTTATTTTATAATTTTATATCTTTTTTTTTTTTTTTACTAAACACACAATTTATGGATAAACTACTTTTCTAGAATCATTACCAAATTAATTATGAATATGAAAAAAGTGTTGTCCTCTTTTCTTAGGAAATTGAAGAAACCAAACAACAAATTTTCCCCAAACAATGCGAAGTCTTTAAAGATATGATCCATGATGAATCTGCAAACATTTCAGGCACTTTTTACAGGCATTTCCTTGTGTGCTTGTGTGTGTTTTTGTTGTGAGCTGATTTTTGGCTTTTTTTTTTCTTTTTTTTTTTTTTTTTTGCTTTTTTAAAAAACTATTTTAAAGATTTTTTCTTGTACTTATCACTGATTTCTTGCAAATTTTGGGTCATTTCTAACTTGGTTTCTTATTGCGACCTTCCCGTGTTTTCGAAATGAAATTGAGCCAGTTTTTTTAGGTTTTAAGGGGTTAAGTAAGATTTTTTTTTCTTAAAGTAGATTTTAAAGTGTATATACACAAAAAATATTTTTTTTAAATATATGAATCTCAGCTGTTACCCACTGTCCCACTTTTCCAGTATTCTCCATAATGATTGGCAGGATATGAATCATTTTTTGCAGGAAACTTCCTTAACTTTATTCACAGTCAGATATTTAAGAGGAAGCATCCAAACCTTCTTCCTGCATCTGACTGGTCTTTTTGTCGCTTGTGCCTGTCGGTGACAATATTTTTTTTCAGGGAACAAGAGAGAGAGCGATGAGTTGGGTGTTATTAACCCTGCCTCCATCCTGCAGGCCATCCACTCGCATGGCTCCTCCCGCCCCCTCCTGGCACTGCGCTGCGCTCATCAATAGGGGAGCACATTTGAATAATGTGTGAGCACTTGGACTGGAGCCAATCAGCTGTCAGAGGACCGTGATAAATCGCAATGCATTATTGATAATAATAATTACGTTGACATGCGCATTTCTACTTGAGGGGCTAATTTTCCCCGAAGAATTTGTTGAAGAAGGAGAGGAAAATTTGTTGGCAACTCTTTGCTCCCTGATGGTTGCACCATGTCGAGGCGCAAGCAAGCCAAACCGCAGCACATCAACTCGGACGAGCCGGGCTCGTTAGAAAACGGTAAGTTTAACGCACCAGATATGAGAGTTAGTCACCCAAAAGTTCTCCGGCAGCTTCGCCACGCCGTGGAGCCAACTATCGACGCTTTTTCTCAAAGTTGGGGCTGCCTTTTCTACACGGCTCCCCTCGCACTTTGACCTGTTGCTGTCCGCCTGAGTTGACCAGGAGTAAAACTTCAGTCATGGAAGCGACATATTCAGAATGATTTTAACACAATACAGGTGGTGCGCGAGGAGCGTTTTTTTTTTTAAATGCGCCACTGTAACATTTTACTTTGTACACATTAAATACAGTTTTAACTACAAAGTGTTTAACTAATTAACTATTTCAATCCAAAATCGAACATTGTCGAGTATAGATGTAGTTTCGTGGGAAAAATTCAAGTCGCTGAATTTGTCTGAACTCTATTTTTTGTTGCATTGGAGCTACCTGTTGATATTCTTTTTCTTTGATACAGTGTAGTCTAAGTGAGGACGCTGAGCTGCATAAATGGCTGTTTTTATGCGCATTTCACATATGTATATCATTTATATGTTTTTAATATCACTAACTTGTCAAATTCACCACGTTGGTGAACGTAATCGTTGGCAGATATTAGTGCGAACTTTTTTTCACCGAATTTGAAATGGGTATTGTTACAGTTTCTATTGTTTGTTGTGAATTTCATGATTCACATTTCTACCTGGAAATGTTGCTGTAATATGATGTTAATATTTTAATTGTTATTTTTTTAGACTGAATTTGTTTATAAATGTGCTCCAACGTTGAGTTTTTCAACAAAGGTTCCCAAAAACTGTATGAAATGTGACTCTGGAGTAAGCTGACCTAAAGGCAATAAATCCCCCAGTTTAATGCATGACTGTTTCCTTTGGTACATATGTGGAGAGGTGGGGGATGGAGCAGTGGCCTTTTTTTGTGGAGACTGGGTGGGGGTGCGTTTTGGTGTTGCCATATGCAAGCTCCCGTCGCTGCGGGCGTAAAGCTCACCTTATATTTAGGAAACTTTGGTTAAAGCGGTGTATTAAGCGCCACTGCGTGTTCTCGTGTGTATTTTTTAATGTAGAATATCGCTGTCTGATGATACTCTACACAGTTTAGGAACCACACAAGCCCATGTATTGAATGTTTAATCTGACCTCGTGTCATGTACCCCACCAAAGGTGATCTGATTCAGGTCACGCGCCGTCAAGTGGTAAACCAGAGCGTTGCCTCCTTATTGTTATTTCATAATCGACATCTTGTGATTTGATTGGAAAGAGTAGTATCATAGTCAAACGTTATTCTTTTTTGTTTGCCGCTCTTATCAAAGTTAATTGTATTAAGATAAGAGCGGCTGCATTATGGTGCGTAAATGTGTGTGGCCTTGTCCTGCGTGCTGTTTCCCTAAAACATCAGAATTGTAAAACAACTTTTCTTGTGACACCTTCAATGCCTCCTGGTGAGCAATTAACAAGTCCAACAGTTTCCTTTGGCAAATGCAAACAGGTGGTCTAGCCCCTTTTCTCTAAAGCATTAGCATTTAACAATACACCCAGTTGTGAAATGGCCTCTTGGTTAGCAGACAAATTAAAATGCCCATTTTGGAGCACTTATCAGGCTTTCAGGGGCTGTGAAAATGCTTGAAGGTAATCAACATTAAAATATCTCCTTTCTTTTCTTCTTTTTTAGACTGTGTTTGCATAGTAAACTTCATTTTTTTTTCTTGCCTACTCTTTCATATCACCTGGGAGCTCAAATTTAAATTTAAGTGATAGATTCATTGCTGTGGAAACCTAGATTCACATTTTACAGTGTTTTAGTTTGGTTTTGGTCACAAGTTTTGCTCCACATGTGGCTCTGGAAACATATCTGATCTTTAGCAAGTGCTTGGTGGACCATTTCAGAAACACAGTAATTTAATGCCCATGGCTCTTTGTCTTTCTGGACATTGTTCTGGTGATGTCAAAGGTAGATGATTGCCCTCTGCTGGCCCTGCAGGCAAATTCAAAGTCCTTAACAGCTGTGTGCAGTGAGCTGCAGGGACAAAAGAAAAGGAACATCCTGAAGGATTATACAATGACTACAGCACTGAAGCCGAAATCATACCACAGAAGCAAATCAACATCGTGTCACAATTTCTGAGTTTGTTTATTTATAATTTTCTAGAACAAGTCAAAATTATCTGATATCACCTTTATACATTTCTATTTTTTTCTCTAAATGTAATCTGAATTTTTTACAAAACAAGACATTTGAGGACATCATCTTAGGCTTTTAGAAACACAGACTGACATTTTTTTTTTACCCTTTTTATAAAATACTATAAAATACTGTATAGGCTAAACAAATAAAAGATTAATTGAGAAAGTAATCATCAGATTAATCAAATGTGTAATTGTTAGTTGCAGCTCTGAGAATGAAGCTCAGTTTCTGTCCCACTTAAGGAGATATAAGGGATGTACTTTCAGTAAAATGACAAATGAAAATCCTGTATCCTCTCGTTTCAGGGATTCTTCCAGATGATCAGACTGAGGTGACTGAAAACGAAGTGAAGAGGATCAGGATGGATGAGACCAGGGTTTGCACCAAGTGTTGTGCCGAATTCTTTGATGAAGCCGAATTCCTTGAGCATGAGAAAAATTGCACTAAAAGTCAGCAAGTGCTCATCATGAAAGACGGCGATGGCAACGAAGTGCCTGAGGAATATTCACAAGGCTCACCTGAAGGCCTCACGAGTGACCACGACGACAGCCAGTCCAGCAGTCACTCCTTATCAAACGTCAATACAGACCACCTGGAAAGAATGGAGGAAGAGTCCAGTGTGAACGCAGAGGACGCAGGACAGCAGGAGACGGAAATGCCTGTGAGCCCTGAGATGTCTTTCCACCAATCGCACAAAATGCAAGATTCAAATGTCACTCTGGAAACCATTGCAGACACCAAAGTGGCTGTCTCCCAACATATTTCAAATACTACACCCCTTACCTCGTCACAAGAAGTCATGCAGGCCATCCCGATGATCCTGGAACAATTAGTCTGCCTCCAGCAACAGCAGCTGCAGCAAATCCAGCTCACAGAACAGATCAGGATCCAGGTAGCGATGATGACTCCACAGGGTCTCCAGTCATCAGTAGGGGCAGCGATGGACCCTCTGAAAGCCCTCGGTGCACATCTCTCTCAACAACTTTCTGCTGCAGCAGCTTTGATAGGAAAAAGGACCGGCAGTCAGAGCCTCTCTATGGAGACAATGAAGCAAGGTAAACTACCTCTGCCCACTGGCATCCCTACCTCTCTGAATGGAGGACTGGTGACTTCTAAAACAGACATTTTGAAGGGCATTTCAGATCTGCCAAACCGTTTACCAGCACAACTGCAACAGTCAGGTGTCATAGGTTATTCCAGTACCTTCAACGGCATCCAAGCAGGGATTGAATCCACTAAAAAAGTGAAGACGAAGATGCTGAACCCGCCACTAGAATCAAAGGACGGCAACTCGTTATACAAGCACAAGTGTAAATACTGCGGAAAGACCTTTGGCAATGACAGCGCTCTCCAGATACACTTGCGTTCTCACACTGGCGAGAGGCCCTTCAAGTGTAACATTTGTGGCAACCGGTTCACAACCAAAGGAAACCTTAAAGTGCATTTCCAGAGGCATAAAGACAAGTATCCTAACATCAGCATGAACCCGCATCCTGTGCCAGAACACCTTGACAACATTCCCACCAGCAGCGGCATACCCTTTGGCATGTCTGTGCCCATGGATGAGTCCAATATGACCGACATCAAGCCTATGCTCAGCCATCCTGCTGCCGGCTTCCACCCATCACCCGTACCAGGATTCAAGACATATGACGGCTTTGCAGGAGACCCATTTTCTCAGAGACCCTCCCCTTCAACAAGTGATGGCTCCCCATCGGTTTCTGCTAATGTGTTTGGCCAAGAACCAGGAGTGGATCCGAATCAGAAGGATGCTAAAGAATTGCTCGGAGCGCTGCATCATATGAACGGTAACGCCCTCATAGGAGAACAAAGCTCTGGTACTGCAAAACTTCAGCAGATGGTAGATGGCCTGGACAAGAGGACCAGTGACCCCAATGAGTGTGTGATCTGCCACAGGGTCCTCAGCTGCCAGAGCTCGCTCAAAATGCATTACCGAACACACACCGGCGAGAGGCCCTACAAGTGCAAAATCTGTGGTCGTGCATTCTCCACCAAGGGTAACCTCAAGGCCCATTACGGAGTGCACAGGGCCAACACTCCTCTGAAGATGCAGCACTCGTGTCCCATCTGCCAGAAGAAATTCACCAACGCCGTGGTTCTGCAGCAGCACATTCGCATGCACATGGGTGGACAGATTCCCAACACCCCAATGCCAGAAAATCCGTTTGAGGCAGCAGAAGCAATGGAGTCATCTCTATCAGAGGAGAAGTCTATGGATATCACTGGTTTTGAAGCAAGCATGGAGGAACATGAGCCGGAGCTGAACTCCCAGAGGCCAAACGACACCTCTGATCCCATCCCACCTGCCTCTGAGGAATCACAAAAGCAAGCAGCCCCCGCTGGGTTTTCCAGCCTCGACGTTTTGAAGAATCTCACCTCTGCTCTCGCACTGAAACGACAGAGCAGCACCGCTTCGGAAAGCGAGGGAACATCCAAAGAATCCCCATCGGCTCCCAGAGAGCAGGAATATCAGAACGGCCGCAGTCCTGCCATTTCTGACTCTGCTGTGTCATTTCACTCCTCTTCCCCACTGAACAACATGAGCAGCAGCAAGTCTCCTGAGTCTGCTGTTGACGACTTTGCCCGCAAACCAGAGTCTGACGGTGGTGCTCAAGGTGGCAGTGAGTCGGGTGGAGCCCTGGACCTCACAGCATCCAGCAGCTTCACCCCCAGACCAATCAAAGAAGAGCCTGGCATACCATACACAAACGGAGATTATGGTGAGCTTGTTAGAAAAGTATTAGAATTTTAGAGGCTGTCATATTTGATGCTTAGATCTAATTTTCCACCTCTTATTCTGCAGTTCCCAGCAACATGTCCTTCATGAGAATACCATCAAGTCTGGCCAGCCTGGAGATGAAGATCCCTCCGGAGAATCCCATGGGCCCGCATGGTTTCATCAGCTCCCATATGCCTCAGGGAACAGCCATGCCATCGTCCATCTCCACAGCACCGCGACGATCAAGCAAACAGCACGTGTGTAACATCTGTGGCAAGAACTTCTCATCTGCCAGCGCCTTGCAGATCCATGAGCGCACTCATACAGGAGAGAAGCCGTTTGCCTGCAACATCTGCGGCAGGGCTTTCACCACCAAGGGAAATCTAAAGGTTAGTCATCGTTGTATGAAGCGCTCAATATGCTGTTTTCAAGAAGGGAAAAATATAGGGACTGTTTTGAATAGTGTACTTTCTGTTTATACTTTCAATAGGTACTGTAGTGGCCCTTATAAACTCAGACCGTCTTGCTCATACATCCTTTAATATTGAGATAAAACGACAACTCCATTTGCTGAGCTCGTCAGAGACGGATCTCAACCCGGAGACCTCTGCTGTTGTTACTTTGCAGTGTATAACTTCACTTATAACTGCATGCATTGCAGATTCTTACATTTTATATTCATGAAAAAAAAACAGCCACATATGCATTTCTCTACTTTTTCAATATTTGTTGTTCGTAGTCTTTAGGATTATTTTGTTTACCTGAACAATTTGTATTTCTGTTATTACCATCCGACTCATCATCGGTCACTTAATACACTGTGATCCGTCATTGCGGCTTTTAAAAGCTGTCAGTGAGCCGTCATCAGAGGATTGCTGTTCAGAGAAGCCAGAATAGCATGCTTGCTTGCAAACTGCAAAATCTGACTGGATGTAGTTGAACATCCTGGTATTTTTGGCATACTGCATTTGACATATTGGGGCATACATACATACATACATATATTTTTTCGCCATACTATATAGTACAGGTATTGAAACAGACAGATAATAAGTGTTGAGATGGAATTGTAATTGAGTGCGTCTTTTCTTTAGGTGCATATCGGCACTCACATGTGGAACAACACATCACGGCGGGGCCAGCGTCTGTCTCTGGATAATCCCATGGCGTTGATGGCAATGAGCTCCGAGGCCAAGATGTTGCCAGAAATTATGCAGGCCCCCAAAGAACTGGGTGCCCCGCCAATGAACTTTGACCAGTCTCTGTGGAACCAGTATGCTGCTGCCTTCAGTGGGGGCCTGACCATGAAGACCAATGAAATTTCAGTCATCCAGGGAGGTGGCATCCCGCTCCCTGGGAGCCCTGCCGGCGGGCCTCTGATTGGATCCACCGGAGGCCTCATGAAGATGGATGGATCCCACTCTGGCTTGCCTGCCACCATGGCTGAAATTGAGAAGAACAGCTCAGAAAGTGTGCCAAAATCGCAGTTCCCACATTTCATGGAGGAGGGTAAAATTGCAGTTAATTAGGCGTTTTTTTTCTCCAGTCAGTTTACCACCTGAACTCTTTTTTTGAATGTCTCCCATTTAAATGAGGTACAATCAACATTCAGAGAACACCTTGTAGAATCTGCTTAGATTGGTTGAATTTTCTCGGTAACTTCATTGCAGCTCTCTCCCCTCCTGATCTGAACAATTCTCAAGTGTTATTTTTAGTTCAACTTGATATAACTACTGTAGTTGTGTTTTTATTTTATATAAATATATATGCGGGTATTTTTTTCCTGTGACTTTTGTTTTTTTTGCTGTCTATCCAGAAGTTTGAATGTATAACTTGAAACACTTGAAACTGCTTTAATTCAGACCGTCTCCTCGATGCTTTTTTTGAAGGATTTCGACTTTAATAGGAAGTTTCAGGGCATGACCTTTTACGGACACTGTGTCTCAGTGTTCGGAAATAATGGTTTAGTTAACCGTATGTATCTAGAATGACTACTTTCCCTCCTATTGTGTGCCATAGATTTTATGACATTGTACATTTTTTGTAGTGGTAAATGTCATCAGCGTGTCATTTTGAAGGGGCTTTTGATCAGATTGTTCCAGCATATGTCCATTAAATAAAGGTGCAACAATACAGTCATCCGTTTGGGATAATGTAGGTTTCAAACAGGCTTTAATCATCGGTGCATCAGTGCTAAGATACAGTAAACTCCAAGCTTTTGCCAAGTGCCTAATTTGAATGTTACAATGTTGCTGTTGTCTTTCACTGCACCATAATGTTATCACAAAGGCTGTTAGACTGATACATTTGTGTGTTGTACTGTGTAACATTGTATTTCATATTTTCACCAATTTACAAAAGTCAGTTTTCCCTAAAATGTTTTGCAGAGTCAAATTTAGTTGGCTGAGCTCCGAAAGTGTTCTCATGCCTGCACTTTATTTCAGGTTTTAGTTCAATTTCCATCTTGTAGTTACATTTCACTGCTTTTATTGTGATGGCTGACCGAGGGGAAAAAAGGCAAATCAACTATTTTGTTAACTTTTCCTCTCTGTCATGTTTTGTGTGAAACAACCGTCAGACCTTTTGTTTTCTAGGTAATCAATTTTGTAGCATCATTAATTTATTTATAATTCACAAAATGCTTGAGGTTAGGGGGTAAGTTCTACCTCGTTTAGATTTTAGTTGTCCTCCGCGCCCCCTACTCTCAAAGCAGCGTGCATTTTCCGATACATTCTCGAGTATACGATGAGACTTTCACTCTCAACCTGCTGAGTTGGAACAGTAATGAATGTATCACTGGACACTTTACACAACTCAGAATGGTCAGATCACTTTGTAGGCCCCCTGCTGTACATTCCTTATCGATATGCATTTGCCAAGTTGTGCCTTTCTTTAGCAAACCATGTCAAAACTGCTTTCAAGTTGGTCTCTACAATTCAAGTGATGTTGAGCCAATTTGGCCTGTTTACAATGTAAATGTCTTTTTTTTGTTTCGTTTTTGTTTTTTCAAATGTTTTCCTACACCTAAATATTTTCTGATTTTGAAAAATAAAATCAGGGTGACTTTTTCAAAACTTTTCGTGTCATTACTGAAGATCTGCACGATACCCAAGACCAAAACGCTCTCACAGTAGACTGGATTTGATTGTGTGACACTAGCCACTGAAATGCACCCTACTAATTTCTATGCCTGTAATGGCAGGTTTCAAGGTACATAAATTTCCAAATTTACATCAGTTCACCTTCAAATGACTCAAGTATTTTTTCTTGATACCACCAGGAGCCATTAATCCCTTGCTATTTTGCATTCTCCACGAGCAAGTATTTGCATCCAAAAAAGAAGCTCTCCAATCATGTGTCCATTCTGCTTCATGTCAACTACACAATGACCTTCTCAAATTTTGATACAATACTCTGCGTAAATGCAGTGTGCTCACACACTCACTTTACAACAGCTCTAAAGTAAACCCAACCATAGTCATAATATTTTAGTTTTAGTTTTGCATCAATGTTTCTTTTTGAACAGATTTCTAAATAGACAGAAAACTGCACGTTTTTCCGCACAGTGCCTCAGAAACATGTAAATACAGACCAAAGTGCATAGATGAGTAAAGTAAAATTAAACAAACACAAGTTTAAATACACTCTTCCAAACTTTTGAAAACAAAAAAAAAAAACATGATCTGGATGTAAAAAGGCATAAAATAATTAATTAAACCAGGAAAGAAAGTGGCAGAATTTCCCAAAGGCTTGACACTTTTATTGTTATTAATCAAACTGACAGACTTAAAAAGTGCTTTCAGTTCCAGGCGGAAAGATACAAACTTAGGATCTGACTTAAAGAGTTCCTGTTTGTGAATGACCAATTTAGCATTTAAAATAACAAAAATCATTACATTTTCAAGAGCGCTATTGTCTGGATGACCATAATAACAGATGACGTCCTTTAAGTTAAAGGAGCAGACTGAGTTGAAGGTTTGAATGAAGTTAAAAAAATTGTATCCAAATAGCTCAAGACAGGCCGGTTCTAGAGTGCTTTGGATGGGAGGCAGTAAGAGATGTTGATAATATGATAATTTCATGTTTTTATCCAAATCTTGTTGATAAATAAGCTCAATTTTGTGCATTTCTATGCACTATGGCAGTGATATTTAACTTACTGCCTGTGGGTCAAATGTGGCCCCCCAACCATTTTCTAATTCACAGTAAAAATAAAGTTATTCACACTGGGAATTAGTATACACAAGGTGCCAGAGTGCATAAAACAGCATTCAAATAGAGTTTGTTTATCAAAAAAAGTGCCAATGGAGGATCCTCTTCATAACAAAGAAATTCTAGCTAAGCAACTTATGCCCTTAAATCCTAGAATTGTCCCAAAATCCTGGAAATGTCCTAAAATCTTAGAAACATCTTAAAATTCTAGAAAGGCTCTAAATTCCTAGAAACATCCTAAAATCCGAGAAATGTTCTAAACTCATAGAAACTTCCTAAATCCTAGAAATGTCCTTAAATCCTTCAAACGTCCTAAAATCCAAGAAATGTCCCGAGAGCTGAGAGCCTAAAATCAGAGAAAGGTCATAAAATCGGAGTAACTTCCTAAATCCAAGAAATGTCCTTAAATCCAGGAAATGTCCTTAAATCATTCAAACATCCTAAAATCTGAGAAATGTCCTAAAATCCTAGAATTATCTTAAAATCCAAGAAAGATCATAAAATCACAGAAACTTCCTAAATCCTAGAAATGTTCTTAAATCCTAGAAATGTCCTAAAATTTTTGGGATGTCCTTAATTCCTATGTCCTTAAATCCTATACATGTATGGGCAAGTTGAGTATCCTTGCTTTAGTGACAATAACTGAAGTGAAAATTAAAAAATGCCTATGTTTGGCATTAGTGGGACAGGTGAAACATTTGGGGGGCCACTATCCCCCCGTGCCCATGTCTAGAAGCGGCCTTGATTCAAGAGGTTTTTGAGTAATGACGTCAAAACTACAAAAACAATGTTACAATTGCACCCGGTCTCCCCTATTCCCCAATAAATATACACAAAATCTATAAAATAGGCTTCAGCCCTTTTCCAAACAGTAACAACAGATATCTAAAATCCACATATAAGAAGACAAAGTGCGTGAGAGGCTCCTGCTGAGACAGTGCGTGCTCGCGTGCAGCTGCAGGCGCTCTGTAACCTGCTGACTGTCCTGACTGACAGCCGGGAGCCTCCGCCCAGTCACAGCCGCTTCAGCCGGGCTGCCTGCCTACAGCCCCCACCCGATACCCGGAGCTGCAGGAATGACCGACAATATCCCCCTACAACCCGTGAGACGACCGAAAAGACACGACAGTAAACACAGAAATGGGTAAGGGCGTTAAAACAGCACCGACATTTCAACACGCGGCCGTTTGTTTGTCGCTCGTCGGCGTGAAGTCGGTGTAGCCGTCAAACTGTTCACAGGAGCGCGTCGACATTGTGTCTAAAACTAGCTTAGCGGTGGCGGATTTTACCACTAAAATAGCAGTTAGGGGAGAAAACAACGGCTTTACGTGCTGATAAATATAATGCGACCATTCATGGTAGCTTGTAAGCTAGCTGTAGCTCCAGGAGACACCAGTGTTGTTCCGGGGTGCAGTTGGAACAAGTGCATTTGACGCCCATGTCAATATTTGCTCGGTAACGTTGGACTGTCAAAGAGCAGAAACTACGCAGAAATGGAGGCCCTTAGTTTATATACACCGTGTAGATTAACGTGCTGGATAAGTGATGCTTGTGTGGTGTTATTTTGACGAGCACATGAAGGGGCAGGCCTCCGTAAATGATGATGGAGAGCAGGGTACACACAGTGCTGATATGCAGCCAATAGATCAGGCTACCATGATGTCACCTGCTGTAACTACCACATACACAAAGACAAAAAATCTGGAAATGAGGTATCATAATGCAGAAATATACATTATTTTTTTGCAGTTCACAGCATAATTGATATTAAATTCTAATGCATCACAGTCACCTGTCCACCATCTGTAATTTTGCACACTCATTTAGCTGTTTATCACACCTAGCTAAAGCTAATGCAGTCTAATACAAAAGTCCTGCAATAAATTCACATTTTTTTAAAGGAAATAATGTTTACTTTTCAGTTAAGTTTTACATTGGTCGGGTGTGCTAAATGATAGAAACAATTCAGTTCAGTTCAGGGACGCTTTACTGGCATGATCATAGTGAAACAGTTGTTTTGAAAGAGTTGTTGTACAGAACAAGAACAATAACTATAACATCATTGTCTAAAGCAGACTGAACATATGTTTGGACATCAGCAACAATATAAAGACAACAACAACAAAAAAACCAATGATAACACAGATAATAAAATACTAATTATAGTAATAATAAAAATAATAATAATAAACACCTGGCTGTATAGCCATATGCAGTTCACACGAACTGCAACTGCAAAACTACAACGATTAATCAATTAGTTTTCAACTGTGAAATGAATCACTGACTAGTTCGATAACTGATTTATTGATTTGAGTTATTCTTCCAAGAAAGACATGCCAATATTCTCTAATTTCAGCTTGTTAAATGTGAGTATTTTCTGGTTTATCTCCTCCTCTGTTGCTGAAAATCTTTGGGTTGTGGACTAAATAAGACTTTTAAAGGCGTGACTTTGTAAGTTGGTTAATCAGTAGGTCGGCTGACAGAAAATTAATTGGCAAAGATAATGAATAAATGAATTGTTTGAGTCATTTTTAAATGACTCAAACAATAATGAACTGGTTTTGGGGGTTAAATGGGAGGATTAGTAGATTTTGAACAACTGTTGGTTGGACAAACAAGACATTTGAATATGTCAACATAAGTTCTACGAAATTTTAATAAACATTTTTTTTAACTGCCTTTTGTTTTTTATAGAATTAAAACAAGGGTAAGCCTAGCGTGATGATCCCTCTTTATGTTGTTGGAGTGGTATTTTATGCTGTAAACAAATAATTTAGAGACTATTTAGAAAAACAACTAATAGCAAAAGTAAAGTGTCATTTTCACAGCAGAAAATTTGACTTGACATTGTGGGAATAATACAGGCGTAGCTAATATCATAAACGATGATCCAGCAGGTCTCTGCAGTGAACCAGCAAGCACAATACTAGGACCCTGAAACTGAAGCAGCTAATTACAGTTCAGCCATCATTAATTGTATTATTTACACCTGTGCTTTTCCTGCAGTGACAGTTCAAAATGTCTTCTGTGTCATTGGTTGTTACTGAAGGTTAGCTGTCTCTGCGAGAGACTTCTGGTTTTAAAAAAGAGCGACATGAGGATTATTTTGCTCAAGATTACAGAAACCAGGAGTTTCCTCAGAACGACAGAGCCCATTTTTGTTGCAAGAAGTGTAACTTTAAATACAGTATATATCATACATATGTGGGTTTGATATCACAATATGTTTGGTTGTTTCCTGGATTCAAGCTATACTAACAACTGTAGCATACTTATTTTGTGGGCTCATTTAGCTTTTATTCATCAGAGAAGATGAAGATAGACATAAAAGAGGGATAGAAAGAAGGGACGACATGCAGCAGAAGGCTGGGAGTCGTAATCAATCACAGCCCGCTGCTGAAACTCAGCCTTTTGTACATGGGGTGCACACACTAGGTGAGCTCCCCATATGATGCACTATCTACATTAGATGGCGGTCAGCATGTCCTCGGTTTGGAGAAGCAGACAGAGTACCACCACAGAAGCTCAGCAATGTACTGCTGTTGATGGAGGCAGCTGCAAAACATATTTTAACCTAAAAAAAAATCAATATCAGTTTAAGTGTACACTATATTTAGAATATTTTCACCTCTTTACCTTGCTGTTAGACAGCCATTTTCAGTGGGGAACTGGAAGTGTTATCTATGTTCTTATTAAAGCCATCACACTCCTTTGACAAAAATAGTTTAAGGCAGAAAACACAGAAGCTGCTGGTCTACCACTGACTTGATTTGGTTTTGGTTTGGAAAATCCACAATAATTTCAACAGTTTCTGGCTGTGAAAAAAATATGAGAGCTATATTAAACATGCATGCTTACTTTATAAATCACCTAAAATTTTGAAAGAAAGAAAATTTTCATTATTTTCTGTAAAAATGGTCAAACATTTTGAAAGGAAAAAAATGGCCAAGTTAAAAAAAGAGAAAGAAAACATGCCTTTCTACATAAATAAATAAATATATATGTAAAAATTGCCCAAATGTCATTTTTTTTAAATTGCAAAAAAAAAAGAAAAAACACAATTTGCCTTAAAGTTGTGGAAAATTCATGTAAAATTATTGGTAAAATGTGTATGAACGGTTGCATTCTCAATATAGCTTTTGTGATGGTACTGCTGCCTGCTTCTCCAAACTGCCGATCACCATTTACTGCATGTTTTACACACTGAGTATTGATAAGTACGCTACAAAAAATCTTAACTATCCCATCGAGGAGGACAGAATTCCTTATGTTTGGTGTCCCGTTCATAGCAGGGCCGTGACAAAGTTAACTAATTAAAAATTAACCGCAGTAGAAAAGTTATCAGGTTTGGCGGACAGCTGTTGAACAGTGAATATTGTTATGCTGTTTTAAAAAAACTGAGTCATCTGTCATAAAACGAAAGTTTCCTCAATTTCCTCATTTTGTCTGCACCAAACACAGGCTATATGTTTGTCAAGCCTCAATTTTGTTTACAGGAAGTGTTTTAAAACTTAGCAAGTAGTTCAATTATTAATCTCCAGGTCACTGGGCTCTTGGTTTATTGATACTGAATGTGTTGTTTGGGTTGAGCGAAGGGAGTGTCCTCCCTTTTCCAGGTGAGGTTAATATTTATTTTGTAAGGCTTGATTTCTTCAGTCTCCACGATCATGCTCCTGTAGCTCAGTCTGATCTGTGGGTTTGTAGCTGCAATAAGCAACACATTAACTAAGAGATGTGAGAGGGAATTCATTAAAAATGGAGCTCGACAGCTTTTCACAATAACACGCAGGATTACGGGTCAAACTGCAGAATCTTCTTTTTAAAGTAGCTTAAATGAATCAACTAAATTCTAAATATTTTTTTCTTTTTCATGTAACTCTGTTTCCCAGCACGCTACTGAACGAAATAGTGAGATTGAGTGTGTGAATCCCTGACTTCCTTCCTTGCAGGTGCTGCCCGTGGTCGAGATGCTGTGGCATGGGAGACTTCCGTCCCCGCACCGTGTGGCTCGGCCACCCAGAAAAGAGGGAGCAGAGGTACCCGAGGAATGTCATTAACAACCAGAAGTACAACTTCTTCACCTTCCTGCCTGCGGTTAGTGTCACTCAAAGGTCACCCCTCCAACCTCCCTCCCCTTAACCCCCGAAATCACCACCCACCTCTCTCAGCCTGGCTCTGATTCACTGTCACTTGTTGGACACATTTCCCATTGAGGCGATCCTAACGTGAGGAATCATCATCATGGCTGACATCGTGCACCACCCACTGGTGCCAGCAAAGTGGGTGGTCACTGTCGTGTCTGACTCATTTTAAATCACTGTAGAAAGAGGATTGCATCAGGCTGATCTGATTCCAGATCATTCGATTAATAATTTAGTCTTTGCATTGACTGAAAGTAAGAAAACGTGCCCATTAGAACTTCAAAATAGGAAGATTTGAAATTATCTAAAAATGCAGAAAATACTCACACATCAACTTTCGGTTGATCTACAAATGATCTCAGCTCTACATCAAATACAAACCGCCTCAGCTTTGAGTGTTTGTTTTTTTAGGCTTACTTTTCTTTAGTTTACTCTAATAATATTGCAGTCTTGTTTGCTTATTCGTTAGTCTAATCCCAAATGACTACATGTTAGCAAGCCTCTCAATGCTTAGACGCTGATTACATTTTTACTTTTGTGACTTGTGCCGAAGGGCATTTCCTGACAGATGCAAAGTTTGCACTGTATCAGCCTGATGTGTAGGTGAGGCTTCGGTTGACGTGTTGACAGTATGAAGAGATCATTAGTCACTTCATATAAAGTGGAATTTCTCTTGTTAGAATAAAAGTTCCTTGCCAGACATGTTTTAAAGTATGTGAAAGTGCTCTGCTCTGATTAATATTTTGTTTAACATGGTTTTCCCACATAAAAAGTAAGTAAGTAAAACGTGAGGGGCTGGATGCAGATCTACTCTTTTTTCTCTTACTGTGAAGTTCTGGATTTGGCCTTGTGCTCCGTCCATCCCGCTGCTTGTGCTAGCTGGGTTGAAGTCAAAGAGCTGTGCAATTCACCTTAATTAGGTGAATTGATATTAGATGGCTAACATTGGTTTAAGAGGAGACACTGAAGAGATTCAGCCATGCATGTGAGTCATGAGGAGTCTGTTGTGCAGCAAATGTGATGACTTGTATACATATCAGAGTGCTATGTGTAGTTAGGATCTTTTATTTGTTTATGTCGTTTGCTAGCGTGTAACTGACAGTTACTGTTGCTGTTAGTGGTGAAACATACAATAATATCTGCTACGATGTTAGTTTCCATTAAAGATATGCGCAAAACTTAAGGAATATTTTAAAAATGTTGATAAAACACATTTGCGAGATGATTGTGTTTCCACTCAGTGATGATATGAGACTTCTCCACCCGCGATAACGCGTATACACACAAGAAGCATAGTGATGGATGTTAAAAACATTAGCAGGTTTATTTCTGTTGCAGCCACCGCACTAGCCGTCATTATTTCCAGTCAAAGGCGACATAGGGGTGTTATGTGAGCGATAATGGAAAGTAAAAAAAAAAGAAAAGAAACAATGTCACAGAGGAAGTGTGTATTCAGAACCTGTGGATGATCCACTCAACTTTTGAAAAGTTATGTGATGCAGTAACAGCTCTTGTAGCTCCTGCTGCATCATGAGGGAGCTTGTTCCTACCGACAAGCACATAGCCATAGCATCATGTGACCTATAAAAGTGTTTCCATTGCAGTTTTTCAAAATATGGCATTTTCGAATCATTTGAAATAAAACCTCATGCAAGCATAAAAACTTTTTTTGAGATAAATGTGTTTTTTTTCCAAATTGATGTTTCCATTAGGAATATTTCATAATTGCAATTTTAATTTGCGCATTTTGAGGGTTTATGGAAACCCGCCTTTTGTCATGTAATTACTTACTAGAGGTCTAATCAAAATTTGCAAAAAGAACGTTGGTGGACAGCTGCGGTCACATGAATGCGAATGTGGTTTGATTCATCTGTGTCAGCCTCCAGCAGTAAACGGGAGGGCTGGTAAGTGAATTTACCGTCCTTCTACTGCCAGTATGCGGTGAAACTAAAACTGAGAAGACACTTGAGGGTCCAGAGTGATTCTCTGTCAAATATAAGCAGCCGCAGCTGGTTTGACTTGAGTGTTTTGGACTGGACGGGAGTGTGGACCAAGAGATTATATTTTGTATGGAGCATGTCCTATGGCTGCACACGGACATCTGCACAGGGCAGAACATCACTCACGTGTGGGCTGATGACATTTATGTCACGCAGACCAAAGCGGACCCTTGCGGACCCTTGCGGATGTGGAAACTATGAATTGGCCTTAATGAGTCCACTCTGTACTTGAGGTTTCAGGTTTCTTTGCTGGTGTTGTGTCAAAGTCGCTTCCCCTGTTGATACTTGTTTCCTGTATTAGACAACAATTTTGACAAACCTAATCTAGCTCGCCAGCATACTTTTGAATCTCAGGTTTTAGGGAAGTGCACAGACATTACGCCATTTCAGTAGAGGAATGAGAAAACACCTCTCCAGTGACAAACTTTGTACAGATACAAGTCACTATGATCAGTGTCAGAAATGTAAGGGGCTATAAACAGAAGAGAAAAAAGACATTTATTTAGTGGAGAGGGACTGTGCGATCCTTGAAAGGTGACAAAGTGTGACAGATGGTTTTATCACATTTACACAAACAGCAGCATGGTCTCATAGCACCAGATCACATTCACATCCTCAGAAGAACATAGAAGAGAGAGATATGACTTAAGTTTGAAGTTTTTTTACATCGGTGGCACTTACTAAGCTGTCGTTTTTACTCTCGCATTTTCCCTGGCCTGATTTACATATGCATTTGTTTTCCAGACATTCAGTTGTCTTAAGATCTTATGCCTTTTTTTGTATATGAAGTCAGACATTGAAAGTAGCTCAGATTTGTTTGGAAAGCCGAAGACAAGAGCAGAGCCCTCTTTTGCATTGCAAATTGTGATGCTTTATATTGACTGTGGTTCAAGAAGTTCTTCTCAGGAAAACATATTGTCATCTTTGTGTTTGTGTGCATGCTTTCGTGTTCTCTACTCTCCGCTTACCAACAGATTTGGAAATGATGTACAGTAGCAATGTGAAGACACAAGTTTTCCCTTGGTAGTAATCTTGCACACTGGTGGTAATGAAATTGAGCAAAGCTAAAGTGCGAGTGTTAATTTTGATAATGACACTACTAAAGGAAAAGTGACTATATTCTGCAGGTTCTTTATAAGGCCAATGAGGACAATAACTGTGGATAAAATTTGATTTCATGAGGATTTTTGCATCAATGCTTTTTTATGAGTCAAGTTTTTATTTAACTGAAATTTATCCAAAAACAGTTTCTCAATGCATTTTCCAGAAAATGTATTATTGATAGCAGCTAAAGATTATTTTCATTATCCATTCATTTGCAGATTATGCTCTCAATAAAACAATTCATTGTTTTGTCTGTAAAGTGTCAGAAAACAAAAAAAGCAGTTTCTTAAAAGCAAAGGTCAAAATGCTTCTCTTGTACAACAAACAGGCTGAACTCCTCACTCTTCCTTTGTAGAAGACAAAAAAACCCAGCAAATGTTTACATCTGAGAAGTAAACATCCTGTTCATATGTGGCATTTTTGCTTATAAATAATTAATCGATTATCCTGATAACTATACATAGCTGGGATGCCAGTTATGTCAATGGAATTATATTTCTCAGATTGGCAGTTTTAAAGTTTAAGAAACATTGTTAAAAGCATCACACGTGACATATTGAAATTGTGTTGAAACAATTGTTTTATGTACACGTGAAGTCATTTTTTTTCATAATAGATACGATTGATTTGTATTATGCCCAAGTTTAATAGCTCCCCCTCTCCAAGTGTACCCAAGTACACTTGCGCCATCATCTATGTGACATTTTTGTCGTGCTACTGTGTAGAAAAGGCACCGCAGCTGACCTGGGGACCGTCATCAGCAGGGCGAAGCTCTGCTCTGCGCCAGTGGAAGAGTTGCTGTCGGGTGCGGAGCTGTCTGCCGCTCGCTGGAGCTGTGACTGCAGGTCGAAGGTGGCACCGAAGGGTCTGTCCACGGCAACCTGCGCTGCTGTCTGAATTAGAGGCAGTTTTTAATTGAGACTGTTTCATAACAGGTTAAAAAACCCTTGTAGCTGCGTTAAATAGCAGTCCAATTTTTGTTCTTTGGTTTAGTTAATGTTCACACCTGATGCTAGTGTCCTGGAGTGTGCATAAAGACTGTCTTTGGATTTGGGCAATGATCAGGGTGCTGAGCCCGGGTACGGTACAAAATGTTCACACTAATCAAATGAACTTTATAGTCAAGTGTTTTGGGGTCCATTCATGATGTCAAAGTCCCCCAAAACAGAGTTGTAACAAGGCATATGGAGCCGAATAGTATCGAAACCAGTCGTGGCCTGGCAGTAAATGTCAGAAACAGTCATATGCTCAATAACTTGCCGCACAGCAAATATCTCACACTGTGCTTTTTTTGTTTTATGTTCACAGGTGCTGTTCAATCAGTTCAAGTACTTCTTCAACTTGTACTTCTTGCTCTTGGCCTGCTCTCAATTTATCGAGGAGCTACGCTTAGGTGCGCTCTACACCTACTGGGTCCCTCTGGTATGTAGCATTTCACTAACTGCTGATTATTATGGTTAACTGACATTTTTTTAAATACTATTGTGCATAGTCTGGCTTAGTATTTATATTTTTGTGATGGAAATACTCAGATATCCCACAAATGCAGTAGCACTATTACTCACATGTACCAAGTTGTTATTCTCTACTTTGGAAAACTTTTTAACTTAAATGTTTCTCTCTCTAGGGTCTTGTTTTGGCTATTACCATCATCAGAGAGGCAGTTGAGGAAATAAGATGCTACATGCGAGACAAAGAAATGAACTGTCAGATTTACAGCAAGCTTTCAACAAGAGGTAAGGATCCGAGGCTTTAAGAGGACAACACAGGTTATGTTTTGGTTGTGTTGATATCTGAACCACGTTGCTTATTTCTCAGCATCAGCGTCTATTAACTGTAGGAGGTTGGTCCTATTAAAACTTATTGGGGCTAGGGGAAATGGTGGGTAATTCAAAGCAGAGATGTAAAAGTGTACATAAGAGGCCTTGGTATAAAGTGCTACCAGCAATAAAAAGCAGGAGACCTCTTGTGGTTTCCATCACTTTTCCCCTTTGATGTGGCAGCTTGTTTTACCCATAAACACAATGACTGGTTGCCTCCATGATAGCGGCCCCCGTGCATATTTTGTGGTTTATAGAAAAATTTACGGTGTCAGAACTTGGTGTGTTGTTTTCTAGCATAGGAAGAAACTGGTTGAAGTTGAAGTAAGTTTTTTTGTTTCATCTATTAATTATTTTATCTATAAAATGAAGAAAAATTAAAAATGAAGGAAGATTTATTCAAATTACTCTTCTTATGCTAGCAGCAGTCTAAGAAGCAAATATATTTAGTTCACTAAGAAAAGAAAAGCAACAAATCTTTACATCTTTATATTTGACATTGACATTAATCAATTCTTATAGCTTTTTTAAATGTATTTATTTTTTTTAACAATTGCTAACAAGCATTACCTATACTCACATTGCTCAGGCATATGATTGGCTAACTAAAGGCTATTTTTGCAAAACTGTACACACTTACCACAAAACCTTACACCAGACCAGCAAAACATTACCTTATACAACTCCTGCAAAAACAAACAATTCTTGGAAAACTCTTAAAACTCTTCAGTATAGTGCACACAAGCCATCATTTGAATAAGCACACAAAGAATGTCTAGAAACAAAAAAAACACTGGCTTTTGCTTTTGCTGTGTACAGGGCAAAATGTTGTCACACTCATCAAACTACAAAAGTGCAGGAAAAGAAAACATTTGTGGTTCTGGCTGTAAGACTTCATCTACATCACACACAGTGTTGTCTTCGTTAGGAAGCACATGAGTCAATGTGGAAGACAATTGGCAAAATAGTGTAGCAATTTAGAGACCAATGTTTACAGTTTCGCTGGAAGTCTGTTATCAGATTACAAACTGAGTGTTAAGCATTGAGTTCTGGTGTTGTGTTGATTGTGTTTAGAGTTTTGAAAATGTGATTATAGATTGGACAAAAGTATGTCAGCGACTGTAAAGAAAAACTGACAACTTGTTTAACAGTCGCAGGCAAAGTTTCTGTTGATCGACTAATCAGTTGATCAACTAATTATTGCAGTTCTGATCAAATGCTCAGCAACAAATTTGAATGAGATATTAACATAAAAGCAATTCAAGATAAAAATATAAGCTCGAGCCTGATGATACAACACTGATATTGGGGAGTAAAAATAAATAAAAAAAATAATTAAATTAAATAAATAGATACACAAATAAATAAAATTATACAATGCAATTAACCCTCAGACATGTTTATTAAATACCTGTGACAAAGAAATGTAATGGAGGGAGGATATTTTAGACATCAGTGCACTGAATCAGTAAACTTCAGTGGGAATATGATCACTCTAAATTACTGTAAACATAATTTTGTGCATTATGTTCTGTTAAAGATAAACTTTTTACATCATACATAATCAAGAACATATAAGCAGAAACAGAGACATCTGTGATAAAATCATCTCACCGAGAATCGGTCGGGCTCTGACCAAAGCTTCATCTTTTGGTACAGATTAAGTATGTTTCGCCACATTTTGTTTCTGAGTCGTGTTACATGAAGCTGCTGTGTAATCTATAAAATGTTTTAGCGTTAGTGTAGCAGAGCACTAATATAAAGCTCCTTGAGGCCTATTGCACAGCAATATTAATGTGCTTTAATGTCTTACATATGCAAAGCCCTGAGGTCACGGCAGAGGTCAGGGGTCAGTGATCTCTCCCAAACAATTTTGCCTGTTCATTCCAAATGGAATGAGAGAAAAGGCTCAACCAGCTCCCCCAAACATTCTTTCAAATCTGCAAGGAAAATTACCCTCCCAAATTCTCTGCTGTGACTGATGAGGCACGCAGAAGTCACATTTCATTTAAAAAGAAAAACCATTGGAGAACTTTGTGTTTTAGATATGATCTTTGAATGATCAATTCCATAAATGGTCAAAAATCTATCTTTAATTATGACAATTCACAGAACAACGTGATTGTTACCAAATGCAGCCCATCAAATATAAAAAGTTACTGATCAATCCATTAACTTTAAGCTTTGTTCTGTGTATTTCAGGCACGGTGAAGGTTAAAAGCAGCGGTATTCAAGTTGGAGATCTCATAATCGTGGAAAAGGTTTGCTAAAGATTGTTTAATCCCACATCTGTGAATAGTTTTGCCTTTTAGGACTGTCAAGTCACCATTTATATGACAGAGAATAATGAGGGGGTTGTTAATCTCCTGGTGACTGAGGTGAAAGGAGTTAGTAAAGATTTTGTAATCTTGTGATCAATCTGAGCCTCAGCCTGTCAAACTCAATGCATACACAACAGGAGTGAACCTAAAATGCCTTTAATTAGATCTCAAACATAAATTCAATTAAGTACTATTTATTGATATATATTTTTTTCTAGTTGTTTGAAATATCTAATTTGAGAGGAATCTGTTGTGTTGCTCTTGTTGTGGATAGAGTGGATTCTCTGAGGTCTTTGTACATGAAATTTGAGAAGTAAGTCGTGTCTTCTGTTTCCAACTGAGGGCTTCTTTCTGAATTACTCATTTCAGCGCAGCTGAAGGAAAGGTCACACATGTTGTCCTGCACGTTTCATTAATATGACTGAGTGATTCTGAGTTATGTGGGTTACAATTCAAAAGTGAGGGGAAACCAGTAGCTGACAAAGGAAAGCTTTGAAATTTCTAAATTAATCTACATTTGAAGAGTCATAGTAAATCTTTATTATTAGATTTTGACCACTTAGCAATAATCCGTGCACCGTTCAGTTTTTTGGGAAGCTGTCCAGATGAATTGAATGGAGAATTTGTCTTGTGCAGTGGAGGGAGCAGGTCAGCCAGAGTGTAAAACCTGGTCAGGGTCCCGCTCAGGCCACGACAGGATGATTTGCTGCAGGGCTTATTATTTTTGACTGACTGGCTGCTGGTAATGTGGCACATGAAAAGCTAAAAGTCGTACTTTTCTACAGTTTAAAGAGCAGAGGAGGGAGGAGGAGAAGTGCAGGATCAGGAAGTGATATTGAAGTGATGTTTTTCTCTCTGCCTCTCTTTGTAGAACCAGCGTGTTCCTGCTGACATGATCTTTTTAAGGACCTCTGAAAGAAATGGTAAACATCTGCTGGTCATTCATCCAGATCTCCACAACAGGTCGGCTGCCTGGCTGGCTGGCCGGGGAAATGACTTGTTTAAAAAGGCGCTGAGGTGCAGGGATTAGCCCTGAGCCAGGACAGGAAGTCCTACAATGTCTAAATTGTAATTGGGTCCAGTACTAAACTATCACTCAAAGTGCAGTGTGGTGGAGAGCTCCTGCTCCATGTAATCAGGGTTCTCGTGGATCCTTAAAAAGCCTGAAAAGGCATTGAATTCATTAATTTAAAAATAAGGCCTTGTAACACACAATAATGTTATAATTCCCTGAAAATGTATTAAAATTTGCTCTTAACTTGTTTGAAAATGCAATAAAACCCAATAATGCAATAATGTTAGCAGTAATGTAATAAGATATCCTGAGCCACATTATAATATTACAAAAGAACTGTACCATATACTTATGCCTCATCATCCATGTGACGCTAACTTAAAACACATATTACAGCTGGTGTAGCGACGGGTCGCCATCACTAGATCTTTACTAAACAGTAAATATTCAATAAATGCATTCGTACTGCACTACCAAACTCCCCTCAGCCCACCTCCTGCTTATGGTCATCCTTCCAAACTATTAGGGGAGTTTATTTTATTGCTATTTGATATATTTATATTTGGATGTGTAAACTCCCCTCTACCCTGAGCGATCACATAGGGATTTTAGTTTAATGCATCTTTGTCTGACAACAGCAAATCACTCACCATCTGTTGTAAATTTCAAATTTTGCATAAAGCCTAGAGTTTACACTCCCAAAACATAAAACCAGTATTTTGTTCATGTTTTCAGTGGGCTAACATGACACTAACAGCGTTATTTATTTTGTGTATTTGCACACTTTGAATTTCCAAAAGCCAAAGTCATCAGTTTTGAGAGAGAAAAAACATCTTACTTATAAGGTACTATATTATCAATATGAATAATGTTCTAATATCGGTCAGGACATTTTATTGAATTATTGGTCAAGTTATTACATTTTTATGTTTTATTACATTTTCAATGAGGTTAAGAGCAAATTTAATTACACTGTGAAGTGAAACTTTACATTACATTATTGGGTGCTGCAGGCCTTCATTTGTATTAAAATGTCTTAAATCAAACTTTCAAAAGTCTTAAAAATGCAAGGAATGTGAAGTAGGATTTTAATATTGTTTTTCTTCTGATGTTGCATTGTAAAATCCCAAAAGATCACCTCAAATAAGATCAACTTTATTGTCCCAGAAGAAATTTGTCTTGGGCAAAAAAAGTGCTAGACCCGGCTGGATGACGTTTAATTCAAATAATTTCCGCGAGGCCTCTTGCATTTATGTCACCGCATCAGGATTCTGGAACCAACAACATTCGTGTTTTGTTTCCAGCCAGATGCTCAGAGCGGAGAGTCCAAAGTCTGCCAGCTAATAGGGAAGTACAGAGTCAACGAAAAATTGGGTATCTAACCAGAATTTTGTGGTAAAGTAAACCTTTAAAGGCGATGCATACAGGAGCGAGTGAGACACATAAAATTGCCAACAAAACAAACAGCTTTTATTTCCCCATTCTGTTCTACATTGTCTCTGTTTCTCTCTCATGTTTTATGTTACAGTAAACATGTTGGCAAAACTGTCCCAAATCTTAAGTAACTGCTGTTGGTTAAATTAAATTAAATTCTGAGTGGCATTAAAAGAAGTCCTAAACTTGAACCCTGGTAATGCTGAGATGGGCACTGCAGACAGAACAGTGTTGTCTCTTCTTCTTCTTCAGTGAGTAATTTTGTCTTTCAAATTAGAAGATAATGAAAAGGAAAATCGAGGGACACAAAAATCAAATGCAAAGAAAAGACAGGAGACATGAGAGGAGGATGCCTCATGTGAATAATCAAATACGGATTAGGACAAGATCTGCTGTCACTGATAACACAAACTTGGAGAATTGCATTGCACTGTTTATTTGCACATATACAAAATAAGTCCATTCAAAATAACCTCCACGGCACAGCACATCAAAAATCACATCACAGATCACATCATGTTTTCTGCTTCCAGAAACCCACACGTGACTCTGCAGGAGAAGCTCGGTGCGTGTTGTTGTTGTTGCGTCTTCCTGTTTGGAGGAAGAAAAACAACAGCTTTGTTTTACTGGAAATAGTGCTTGGTTATCTCTCTTCCATGTGGAGGCCATTAGGTCAATTATAAAGAGCCTAGGCCAGGGTTGGGAGTTTTGGGCAGGATGACGCATGCGAGCCAGTGGGGGGATGGGCTTGGGTGGATGCCTTCACTTCTGTCCTCACAGTAATGTGCAGCTCAGTCCCATTCACAGAAGCTGCTGCTATTCACTTGTGACTCAATTTTTAAGTGTTTTACCGCAGTTTTTATGTATTTATGCAGACTGTGAATTTCAAAATGTAGCTGTATACTGGGTTTGTACTTTCATGAAAAAACTGGAAAGGCATGGAATTTGCAAATTGTAATTTCCAGGCCTGAAAAAGTTTTGGAAAACTACATATACCCTGAAATTTTGTGTAACAAACCTGTATAATAACACATTATGTGTTCAAGGGCCGTTGGAAATTTGAAAATCCAATGATGATTGCTGTTTTTACAGTTTCTGGCTATGATAAATGGTGAAACATTTGGTGATTTTTCAAGAAGACATGCCTTCAAAGCTGTGGCCTGCAGGTTTGGAAGAAAAAAATCACCAAATATTTTAAAAGAAAAAAAAATGTTTACTTTAAAAACCAACAACAATTTGTAAAGAAAAGAAACACAAAATATTTCTTTGAAAATGACCAAAAGTGTTAAGAGAAAAAAAAGTCCAAATTTTTTTAAAAAAAATGTTTTCTTTAAAAACTAGCAGTGGAATAAATTCACAATACAGCCATTTAAATTTGTATGCCCCTCCCCTAAGCCAACATATTGAAACATAGGTCCTATCTCAGGGCTTAAAAAATTATTTTGTGCTTCCTTCTTTTTTCACCACCTTCGCCCCTGTCAGAAATAACAATTGCCTAAATCACATTTAAATAATCAGTTCTAATCCTGTTCTTAATTTTTTAAAATCTATTTTAAAAAGCAATTAAAAGCCATACATCTATTATTAAAAAAAGAGCCAATAGTAAAAAAAAAGAAAAGAACTGATAAATAAGCATCAGTGGTTGTTTCAGAGAATGTATGATCTTTAAAATCTGCCTCAAAATCATGGAAAAGTCATGAAAATTTATTGTTAAAAATGTGTATAAGAACAAATAAAACCAGCAACAGTTGACAGCAGCCTTCATTATCTATCAAAATATAAATTTAGTCATTTTTTGCAATCAATGCCACCATCAAGAATAAATTGTGAGGTCCTCTCTTTAACTAAAAGCCTATCTATTGTTGCCCCCTAGGGGTGAATGTGTTTCCACCTGGCATCAGTGGCAGCTCATGTCCTCTCCCCCTCAGGCTCCTGCTTCCTGCGGACTGACCAGCTGGATGGAGAGACGGACTGGAAACTACGCCTCCCAGTGGCCTGCACACAGAGACTGCCAACTGCTGCTGTGAGTCATGAAATAAACTTGGAGATATAGTTTGGGTGAAGGGGGGAATTGTATGTTGAACGCTGTGTTTAAAGCTTGTGTTTTGTGAAATACGAACTGATGAATAATTGCACGTCTGACGATGGTCTCAGAGAAGTCTGTCATTGGGACAAAGTAGTCCTTTAACTGGAGTGCAGGGTGGCCTGGTCATCAGAGAATGCCTTCACTCAGAGGTCAAAGGTTGACCTCGGGCCCGTGCTTTTCGTTCTTTGAGTTCTTCAGTGTTCGATAGAGCTAAAACCAGCAATTTCTTTCATTGTCAGTTAATCTCTCTATTATTTTCTCTGTTAATTAATTAGTTGTTCTCAAAAATACAAGTAAATGTTGAAACATTTTGATTTTTTTCAAAGCCCAAGATGATTTGTGTAGATGTCTTGTTTTGTCGACAACCCAAAGATGATCAGTTTACTGTCAAAGGGGAGGAAAGACGCCAGAAAATATTCACATTTAAGAAGCTGGAAGCAGAGAATTTAATTTATATTTGCTTTTAAAATTACAGGTTAGTCGATCATCAAATTAGCTGCAGATAACCACTACTCGGTTAAAAGCTGCAGTTTTGGTGCTCCATCAGTTTGGCTTTTTAGAGGCAGAAATTTGTCCTGATACTTTCAGATTTCACATCGTAAGTCAATGAATCAAACCATTTTTAGTGTAATTAAGTTTAATTTGCTATGATAAAAAAAATACAAATTATTCACTTGGTGATTGATTTTTCAGTCTAAATGTTTCCTTTTGCTTTAGTCTACACTTGATGGGGTCAATCTGTGTGGGCCTTATAGCCATAATTTTGACCAATAAATTAATAACGACTAAATGATTAATCGTTCTTGGTGTTCTATTAGTTTGGGTATTAAAATCTAAATATTCATGCTAATTTTTTCAGATTTCTGAACATTTTTGCTATCATAAAGTTAATTTACGATCATAAAAACATAAAAATAGTGTTATTTTATTTATTTAATGATCTTTTCAACTCAAATTTTTCATTTGGCTCTTGTCTACACTTAATGGAGGTTAAGCATTGTCGGCCTTAAATGTGCAAAAATCCTGAACAAAAACTTAATAAACTTTGAATGTGGTAGGCATCTTTTTCCATCAGGTTTAAAACCAAAACGATCAATTGTTTAATCCCGATAATAATCAGCAGATTAATTAGTAATAAAATATTACTAATGCAGCGCAGGGTCTAACTCGACCCTCAACTTCTTTTCGTGCTTGCTTCTTCTATCTCCTGCTCTCCTAACCCCCAGTGACAGGATACTTTTTAAAAAAGAAAACAATATGCGCCTCGGGATCCACCAGATAGTCAAAATAAAATAACTGCCATATTTGTCAAACAAGTGGGAATATTTATTTTCACAGCAGTTTGTGTGCAATTATTGCCTCGAGCAAATGTTCTCAATGCAAAATGCAAAACCATAGAGCAAACATTATGCACAAACTGTAACTGATAATATCAATGAATCTGGTCTCCATGTAAATGATATGTTATTGGAAAAGGTTAGATGATGTTTGATGTGCAAGTTAGACAAAGCTTTGAGTGTTCTTGTCTTCCTCTCAGTCGTTCGTTATTATTCAATCACTTTATTCTGTCAGAGATCTTAAACTAGCACTGTACCCAAAGGTTCAAAGCATCATTCATAACGACATTCAAATTCTATATCAACATATGAATGCTGCACAGCTTGTTTTTTTGCATGTCTGTTCATCCTGTGTAAACCTGGCAACACAGTTTCAGATTAAAATTAGTGCAGATTAATATTATTTATTATACTGTTCATCAAATTAGATTCCAGTGATGTAGGATTGTCTCCGACTCGTGATCCAAGCATTTTCAATAACTCCAGATTGTGTAAAGTCCCAAAATTTTACATTTATGGAAAAAAGATAGATGAAATCATTTCCAAATTTTATAACATGTTTTTATCTAACAAAATATTCTTCCTCAATCCATATTTGTTGCTGTTTATTCTTTCAACAAAGACATTTTCATAACGGTCAAAAACCTGTTTGGTGTCCCGCCTGCTGCGCACAAAGGGAGGCACACACCTGTATTAACAGGTTGGTCTAGCAACAGTAAAACAGCCCTATACATTACATTAATTCATTTAAGTTCAGAAGCTTATTAAAAAATTAAAAAAGGACACAGTTGTTTAATCCAATAAATGTTTTTATTCAAATTGATGATTTTGCTTGAGGATTTCAGAGTAATGACGTCATAAATACGACATCCGATACTTGAAGCTTTAGTTAAAAATTTGATTAGAAGCTACAAATGTAAATAAATAACTTTCTGTGCAATCCTATTTATCCTTAACCATGTTTTTTATGTCTCACAGGACCTTCTACAAATCAGGTCGTACGTGTACGCAGAAGAGCCAAACATTGACATTCATAACTTTATTGGAACTTTCACCAGGGTGAGTGCTTACATTACATTACTCTTCTGTTTAACACTATTCATACATGCACCCTTTTATGTTAATATGATGGCAGATTCATATGTTTGTCTCATTTATTAATAAGTGTCTTTGCCACTTTTGCGTAAAAGTATTGACGCCAACTTAAGGCTCTCTCGGATCAGAGGACGTTTTCGGAATTTTAGGAACCCCCCTTTTTGTTGTGCCCCATACTGCAAGAACCAGGAACAATTGCTGTTCTAAAAAGGCATTTTGGGAACTTTTTGTCCCTATTTCAGAGTAGGTATTCTCCTAGAACCATGAGTAAAGTAAGTGTGCATTGATTGGTTCAGATGTAAGAGACATTGATTGGTCAGTGCAGCCAATGCAGCACAGGCGACTGCCATTTCTTTGAAAACCATTAGCTGACTGTACAATACAAACAACAAAAATGGAAGAAAAACAGACAAATGGCCAGACTGTGAAGTCTATGCTTTACTGGGCATATATGTAACAGTGGCAATACATCGTGATTTTTCAACTTGTCAAAGCAAAAGTGACAGTGCTTTACCAACTGTCGATACTGGGAACTGCTGAGTGGGAAAATGCGGAGCGGAGGACGCTAATTGTTCAAGTTTCGAAAGTGAAATTCCTTTCTCAAGTCTCAAAAGTGGGCCCTCCAAAATCTAAAAGATTTAATGACTGTCTGTGTGGATGAATGTGCCATAATCCCAACTGATGACTGGGATTAGTTTGTTCGTACAGGAAGCATCTTGAAACTGGCATTGCAACAAACGCCCCTCCAAGTATTAAATAAATTTCACTTAGCATGTTCAGAACTTTGAACCTTTGTCACGTCTTCTATTTGTGCATAATATCTGTGGATTTAAATTTTGTGATTTCTTTATCAGTTTAGTTTTATGGAGTTAATACCAATATCTGCTCTAAATTTCAGATAATTAGCTGCATTTGAAAGATGCTCAATGAAAAATTGCCATGTTAAATACTTATGTCCCCCGCTGTCCCGTCTCTTTTGGAATCAGGGTTGTAAATGTATCATCTCAACCGTTAACTTTTATGCAGAAAGAAAATAAAAATTGTCCTTTTAATAAATTGTGAAAACCCTCTCTTGTCCGATCAGTATATAAGAGAAACATCTTCCTCTTGTGGTGTGACCAGGATAAAGGACATCAAAAATCCTAACCCATATTTCATTGCAACTCTATGGATAAGTAAATAAATTAAAGTCTAGCCAGATGCTTTACATATAGCGCGTGAGCTTATAGGACAGAAAAGAGAGCCCCATCCAAATATCAGGACATGTAATGCTTGTAGGGCTGGGCGATAAAACGATAACGATATCAATTGGGATAAAACATAAAACATAAAACATCCTGGATTGAAATGTGAGATGTCTGTGTCTCCGCCGGTGTCTCCGAATGTCCACTCCGCTCCCATTCTCCACCGGTGTCTCCGCCGGTGTCCGATTGCTCTCAACTTCGAATGTCCTCTCTTCGATGGCAAAATGCATTTTGGAATCCATCAGTGATCAGTGGTGGAATGCAACAAAGTACATTTACTACTATTCTACCTAGTACTCTACCTAAGTATGAATTTGAAATATTCGTACTTTTCCTAAGTATTTTCTTTTCATACCATTTTATACTTTTACTCTAAAACATTTCAGAGAGAAATATAATATAATAATAAATATTCTACTTCTGTCACTACTGTCATATGACAGCTTTGGTTACCTCACAAATTAAGATTTTTGCATAAAAATAATAAGATTTTATAAAATATGATGTTTATTTATTAATTAAATTACACAGCTGCACAGATTACTTGCTTTATAAATCAGCTGTTTCACAGAAAATTAAGTAACTATTTTGATAAAGATTTAAGTCTTTTGCTATTTTTTGTTTCATGATTTTAGTTTGGGGAGGTGTTTTTCCCCTCCTTTTTACAATTTTGAGTTTTTTGGTTGATCCTGTTTTTTACATTTTTTTTTAGTTTTGGTGTGTTTTCTTTTTATGTATTTTTGATATATTTTGTTTTTTTCTACTTTTTAAACATTTTTAAGGTTTAGGGGTATCTTGTTTTGTTTTTGTTTTCTTTCAAGGTTTGGCTACATTGGGTACTTTTACTTTTAATACTTTATAATTATTTACTTTAACTTAAGCAACATTTTCAATGCAGGACATACACTTGTAACAGAGTATTTTCACAGTGTGGAATTAGTACTTGTACTTGGCTAAAGGATCTAAATACTTCGTCCACTACTGTCAGTGATGCATCCTGCAAAAGAACAAAAAATGTCCTTCCTCCTCATTTTAACACCTTTTTACCTGGCGCCGTTGGGTAATAGTGGGATTAAACCAGCTGTGTTTAGAGAACTTAAACATAATTACTGTAAATGAGCAGTTTCTGTCTCCCCCCATCATTTTAGTATTTGTATTCTCAACTGTTACAGGAGGATGGAGATCCCCCAGTCAACGAAAGTCTCAGCATTGAGAACACCCTGTGGGCCAGCACCGTTGTTGCCTCCGGTAAATATATGTGACTGGTGGTATACCTGCGCCGATGAGAAGCCAGATATACCCAGAAAATAACGTGAAGCATCCTTTGCCGTTAGTGCGACATCTATTGAAGCGTTGCTTCGTTCCCAGCTGTTGATCTGATGATAGGTCTAACAGAATAATGAGGCTGTCAGTCTTTTTTCCATCATCTATAAATAGCTCTGGGGCAGCTACCCATGTTGGTAAAGAAGGTGTGCTTCATCCATAGGAGGCGTAACTCGCTTCAGACTACACAAACACATGTTATCCATTAAGCAATTGAAACTCTGCATCCTGTATTCAAAATGACATTCATCATTTAAAAAAGTCCATTCTTGTCAAGATCTGTCAAGTCTGGAAAACATCTTTTTGACATACTTTGTTTTATGTTTTTATGATATTGACCTAAGGCAGTTTTTCGGGTCTTTTTCTCCGGCTCACTGCAGGCACAGTGGTGGGGGTTGTGATTTACACAGGCAAGGAGCTGCGCAGTGTCATGAACACCTCCAACCCACGGCACAAGGTACAGTACTGTGAACCGGAGCATGACGACAAACATTTGATCATTTGCATGAAGAAAGATTCATTTGCAGGATTCTTTTTAGAACGTATCAGAAAAAGATTAATTGTGTTATTGAGATTTAATTGATATCCAGTGTGAGTGCAATCCTAAATATTCGTTAACAAGTTCCACCCATTTTATAGCCATATATTGCACAAACAATCCGTTTGTTTTTACATCTATCTGACTCATAATGTTTGCCTCTGTTGCTCATGCAGGTGGGTTTGTTTGACTTGGAGGTGAACTGTTTGACTAAGATCCTATTTGTGGCCCTCGTGGTGGTGTCTCTGGTCATGGTGGCCCTGCAGCACTTTGCTGGCCGTTGGTACCTACAGATCTTTCGCTTCCTGCTGCTCTTCTCCAACATCGTGCCCATTAGGTACGATTTTAAATCCTTGACTTCAGTCTCATCTGCAGTGTTGCATTATATTTACAAGTAGGAAGTCAACAAAAACACTAATTGAGTATTTTTATTTGACGCAGTTTACGTGTCAATCTGGATATGGGTAAGATGGTTTTCAGTTGGATGATTAAGAAAGACTCCAAGATCCCCGGGACGATGGTGAGGACGAGCACCATACCTGAACAGCTTGGACGCATCTCCTACCTGCTGACTGACAAAACAGGTTAGACCGTAGGAAACAGCAGTGAAAAGCACCATTACAAATTTATATTAAAATACCAGAGATGCACAGATTGTGAAGGTCTGGGCTGATACCACCACTGATGTTTTCTTTTTGGTCATTTTGTTTTTGTTGTTATTTACTCCCTTTTTTTGTGCCAGGCAAACAAAGAAATATCCATTCCTAAAATAGCTGAAGTCATACAGCCCTTATGATTTTTGATTTGATTATATTTTTTTTAGGAATTTAAAAGCGCAAATCCACTGAAAAGCATTTCTCCCAGGGATTAATTAAGTATTTCTGATTCTGGTGCTGAAAAACACGTATTTCCAAAGAGGTGCTTAATGGAAACAGTCCTTTATTACAATACTTTGAATGAGTGCAAATCTAATCATTAAATTTATGAAATAACCTTTAATATATAATAAATTAAGTCATACAGCCCTTATGATTTTTGATTTGATTATACTACTACTACTACTACTACTACTAATAATAATAATAGTAATAATAATAATAATAATTTATAATTTATAAGACAATTTCTTCCATAAAATGTATTTTATGGTGTAAAAACAACAATTTTCTTTTTCAAACAACTCTATTTACTCAAATTTCTTACCAAAAAAACTAAATTTTTACAAGATTACATTTGACCATATGATGATGACCGGATTTGTCGTTGACAGTGTAGCATTATCAGGGAAACAAAAGGGTGTGTCCCCTGAAGCATCAATACTGAGATTACTGTGTGTTTTTCACCCCGTAGAAGATTTTTGTTTGTTCCAAACACGTTTTCTACTGTCGCGGGGACTCCGTCAGTCTCGAGGCCTTTTTTAAGCCTGTAGAAAATTGATGTGACACAACAGAAAAACATCAACCACTGCCATTGGTGAATGACATCTTATTAGCAGACAGTGGTGGCTGAAGCATATTAGAGCCATACTAGAGTAAAAACTATCTGATACTAATTTTACTTAAGCATCTAAAAGAGTTGTATTAAGTTATATATTATGCATATCTACCAACTTAAGGATTTTAAGGAAGCCTCTGAGCTCCAGGGCTGATGCACATGGCAGTAAAGCAGTCACTGCACAGTTACCTGTCACAAATTTAAATGTCCTTGGATCATTACTCACCCTCTCAGCTGTGGGACACCATTTTCTGCCTCCATCATAAAGTCTGTCACATCAAAGACTATTTTCACTCCCATACATAGACATGTATTGAAGAAAAATATACGTTTTATTGAGGAATGGTAGAGGAGTAAAAGCAAAAGTTGACAGAAATATAAAAACTCAAGCAGAATACAGATTAAAAAAAAACCTTAAGTATTGTGTTTTAACTACTTTACATCATATAAATCTTAGCAGGTAAGTCGATGGTCGTCTGACCAATAAAAAAACTCTCTTGGCTGTGTGGCCATAAGAATCACTGAAGCCAGAGTGTGGAGCACTAAAATGAGGAGTTATAGTGCTGAGGATTTGCCAAGGAAGTATCCAGTAGGAGCGAGTTAAGTCGTTTCCTTCCCTGGGGGGGGTTCACCTCCGTGGTGAGATTTCTGCTACTTATTGGACCCTTAAATCATAAGAAAAAAAATCCCAAAGTCTCTCATCCATACACACCTTTAAAGCCCACACCTCCACCACTGCACTTCCTCAGGCGCGAGGTGTTACACGTCAGATTTATAGCCCTCATGCCCAATAAACTAATCAGCCATTTCCCCATCCAGAGCGCGATAAGGCCGGCGGGGTCTGCGGGTCAGGCTAATGTACGTGCGGGGCCCCTGAGGTCTTTTTGATATACTGGCGGAAAATGCTTTTAAAGTGAGTTTAAGGATACAGAGGATGTGTGTAGTGGTTAGGGGAAGGCTTCTGGCTTCCTCACCTTTTTTTTTTTTTTTTAAACCCTGATCACTATGTGATATGCACACTCTTTTTGGTACCTGATTAATGTTTGAAAACCCAAACTGTAAATCTAAATCAGAAATGCTTTATTGATCCCTGGTGGGAAATTGGGTAACATTACAGTTGCTATTATATATATATATATATATATATATATAAGCAAAGAGAATTAAAAAGCATGTAAACATAAATAAATATGTGCATTGTGTTACAAGATAAAACACAGAATATATATAAGAATAGAAAAAATAGATATATAAAAATATTTGTATGTATTACAAAGTGTTTAAAAAAAAGAATTGTATAAAATAGAATAAATCATTATATTATACTTATTTTAATTGTTTTATTATTTATTAAAATACATTATTTTTTGGCAATTAAAATATTATTTTAATTTATTTAATAGTTTTGTTATATTAAATGAATTATATAAGTTGAAAATAATATTGGACAGTTGAATTATTGCACATAAATTATATGCATAATAAATTATTATGGGGTTATAGTTTCTGATTGGTGATTCAAGTCCAAAGGCCAGAAAGTGGGAGTGTGTGAAAATACTTTTACAGATATTGATGCTTGTGATGTCCCCAAAGTGATATTTGTTTAGAAATTAAAATCTAAAACACCATTTCATATTTTTTGCATCAATCATAATAAAAAACGTGTCACCTGTAGCACAAAATGCTGAAGTTAATCTTGAAATAAACTCTTCAGTTGTCATTGTTTTGGGGGAATTTCGCTGTCTGAATGCCTGTATTGTAATCTTTACCCAGGGACTCTTACTCAGAATGAAATGGTGTTCAGGCGCCTCCATCTTGGAACTGTGGCTTATGGGATGGACTCAATGGACGAAGTGCAGAGCCATGTGTTCAGCGCCTACACGCAGGTAAAAAAAAGCAACACATGCATGAGCCTATGCAGTGCTCTGTCAAAGAAATGACTGAAATTCAAAAAACAAACCAAAGAGAAAATACTGAAATTCCAAAATCTGGGGAAAGGGTAAAACAAACAGGCAGGAGCATTGTTTTTAGAAACATATTAGTTTGTGATTATTGTTTGGTTGAATGCTTCCTGACCTCAGATGACACACTTTGTCCCCCTTGACACCAGAGGTTAGTGAAGCAGGAAACAGGATTAGCCCACAAGCAAAGCAGTGACCGGACTTCTTAAATGACGCTACCATTAACCCCTGGAACACACAGCCTTCTAAAAATAGCACGCCCACAGTGCAGAAGCAAATTGTTCATATTTACTTTACACATCTGGGTATGTTTACAGGCCACAACACAGCAAGCATTGAAACCGCCGTTAGTGAAGCAGCTAGTTTCTCAAGCTAACATCTCCGGTTTGTAATCTATATTTTAAAATACGCCTTCTGAATGTGTGTCTTTGTGTTTTGTATGTAGGAGTTCACATGTTCTTACAGCATGTTTATTTTCATTTTACACAATTATTAATTCTGTTGACTACAATAGCTGCTGTTTCTTAGAGAACCTTGACCACAGTGATGTACCCTCTTCAGAAAAGGCTACATTTCTTTTCAGATTCCTGTTCGCCTTTCCTCTGATCACAGTACTTTCTGTAATTGTCTCCAGCCCACCCATGACCTTCCAGCCTCCAGGGCCCCGGCAGCCACTAAAGTCCGCAAGACCATCAGCAGCAGAGTTCATGAGGCTGTGAAGGCTATCGCCCTGGTACACAACGTGACACCCGTGTACGAAGCCAATGGTGTGACCGACCAGGCGGAGGCCGAGCAGCATTATGAAGACACGTGCAGAGTGTACCAGGCTTCCAGCCCAGATGAGGTACGATTGTCAGCCGCACAGAAACATACGTGCACATTACACCTCTGAAAAAACTGTCTTTCAAAACGTGCTGATATCAAAATGTGACATTTCTTTCTAATATTTCAGTTTTCGTGGCTTGAATTCGGTCAAAATATTGTTATATCAAAATCGTCTAGGGCTGGACCCAAATATTTGGATATTTGTTAATTGGTTAGGTATTTGGTATTCGATTTAGGGATTTTAGATATTCAGTTCAGTTTTTCATTTCAGTGTTTGTGAGAAAAAATCATCTAATAATTTAACATGCTTGATGCATGTTAAATCTTAGATTAGTTGGAGTTAGTATCCTCTGCTTCTGTTTGCAAAGAACAGTGCATTACACTGCATTACACCAAACAGTACATTATTGGACTGAGTAAGTGAGTTTCTTAAAACTTTACAAACTATAATGTGTCACAACTGCTGTCAAACAGTCGGAGGCATATCAGGCGGCCCAGGGTGAGAGCACACGATGTCTCTCTTTTTCTCTCTCTGTCGAAGTCAGTTGCCCCCACCTCGGCTGACCAAAGCTCTGTTTATTTACTGTTCATCAGTGCTGAAGCTCAGAAGCGCAGATAATGGTATTAGGGACAGCCGTAAAATTGTCAATTGTATCCTGAAAAAAAAAAAAAAATTTAAAGATTTAAACCCCTCTCCAGTCTAAAATAGGTTTTCCTTATTGTTTAGCTTTGTTGCTACTTGTGCTTCACACTGTGGCGCCGGTCTCTATAGATGGCGCAGGAGCTATGAGCATGCACAAATGTGTTTATGCTTGTGAATGAGTAAGAAGTAAACAAATGTTACTGGGAGAACGTTACCGGAAAAGTAGGTTCCCCCCGATACTTTTTCCATGAGACCATTTTTTAGCTTTTACACTGAAGTTCTAGTGCAGCAGAAAGCTGCTTCTTCCACCTTTGTGCTGGCGGTTTCACTCTAATAATTAAAGGCCATGTGATTGTTCCTGTGGTCTCTCAATGAAGAGTTGTAGAGATGTCTGTCTAGGCTGCTTGGCCATCTTCCCTGCTGATGGGAAAAGCACAAAAAAAAAACTAAAAGTAAAACTAAGCGCTATAAAAACTTCAACTGCCATCACACTGGTGAAGGAAGATTGCATAAAAATGCACATTGCAGAAGATCATTTTGGAGCCTGTATTTCTGACTTATTTATTCTTAGTTTTTAGATTGTTTTTTATTTTAGTTTTGGTTTTGCAGTTTAGAGTTTTTTATTGGTATTTTTTATACATTTAACATTTTGATTAGCACTGAGGCACTTTAATTGTTTTATACTTTTTTTTTTTAAAAAAAAAAAGAAAATTTATCATCTTGTCATCTTTTATCCTGTATGTTTTCTGTGGTGTCTGACAACTGTGTTAAATGGATACCCTGTACTTTATTCTGCAAACCAAATCTACCTTCAGTACAAATAAAGTAACCTGAAGTGGAACCAGTGGGCACCTAGTTACAAAAATTCAAATGTGCACAATCAAGCGCCGCAAAAACTTTAGGGGCCTTCATCCTTTGTGCACAAGGGGTGATTATGTAATTTTTTGGCATGCAAACCTTGCACCGGGGACACTACTGCGAACTTAATCACACTTTACTTCATGATGATGTGAAAACCTGAAGCTTCCAGCACAGATCTTCTGAGAACCGACTCAGCGGAGGGGACATCTTGTGTCTAGCAGTTAGTCTTTTAAATGAAAATGTTTTACATATTTTTATTATAATATTTCTAATATTCTGTATTTTTCACAAAGGGAAAACAAGTAGGTGAGTTAAACAGTTTTTAATAACAAGAACTATGCCAATCAGACATAAATGATCAGTCATAGCAGAGGTATTTTTATATTTATGAAAACATCTCTGAAGGGGAGCTTCAACATTTTATCATCTGACATCTAATGATCATATATCATCTATTGTCAGAGATTCCAGTATTGTTCTAGAGGTTTAAAAATAATAATAATTACTGAGCCAATTTAAAATATAAAAATACATTTAGAAAGAGGAGGGAAGTAATACAAACAAAAAAAGTTACAAACTCAGAATAATAATGAAATAACAATAACAAGGCACATGGGCTCACTGGATTTATTTATCAGAAACATTTTCACCCAAAGGCACGACGAGGCAACTTCATTTGTTTAGCACATTTTATACAACAGGGCAATTCAGAGTGCTTTACAGAACAATAAAATGTAAAAACATAATAAGGATACAGAGTTTTCATAAAAGAGTAAAGACATCAGATGAAAAAAGGTCAAACTAATTTCTAATTGATTTAAAAATGTAAAAATAACAAACACAGCAAAAGTACAGACAAGAAAATGAATGCAAAGATAAAAAGATTATTTAAAAAGATATAAAATCAAGTTTAAAATAAATTTGCAGTCTTTACATATTTCTCTGCTTTTTTTGCGTCTGTGTGGAAACCACAGAAATAAATTTAATGAATTACATTCTATTTCTGAGGAGGAAACATACATGTAGACTTGCACGGTTCCCACGTTCATCATACAAATAGCAGCAGTATCAGATCATACATGTAAACATTCAAAAATACACACAGGCAAATACCTACTTTTTCATATACGTCAACTTGACATGTTGGGAAATGTACACTTAATCTGCTTAAACATCATTTTCTCAAGGACAAACATGGAAGACCCGACAGGAGAACAGACTTCCGATCTCAAGATGTGGAGAGTTGTCGGTTTTTGCCAGAACAGGCCGTTATCTTGAGTGTCTTCATTGCTTTCTTACTTGAAGGGGAAGAAGCCAAATTGCATTCCACTTTTATGTCCTTGATCAGTGCGAATTCTTTGAACATCAGGAAGAGGGCTGTGGAATTTGACTTCGATCCATTTCCTGCGATGTAAATACGGATTTCCTTAATGTGCTCCCCAGCCCATTGCACTTATCCCCTTTTGAATTTCCTCTTTGAGAGCATATTTTAATAGAGACCAGCACATCTGTTGTGTTCAAATAACTGTGGTTTATATTGTGGGAAGGACATTGAGTCATTTTATTGTTTTAGGTCACACTGGATGAACATTTTTAACCGTTTTCTCTTGAGTTGCTTTCCCCCTGAAAGGTACATCGTATCAGTTTGATACAATCTGGAGAGAGATTCAGTTTGCTTTCCTACAGGAAGTCTTAATATAGATCTGGTTTTGGTTTTGAGCGTTATGGACACAACGTCAGTGACTGTTGAATGCATGGTTTTCAGCAATAGTGTCCAAACTGACATTTAGTCCGTACACTTTTTAACGACATCTACGTGCAAATGAAAAGAGGTGTATTATATGTTAACCCTTTAAAAATGGATCTGCTGCAGGAAGTCGTTTGCATGAAGAAAAAGTAGTGGCGTGCACAACTCTAAAATAAAAATGATAGCGTGGAAATCAGAAAAGCTAAATACCACTGGCTTCACTTTTTTAATCAGGGCAAACGTGGACACAAACATGTCTTCAGTGTCTGCTTGTGCTGAAACATGTTCATGTCCACTTTTGCCCTAAATAAATAAGTGAAGTCTTATGGTGTTATTTCTCTTTTTTGTTGTTTGTGTCGCTCTGTTTAAATAGATCTGAAATAAGAACCATGATATCTAAAAGCATACATTCTTTATATTACTTATAGAACCTTTTAGCTAAGGTTGTATAGATTTAAGGGATGTGAAAGTCCATGAAATGATATCACATTTAGCAAAAAATATAGATACTGCTGGTCAATTTCTTTTGCAGAGTTCAAAGGGTTAATATTCGCATCGTCTCATGCATAAGTAATAGTAAGTAAAAAGGGTGACTTATATTATGTGTATTTCACCAAGGAGAGTTGTTGCTGAATCACTTTCCTTTTCAGCTCACAAAAACTTGTCAGCTGTGCGGGGGCTCTGAGTCAAGCCAGCAGCGTTATTCAGTAAGAAAATCGGCAGCCAAACCAGATGTTGCTATTAAAAGGTGGTGGTGTTGTGGCAGACCCTAAATCCAAAAATGCCTCCACGGTGAATATTTCTAGACTGTGACTAAGCACAATCTTCATATTTCCCAACCTGGATGACAAACATTACGGTAGTCAGAGCTTTTCTGACGTTAAACTGCTCCTGGCCGGGCATTGCCAGACTGCGTGGTCATGTATTTCCAAAATAAGTGATCTGGAAACCACAAAATATGTGTGTTTTTTAAGTCATAGCATAACGATCTTTGTTGTTTTTCACTCATCTATATCCGTTTGGGCGCTCTGCTGTTAGACTTGTCAGAAGATGAACGATGAATTGGGTATGTGATCTGACGTCTGGTCTGGAAGTTATTGGGGAACATCATCTCCCCTCTTTGTCCCCCCACACACTCACTCATGTTAACATTGTATTAATGGATGTCATCTGTTGTGTCCTTCAGAAAGCATCAAGCAAAAACTATATTTTCAGTTCAGAAATGGACATTTCCTCTGTTTATAAATCGATAGACTTGAGTGCTGAAAATGTTTGAGCTATTGATTAAGACCAAATGGTTACTGTGCTGTCTGACATCCTGCTCAGTCCAAAGTGCCCTTCACTGGTTTTTTTTAATTCAAGCAAAGGAACTGACATACTGACATAGGCTCAAGATGCTGCACAGAGAAGTTTTAATAACAAAATTCAAAACAATACTTGAAAGTTTAAAAAAACAACCCAATTTAAAATGGATAAAAGAGTAAAAGAATCAGCATAAATGAAGGGAAAAATTTAAAACTGAAATAATTATACTAACAAAATAAGTCCTTGGGTTATGTAAACAATAAGTTAAAAGTGCTCGAGAACAATAAAGTTTTTCAGTCTGGACTTAAAAACTAACATGTTTGGGGCATTCCTGGTGCACTCACTCTTTCGAATATGTAAACCAAATCATGTGTTTGACCATCTCTTTTGCTTTATGCTTATCATTGTTTGTAAATGTTTGTTTTTTTCTATCAGTCTGCTTGTCTTTATAATCATTTCTCAATTTTCTTTTTTACATGTTCGAAATAAATCGCATCAAATCAATTGAAGAGTGCTCGAAGGGTTATATTGCTCAACTGTGTCAGTCTTATATTTAGGGTCAACTCCATTGAGAGATTTATAAGTAAAATATGAGACTTTAAAATCAGTTCTGTGGTCAACGTGCAACCAGTGTACAACTGTCTCTAAGAGAAGCCTTTACCATGTGCTGTTGATAGGTGTCGCTGGTGCAGTGGACTGAGAGTGTTGGTCTGACGCTGGTGGGAAGAGACCAGTCATCCATGCAGCTGCGGACCCCTACTGGCCAAATCCTGAACTTCACCATCCTGCAGATCTTCCCCTTCACCTATGAGAGCAAGAGGATGGGCATCATAGTGCGAGTGAGTGCCAAAAAATCTGTTGATTGTGATTAATGTTCTCCTCTGTCAGTTAAATTGAAGCTGTTGTGCATTTTGTTTTCATATGGAAATTGGACTTATTTCCTAGTTTGACCAACTTCTTAAATTTCAATAACAGTGTATGTCGGTGCTTGTTGCTAGGGAGGTGATTTGGACTCAACAATGGCTTTAAAAAGACAAACAATAGAGAAACAGATTCATGTAAAACAGTATTATCTGTGAAAAAGCTCACCTTTTAGCCTGTGACTAACACTGATGACTAACTTTATTTATTTTGGCAGGGCCAGAGCAAAGGAAGCCTGGGATTTTTAAACTTCCTCATGATAATATTTTCAAACGCTTTTTGAAACCCCTTGAGAATACCAAAATAAGTTTTGCATTTCTAGGCAACACAAAATCATGAAATAGCGCACGTGCACCTTGGCTCACGTGGGTACAGACTAGAAATCCCTCCTTAGTGAAACATGCTCTGATATTTAATGTAAGATGTCTTCTGGTCTATTTCTGTCTCACGCTGAATGAACTGGGGTCAATGGTTTTTAGGATGAGTCTACGGGAGAGATCACGTTCTACATGAAGGGCGCTGACATGGTGATGGCGGGCATCGTCCAGTATAACGACTGGCTGGAGGAGGAGGTAGATCTTATTTCTGTTTCACAAGACATGATGAAGATTATAACAACAGTGGTTTTATTCCTGTTATAAATAACTCTTAGACTTGTAGACTTTATAACTCGCTGAATCCAGATGTTGCTGCTGTGTCTGTTTTCCAGTGTGGGAACATGGCGAGGGAAGGCCTGAGGGTCCTTGTGGTCTCAAAGAAGTCCCTGACAGAAGAGCAGTATCAAGATTTTGAGGTAAGCACCTCCTCCTCAGCTTCATCACGATTATTACTGTAAAACTTCAATTAATAGTCTGGACTATTATTTGCTTAAATTGCTGATCTCAACAGGCTTATGTTTGGGGCAGGCATCACACAAAACCTGCTCAGTAAAGATGGTAATGCAATCAAATTATTTATTTAACCTTTTGACCTTGAAAAATGACTTTATTTTATTCAAAAAGATGGGAAAAAGTTTGAAAGCATGAAAATTACTTGAAAATGTGCCTGGAAAAAAAAGTAAAACAAAATAATACAGAGCAAGAAATGACCTGAAATAGATACTTAAAATTCTAATATTTTTTTTTTATAAACGAAAATAATAAAATAAATAAAAGTGCGGTAAAATTTACTTTAGATTGACTCCACAACACACATAAGACATGGCTTGATAACAAAAACATTTTTAAGTATAAAATTCCTGAAAGTAACTGTCAAAGTTTATGGACAAAACAATTGTTTCTTGCTTTTACATTTTTATAAAGTAACCTAGCATCTAATGGGCTTTTCCTCTACTCATAGCTTAACAAATTAAATGTATTATTTCTACTTCTTTTACTCACCGTTGCTTTATGACACTGCAACTCATCAGCCTGAGTGCATGTTATTTTCGGCCTAATATTAAGGCAGAAGCTGATATTGACATAGCGACAACAACAAGTTATAATATCCTGATAGTCTTTTCTTAGCCGTTTGCTGTTATCTGTCTGCTGCTGTTTGAAGGTGACACAGACGTGCCATGGGAGTTTTAAAATACAGGAATTATCATAAAGATGATGATGCAGATTTATGTTTTCACTTAATAATATTGCATCATTAAAGCGATATATTGATTCACATCGATGGCTTGTTGAACCCTAATTAACACGTGGCTATCTGAGTATACTTAGCTGAGGAGCTGGGTCTCATATTACTCCTTTAACAAGACAATCCTCACACAGACGTTCAGTATTTCTAAATGTCAAAGTGTTCTGCAGAGTAATTAGACTGACCTCTGACCCCCAGCCCCTCCAGTCCACACACCCCACCCTCCCACACACACACCCCACTCATTGTTTGAGCAGGGCAGGGCCGTCTCCCCTGCACTCTCCAGCCCCAGGCCCATTACTGAAGTGTATAATTGTGTGAGCAGAGCTGGTGGGCAGCAGTGAGTCACCAACTGAGTCACACACAGAGTTTGTGTTCCTGTATGAGTCACACTCAGATTGTTTTTGCTTTATCTCACTCGCAAAATTGCCCTGGAGCTGGAACGCTGAAGATGGGCGTTAACCAATTGATTATGTCTGCTGCTCTGTGTTTCCAGCTTTCTAAAACATAGAAGCTGCTTGCAGGGAAATATCAGAAAGTTTATATTTAAAATAAATCTTTGATATCTTGTAGTGAGATTTTTGTTTGTGTTAAATGGTGTGTATTCATGCTGCTCAAAGTTTAATTTCTGTGTAGGCTGCAGAAATTCTGCTCATGTGTGCACACTGTGTAAAGCGTTGACATTCAACATATAGCCTGTGGGCCAGATTTGGCCCCTGATAGGGTGCTGAGTGGCCCCCAAAGCATTTTCTAATTCACAATAAAAATAAAGTGATTCACACTGTGCATTGTTTTTGTACTTTCATTATACATGAGGTGCCAGAGTGCATAAAACAGAATCAAAATAGAGCTTATTAATAAAAAAAGTGCCAGTGGAGGATCTCCCACACACCCTGACAGAAGTCCTAGCTAAGCCCCTCATGTCCTAAAATCCTAGAAATGTCCGAAAACCCTGAGAAACATCCTTAAACCCTAGAAACGTGCTAAAATCCTGCAAATGTGCCAAAATCCTAGAAACATCCTAAAATCCCTAGAAACTTCCTAAAATCGAAGAAATGTCCCAAAATCCTTGAAACGTCCTAAAATCCAAGAAATCTCCTAAAATACTAGAAATGTACTGAAATACTGAGAAATGTTCCAAAATCCAAAATAAGACGTAACGTCCTAGAAATGTTCTAAAATCTGAGAAATGCACTAAAATCCTAAAAACTTACAAAAATCCCAAGTAACATGCTAAAATCTGAGAAAATGTCCCTAAATCCTAGAAATGTTCTAACATCCTAGAAACATGTATGAGGCTGCTGCGACTGGCCCCTGGCCTGCTGTCATTTTACAAAAGGGGCCCCCAAGCAGAGCAGGTTGAGCACACTGGTGTGAAGCCTCCCTGTTGCAGTTTTTCATAATTTCTCCCTGTCATGACTTCCACAGCTGGTGGCCACATTGATATTTTCTCCTTCTATCCCTGCCTGTTTTCCTTCTTTGGTGTTTAACTGATTCCACCTTATTTATTCCTTCTATACTTTTTTTTTCATCTCCTCCCACGTAAAATATTCCCACATCTCTCCCGCTCCCCAGGCACGGTACGTCCAGGCCAAGCTCAGCGTCCATGACCGCTCTCTGAAGGTGGCCACGGTGATTGAGAGTCTGGAGATGGAGATGGAGCTGCTGTGTCTGACTGGGGTAGAGGATCAGCTCCAGACTGATGTGAGGCCCACCCTGGAGATCCTCCGCAACGCAGGCATCAAGGTCTGGGGGGGCAGACGGCCTTATAGCTCACAGCAGCAACAAACTAAGAAAACAAAACATGGAGACGAGTACATGTGTTTTTCATATTTACCTACGTGAACAAGGCTCATCAAAGGGCCTCCTTTAAGTATAAAAACCAAGATTATAGTGATTTGAATGAATTATAAGGGCAGTTTGAAGTGGTTTTGTTTGGCACACTTTACATTGAGTGTTTGGTTTTGTGCAAGAAAACCAGAAAGCAGTTGCTGTGGTTAAAGTTGGGCTGATAGTTACTCTTTTTTAATTTAAAGGGTCAGTTCACTCCAAATTATGTCTGTAAGATATACACAAAAAAAATCAAGTTGAGATATTTTGACATTTTATGCTTTTGAACTGAAAAAATATAAAAATTAATTTGATGTGATTTTTGCTACAGTCTATACCAAGGACACTTGATGCTCATGGGGCCCAAAAAGACATTTTCCCATTGATTTACACTGGGAAAGAGATGGAGTGGTTAATTTAGTGGTTGAATAATTTTTTGGAAATTTTGTAAAGTCTAAAAGAGCTGCAAGATTACATTTTGCCATTCAAGCTATGGAAGCACTAAACCAGAAGTCAGTCACTCCACCAGCAGAAGTTACCCACTCGTGCACACATGCGCTTCTGAGCCGCTCTCATAGGAATGAATGGGGCTGTGCTGTATCCACATCTTCTTAATACATCCATGGTGGAAACAGTAATTTGTGAACGAGTGTGCCAAAAACAAAAAAATCTTTTCTTGTACATATTATGTCATGTAGTGTGAAAACCACAATGACTTCAAGACAGCAAGTCGTGTGAACGGTACAGTGATTGGACGACTTACTATGGAAACATTTTGTTATTTAGTTACATATTTGAGAGTAATTTCTCTGCAAACATAAATGCATCTTATCAAATAAATATTGTTGTTACATGTTTTCTGGGTTTTTTTTGGGTGTAGGTTTGGATGCTGACAGGAGACAAGCTTGAAACGGCCACATGCACTGCAAAGAACGCCCATCTGATCACCCGCAACCAGGACATCCACATCTTCAGACCCGTAAGTGCCGGACAGGGACCCCTCTTCCTCTCATAATCATATGAAGTGGGCAATAGTTCATTTTAGTGCCTCAGGGTTCATCCCAGTTCAGTGCAAAACCGACAGTTTCCTGACTCCACCGACCCACGGGCATCCATCCTCTGTGCGACCAAAGCCCATTAGCTAGTGGTCGCGCAGCCCCACACAGCTACGCCTGCAGCCCACGCCAGCATCCACAGCCGAATAAATCACCTCCCACCAGCAAAAGCATCCAAGCTGCTGTCAGTGAGAACAAACAGGCCTTCGCTCAAACACAGAGGAGAAACCAGCTGAACCACTCCCAGAGGGAACATGCAGAGGGCTTACTTCCTAATTTGTTTTGCAGCTTTCGGGTTCTTTCGCCGCTTTGATAGTCCCCCTCTGCCTTCCCCTCTGGCACCGCGCCAGAGCAGAAGGAGCGCCTGCCATAGAGGAAGGTTACCACTTGCGTACAACAGCGGTTACTGGAAGAGAAAAACAATGGCTGGCACGGCTTTAAAACCTCGGTCCCAGTGGACGGGGGAGTGCTGACTGGGCCTGCAACACATACATCTGGATTAGTTTCCTGGTGGCCATCGATGGCCTGATCTGGATTGACGTACGAATAGTCAGCGGCTGAAGGATATTCATACCAGAGCATAACTCTTGTTGACAGATTAACACCATGCCTTGTCAGTGCTGCATGTTTGGAGAGTTTTTAGTCTATATTTGAACCTGACACAAATCTTAGGAACCTCAGTTGATTTAATAATACAGTTTATTTTCCCAGTTTCCCTTTCCAATCAAGATTTTATTACTTTGTCCCTCTCTGCTGAGCTTTTGTAAGCACTTCATAAAGATTAAATAAATGGCTTATATTGCATTATAATCTAGTTGTACGGCAGATCTAAGGCCTTTTTTTTAGCGTTATGAATGTGTTTCAGCAATTTTAACTTCCCCTATGAAGACAAATTTTATATTAATACAGCGGGCTATAACTATATTAGCATCCATTATCTGTTTATACGTAGCCTCTTCATACAGGAGGAAATATAGTTGTTGAGGGATAAAAATAATAAACACTTATATTTGCTTACAGCCACATAAAAGTGTCTTAAAAAACATTTATTAAATGTTTTATACTTCTTATAAATTCTGAATTATTATATTATTAATAACATACTGTGTGAATGTTTTACTGCAATTTTAATAGAATTGCTTGATATAAATATTTAGTATTTCATTGTGGGTGCATTGTTCAGTTAGTAGAGTGATTATTAGGGCTTGGTATCATAAAAAAAATTATGATCTGAGTTCTGATACCCTTAAAGTGATATGGACACCAATAGAGTACTTTTATTTTATACTTTTTTTCCGACTTTATCTGAAAAATGTATCAAAGTGCCCTAATGAATCTAAAATTACATAGGATTCACTGATAACAAGGATTAACTGATGTGATTTGTGAAGCAGATCAGGTGACTGCGGGAGATTACCGTTGTTACATTATATAATAATTCAGTTCTCTATTCTGCTTCTTTGAGCTAAAAATGCAGCTGAGGGTGATTCATCATAGCAACGCTAGAACAACTGAAATATGATCATGCTTTGAAGGATGGTGATGTATGAGTGTCTTACAGTCTCATGTTAACTCAGATAATACATTGTTATGATCCCAATGAGCTCCATGCATTGAGTTTCATTAGCGGGAGAGAAGAAGTCTTATCGGTGCATACGCAACTGATAAACTATTTATTAACATTGTGGTATTTATTTCACTTCTATTATCCAGCCTTGTCAGTTGGATATTGAGTTAGCTGGATGTTTGGCAGGTATTTCCACTGCAGCTGGAGGGAAAAGAAGCTGCCATTCTTAAGAAGCTACCGGTCTGATAACAGTCAGCATGCAAAGGCTGACAGATTGTCATCCTTGATAATATATTTTTTGCGAGTATGTTGTGTGCGTGCTTTATAACTGTGGTTGCCTTTGCCATAGGTGACAACAAGAGGGGAAGCCCACCTGGAGCTCAACGCTTTCAGGAGAAAGCACGACTGCGCTCTGGTGATATCAGGGGACTCGCTTGAGGTAAACTCTTGAGTGCATCTGTGTGTGTCTTATCTCTCCTTATGAAACTCTGACATGTTTTCTGTGTGATGCACGATAATATCGCTGCCACGGAAGCATCTCTGGAAGTGGTGTCTGTGGTTAGAGTCACTTTCAGAACAGCAAGTAGGAGTTAAACTGTAATTTCAGTGGAGGTGTTCCACAGCTGAAATCAGTTATATGCGGTGGTCTAAGTTTCTCACCTATCTGTTCTGGTGTTTTTCTTTCAGGTTTGTTTGAAATACTACGAGTATGAGTTCATGGAACTTGCATGTCAGTGTCCCGCTGTGGTTTGCTGTCGATGCACCCCTACTCAGAAGGCTCAGATAGTTCGGCTGCTGCAAGAGCGCACAGGAAAGCTCACCTGCGCTGTAGGTGAGTCAAAAATAGAAACTGTCCAACAGCTTTTTAATGATGGTTTTTTTACATTCAGCGACTTATGTCCCATTCTTCACACCATCCTCAAAACATATTTACCTGTTTCAGCCACAAACCTGTCACTCACTTCTTCCCAACCCACCAGCACTCCCAGTATGAGCAGATTTCCATAACCATACACAGCTGATCTAAATATGCATTAATGCTAATATACTATGCATAGCTTAATGATGATGACACCTGCTGGGTGATAATTAGGGGATCTGCTGCCAGCTTCTTGTCTGTGCAGCTGTTATTCTTCTTGTTCCTCTGCTGCTTTGGCTTCTTCCTCCTCCCTTGAAATCAGCCTCCCCATGTTTGGAAAAAAAAAAAAAAAAAAACTCAACCAAATTTGCACATAGGTTAAATTCTGGGCTTATAGTCTTGATGGAGGCACTATAGCTACCATCTAAAATTTATAACTTTGAAAATTCCTAACATATCAGTCGCACATGCTACAATTTTGCAGTTTTAACCAAAGACTAGCCAAAATTGAGCAGAAATGTTCAGATGCTTCGAGCTACAGGAATTATGAAATCCATCACTATTTTTTTTTAAACTGTAAAACTAAAACCTAACTCCTCTTACATTTTTAGCTTAATTGGCACCACCAAAGGTTGCCACACAGCATCTTCAGACTGTCCTCCACAAACAGCGGTCAAACACTGAGCCCGCAGTGCACTAACATGCTGTAGTGTGAACGTTCTGTAAACAGTTACTGCAGATTCTTGCTAAATTAAGCTTCAATGTTCATGAAAAAAGACACATTTTTGACACCATGGTAGAAGCAGTGTGGTAGATTAAAAAAATGTACCTCCAAAAAACTGAATTAAATACTATCCTCATATAAACTGTAGAAGTCAATAGAAATAAGAACATCCTTAAACATCAGTTTTTCACTTTTATGGAGCCATCGACCTTTTGTAAAAGAATAAATAACAGATATCTTTATGTTGCCCTGATAAACGACAAAAAATTCTTAGACTTCTATTTTTGTCTTGCAAACCACAAAAAATGTCTAATGTCTATTTTGTCTTGTTTTTTACACCAGTTTAAAATCTGCCGTTACATGCAACTCCGGTGACTGTTGAAGTCACAGTAGTTTAAGGTAGATCAACAAGATCATGACCTGCCATAAGTGTCTGAGGTTGTGACTTTTGAGTGTAGGGTGATGCAGAATTAAAATGTTTATGAAATGTCTGGTATTGTGATGTGTAGATAAGAGACATGATTTCTAACGTATTTTTTAATTGAAGGAATTTTAAATAGTCATGATCTGGTCAGTTCTGAACGACCCTCCTGCATCCTCTTCTTTTTCCATCTTACCTCTCTTCTTCCTTCTTGCTTTCCCTCCCCAAAAATGCTTGGCCCTGACTGTCCATTAATATTAACTTTTATTGTCTTTCAGTGGAGTCATATCATATTATTTTGTTTCAAAATTCTCTGGTTGATATCAGTGATTTCTAGAAACTTGTAACTAAATCAGTTCTTGAGCTTCTTGTTTTACATGTGGGGAGTTTTGTAAAGCATAACAGCAGAACACAGCTCACTGAATAACACGTCAATTATTATTTTATGTGTAATTGTATTGTGTCATAGGAAAGACATTATTAATCATGTGTTTTTCAGCCATAATACGCAGCCCCTTTATCTCACCCGTTACCTTGCCATTTCCAAACTTCCAGGCATGTCATTTTCCTGTCTGCCGCGGTAGTTCTCAATTTTAATCAGGCCAAATTAAGGGAGTGTCTCGTGCAACACACACACACACACACACAAACACAAACAGTACTAGTGAGCGACAGTTTGTATTGGTGAGTCACCAATGTGAATCCTGACACCTCTATGGCTTTTGTATTCTCTTAGGGGACGGAGGAAACGATGTCAGCATGATCCAGGAAGCGGACTGTGGCGTGGGAGTGGAGGGAAAAGTAAGACTCTGTCCATCTCATCGCCTCACACTGACGTGCCGCTCTCACACATTTTTACTTTGTGTTTCCTGTCAAGATCTCTCTCACGTTCAGAGACATGCAGAGAGACAGGCACACAGATGATTCCTCTTTATCGGGATCCATTGTCTGAGCAGCGGAAACAAAAATGACAGGATGCTTTTGTGCTTAAGTAAAAGTAAGAGTCTCTCAACAGCTTGTCTCTTGTATTTCTCATGGCTTGTTTGATGGCTAGTTTACTCAGAGATTGTCCTCAAATGTGTGAGCAGTAATATTACAGGGAATTTTGCCTTTTCCCATCTTGCTAACATTTAAAGCCAAAACACACCTAAGGGACATCAAGAAACTTGTAGCAACAAAGGCAGACTGTTGCATCACCCCACGTCTCCTTTGTCTCAGCCAAAAGATGTACTTGAAAACACTGCAAAGACTACAGCCAATTGCAAACTAGCACGTACGCCCTGCACCTGTGTGAGAGGAATTACCTCGTCACACCAGCATGCATCAGCAGGCTTTATTCATCACTCTAAAAGGGAAACGAAAAGAGCATCAGGGGGGATTCAAGATGCTAATTAGTCAGTTAGCACATTAAAGAACTACTGATGTTAACTATGTGCCATCGAACATTAACAACAATTACGAGCCATAATCTTTTTTGATCTTACGCCGTCTTGACTTATGCTGTTTGTTTGCCATCCTCGTGTGTTTTTCTCTTCTCATGCACTGAGCTGAACTTCAAATCAGAGTGATTTTACTCACCGGCGGGCTCCGACACTCATTTCAATATGCGGAATTGACCAAAAAACAGAACAACAAGGGCTGACTAGTGCCAGCCGTGGAGGACACACGACAAAAGCGAGAGCGACAAATTCTCACCGCGCGCCTGATAATGACCGACGGCTGATTGGTGTGTCAGGGCCCTTAGTTGAGAAGATCAATGTTATAAAGATGAAAATGGAGCCAGCAGCCAATTAGCTTAGCGGAGCATAAGGGATGCAAGATAATATCATCACATCATCGATATCCAATTCATTTATTGTATTTAAATTGACAAAGTGAACAAGTAAAAAATACCAATCCGAAGTTGAAGTGTTTTTCTTGTATGCATTATATGATGTTAATTCCACCACAGAAGAGACTTGGTGATCACGGAAGTGATGAGTTTTCTGCCGAATGAGATGTTATATATCAGCATATTGGATATTGGAAAAAATTTAAATATTGTAAATCCCTACCTCACATTAAGACTACAAACAATGGAAAAGAAAGCTTGCCTGGCTGTGACCAAAAGGTAGCAAATGAGCTTACTCAATAACACATTATATCTTGTTTGTATAATTCACACAAAACACTAAGAGGGAAAACATGTAAAATGTGATTTACGGGGGGGATTTGTACGGAACTATTTCTTGGCTGAGTGACATCTTACCGAGGTCTGTGCTGGTTGTCTTGCAACTTCACGGTGGCAACAAGACTCCAGGAAGTCTGTGGTCTCAGCCAAGAAACAGCTCGGCGCATAACCCTACTTTTTTCGTTTATATTCTTAACTTTTACAGTCATTCAGTTATTTGTACAATCCTAATTAATTTTTAAAGCCAAAATACCAACAAAAAACTTCTCTGGTTCTCAAATGTGAATATCGTCAGATTTTCCTTCATCTTCTTTGATAGTAAACTTTAGGTTTGGGACTGTTTGCACAACAAGCAGTCTGAATGTGTCAAAAAAATTGGCATTTTTTGCAGTTTTTTCGGACATTTTAAGGACCAGACAATCAATTGTCTAATTGAAAAAAAAATCTGCAGGATCATCATTAAAGAAAAGAATCCTTCATTGCAGGCGTACTGGTTATTATGGTATAGCATTCTCAACGTTTTTGTACTTTCATGCTTTATTCTGCATGAAATCTGCAGATCTGTTACCTGAGAGATTCCTGACTTTTACTAATGTCGTGATTGCTTGGATTGTTTGTCCGCCATCCGTCTGATCTTTGTGCGTCCAATAACTGAAGTATATATCTGTCACCGCAGCATCAATTCACAATAAACACCCAAGAGCCTGCTTCACAGGTCAGCTCAGGCTTCTTGCAGCTTGTCCTCACCGCCCTCTGTGCTGTGTGTCCAACAGGAAGGAAAGCAGGCCTCGCTGGCCGCCGACTTCTCTGTGACTCAGTTCCAACATTTAGGCCGTCTCCTCATGGTCCACGGTCGGAACAGCTACAAAAGGTCTGCAGCCCTCAGCCAGTTCGTCATCCACAGGAGCCTGTGCATCAGCGCTATGCAGGTAGAGTAAAACTAAAAAACACGGTGCCATTCATTTTTGTGTGCATCACTCATGCTGCAATCATATATTTAAATTACAAGTATTTTAAAACTGCTTTGTCTTAATTTTACAGCAAAGTATCAATTTGCAAAACTGACCACAAAATGCTATACTCTCAATTTTGACTTCAAAAGTTTCATCGCACACCTGAAAATATCACATATAAATTAATTTGAGAAAAAAATAACAATTTATAGGTTTATCTATGAATTTTACTTATTTCTGCATTTTGAAATTAAATGACCAGTGAACAAATAATTTTTTAAAACTGTAACTGTTTCTCATCAAAGTATACCTTTTTATTTTCCACAAGATTATACAAATAGCAGTGAGTTTTTTGTTTTGTTTTGTTTTTTTTTTCAATTTTGCAGCTTAGTTTTTTAAATCACTGTAAACTATGAAAGACATTTGAAAAACTTTCATTTTAATTATTAAATAAGCAGTATTACAGAATTCAGTTGCAAAAACTTTTAATTTATGAAAACATTTATGAAAACAGCCAATACCAGTTTGACTGATAATCCTTGGCACACACACACATACACACACAAACACACACAGACACACACACACACACACACAAACACACAATATGTGATTTTTGGATTTAAAGAAAAGAGAGGTGTCTGTTTTTGCAAATGAACTGGATACTGGAAAATTGGAAAGCATATAAGCATATTAAAAAAACATATTTTTATTCTTTCCACTGCTACCATACATTGGGTGGTCAAGCATTGTGCTTATATGTGAGAATTCAGTGAAACGCAGCCAAAGCTTCATAAAAACCCAGTAAAATGTTTGAAAAAGGACGCGTGATATCTTAAAGTTTGGTCAGGGGGATATGGGTGATGTTTATCCGCAACACCTTAAAATCTAAATGTGTGGAGAAAATGATCGGGGCGCGGCAGCGAGAGGTTTCAGGGGTGGTCATGGAAGGGTGAGGCGCACGATGACTCAGAGGAGTCATCTCATGGTGCCCTTCTATGTCGGCCCCCACGCACACATACACATCAACACCGTCCCCTGTCCAATTCCCATGTCCCAGTCCAACCTCAGCCCCCGCCGTGGAGGGACAGCCCATGACTCACCGCATCGTGGACTTTGGGGTTTTCGGGAGGCCCTCCTCCACATGTCTCACATTAACAGTGACCGCAGCTGCAGCTGTGACCCGTCTGGTTTGGGGCCGCCTGGATGGCTGACTGGTTGACAGGTCAATATTGGCATCAAGACTCATGCTACAATTAGTCAGAGAAGTTTGATTTTCTCCAGCAGTAGCGCTGCGGTAGAATGAGGATTACTGAGGTGATGCATTTTATGTGCAGGGTTCAGGTCATGTGCTCAGAGTCAGAGGGTTACCCTGTGATTTGTGTGTTACCAGGATAGTTTGTAGCATTTGGAAAGTGATGCCCCAAATTTATTCAGTTATCATCTTTAATTCCATTCGAGTGTTGATATAGAAAGAAAAATAAATGATGTATTTTCTCGTGTTTCTGTAGGCGGTCTTCTCCTCTGTGTTCTTCTTCGCTTCAGTCCCACTCTACCAAGGATTCCTAACTATTGGGTGAGATTAAAACTCTGTATGGCTATGACTAATCAAGAGAGCATTTGGCTGCCTTGTTTCCCTGGCATTTCCTCTGTGTTAAAGCACTGTTGAAATACGAGAATGGGAAAATATGAAAGTTCTGACTGGGCCGAAACATTTCACTGCTGAATCTAACGATGAAATGCGTGAAACTTGTTGTCCGTTTGCCATTTTTAACTGGAGCATATTCCTCACTCCTGTTTCAGCTACTCCACTGTCTACACCATGTTCCCCGTCTTCTCCCTGGTGCTGGACAAAGATGTCAAGTCAGAGGTCGCCATGTTATACCCAGAGTTATACAAAGATCTCTTGAAGGTATAAAATGAATGATGGCATGCTGACTGCAGCCAAATATAATATACAGAAGCACATATGAAAAAAAGTGTAAATATGACATTTTGTTACTCTTTTCTTTCCTCAGGGCCGACCACTATCTTTCAAAACGTTTCTAATATGGGTCCTAATAAGTATCTATCAAGGTAAGGAAGAGTACAAACAGCTGATGATCACAGTTAATATGAACAGCTGTTGGAGAAAAATATACTCATATCCTAAATAAGTCATCATAGTACACAGTGTTGTGCATACAGTGCAAAAACTCAGGGTTCGTACAGCCATGAAAAACCCTGAAAAGTCATGGAATTTGTACGTAGCAATTTACAGGCCTGTAAAAGTTTTTAAAACTAAATATATCCTGTAAGTTTTGGAAAAGTCAATTTTGTTTTTTTTTTTTTTGTTGTATAATAACACATGATGTGTTCAAGGATGGTCCGAAATTTGAAAATTTTAAAGATAATTTCTGTTTTTACAGTTTCTGGGTTTGATTGTGTAATTTCTTTTGTGATTTGTAACAAAAACATGCTTCCCAAATCCATGGGCCCATTTTTAACACAATTTTAAAAAAAATTTTAAAAAATCACCAAAAAGAAAAAAGATAGATCACATTTGTTTGCCCTTAAAAATCACAAAAAAATGTAAAGAAAAAAATAGATCACCTTTTTTTTCTCTTTAAAAATTACCAAAAAGAAATTAAGAAAAGAAGAAAATTTTATTGAAAAAAATTAATGAAAACATGCCTTCCATACCCACAGTCATGTTTTTAAAAATTGGCAGGAAAATAATACAAAATACTGCTATTCAAAGTTGTATGCCCCTCCTCTACATCAAAATAATAAAACATAAATCCCTCCCCACTGCTAAAAAAAACAGATTTGTCATGCCTTCCCCTATTTACACTGCCCCCTCCCCTCTCATAAATTACAAACAGTAGCAAATTATATTTTAATATCCATTTCTGACTGAGTTCATTATTCTTTAAACAATATTTTTTAAAAGCCAGTATTTAGTAATGAAAAAAAAGACAAGCAGGTTCATTGTTTCAGAGAATGTATGGTGAAAAGTTATGGAAATGTGCTGTTAAAAATGTGTATGAACTCTGAAACATACTGAATCATTAACTGTACATGCAAAGAGTCGTCTTACTCTGCAGCGTGACACATAACTCTTTAAATACCATCACCATTTCTGCTTAATTTCTGCAGAAGTTTATTGATATCTGTAACAATCTGAGGCTCACACTTGCTGTGTACCATCCGTACTCTGTGCTGCACGCTGCTGTTGCATCGCTGTATAAAAACTTGCAGCACTGGTTAGCATTTTAGCCAAGATAACACTAAAGAAGTTAACTAAGATGAAAGTTACTGTGGATGAGTAGTTAGCTGAACAGGCCCGTGCTCACGGCTCAGTGGCCCTCATTTATTAATCTAATGTACCAGCGCGAAACCGAGCGCAGAAATGTTCTTGTCTTGCCATCATAACCGAGGAATGACCAGGCGTTGATGAATTTGGCCGCTGAAAACAATCATTTACATATCTGAGTTTTGAGGGCTCGCCCTGAGAGTTTAAAGCATGGACAGGAGTAATATGTTCAAGAGGTGAAACATCTCTGATTTAGAAATGGAAGCACGATGTCCCAGGTCCAGTTCAACCAGCTGCTTCTGTTTGTCTGAAAAGTGTCACCAAATGAAGTTAGAAAGACGCTTTATAGAAATAAATCAGTGCTGCCGTCAAGTGTTACAGCGGACAATTGAACTTCTGCTGAGGTCAGAATATATAATTTATACATCCATGATATAGATAATATTCACCTATAACAAAGAAATTACATGCACCAAGTGCTTCACATGAAAAGACATAGAAGACTTAAAGACATAATAAAACCCACATGAAAAAATACGATCAGAATAGAATACATAGAATGTATCTTCACATGGATAAAACCCACTGGATAATATTAGTAAGTATAATAAAAAAAATAAAGATAAATGTAGACTGCACAGAATGCATAATATAAGATGGAAAATAAAACCCATTGATATAATATTAATAAAAATAAAGCTAATATTGGAGTGTATAAATGCATAAAATTAAGGAAAATACCACATTTTAAATGAGGTGCAGCAGTGCGTGAGTGCGAAGCTGTGAAGTCAGAGCAAGTTGAAGGCTAGAGAAGTGAAGAGATAAGTTTCTTTTAAAAATATTTAGCGAGGTGGCTTCTCTGATATCTAAATATAAATAAATAGATATAAGTAATATAAATAAATAAATCTGGGTTTTTCTAATTGCCAGAAATACCTCCTAATGGTGTAAACATTATTTATTTATTTGCAATAAATGGGAGTTTTTTCGAAACTGACATGTTTCCATTAGGTGATTTATATATTCACACTTTCAATTTGCACAATTTGAGGGTTAATAGAGGCCCGCCTGTTGACTGTAATGCAGAATCATGGATTACATCATTACATGTCGCTGTTTATTCTTGTTAAGTCTCATTCTCATTTGAACTCCGCAGGGAGCATCATCATGTACGGGGCGTTGCTCCTCTTCGAGTCAGAGTTCGTCCACATCGTTGCCATTTCCTTCACCTCTCTGATCCTGACCGAGCTGCTGATGGTGGCTCTGACCATCCAGACGTGGCACTGGCTCATGATCGTCGGCGAGCTCCTGAGCTTGGCCTGCTACGTCGCCTCGCTCGTCTTCCTGCACGAGTTCATAGGTGAGCGAGCGCAAACACACACACAAACATGAACTCATATTTCACCCACACTGAGGGCGACTCCGAGGCTGCGGCGGCGTATTTCCCCGAGACAAGAAAACAAATGCAGTCAGCGTTCATTCACTGCAGCCTGATTGATGTTTTTGTGCTCTAGCTGACCTTGATATCGTGCGTCAGCGTCCAGCAGTAAGGTGGACCTGCTGTTTCATATTGTGCCTCTGGTGTACAATTAGCTGGAGATGAGGAAGGCTAAAGGTGAGCGCATTGACAAAGTGTTGCGGTGTGGACGCGGCTCAGGCATACCGTAGTATCAGAGAGGAAACGCCAGCGGTCCTGTTAGCTTCCTGTGGACTGCAAACGTTCATGTGTTTATCTCACTAAAGGTGTGTTTGGAGGAAACACTCGCCTAAAAAATAATATTCTGCCTTGATGGCAGAATGGTGTTTGTTACATGTTAGCCACTATGTTTTCTGGCTCGGTGGCTTCTGTTCGATCCTCTGGATCAGCTTCTGTGCAAGACTGTAATATTTGGTCGCATACATTTGAGCAATCAGCTTTTTCTATAAAAGCTACAAATCAGTGGAACGCTCCGTCTGACGATGTTCATTCATTCATTCAGCCTTTATTTAAATGACGAGGAATCAATGAGGTCAAGTCCTCATTTTCAATGATGTCGAGAGCACAGAAATCACAAAGAACAAACAACAACAGACCGAAAACTGTTAAAAACGGTTCAAAAGTAGAGTTATAGGTAATCAGAGTTTTACACTGGCTCATAGTAACATTTGTGTTGAGTTTGAATGTACGTTTAAGATGGTCCAGGTAGATGCACCAGAAAAACTAAAAGACTGCAGTATTTGTCAGGGGACATTGAGCATTAAGCAGTCACTTGAGCGTGTAGAACAAATACCATGTGACCAGTTTGATAAAGTGCTAAAGTGATAAAGTGACAGTCGGTGGCATGTTGTGAGGAGCTGCAGCTCGATCAGGACTTTCAAAAAACAGCATGAAAAGACGGTTAAAAGCTGCTCAGCTCAGTATTCACTGACCCTGAACTTCTTTTTTTAATTTGACATTCACTCATGATGTGCTATTGTGTATAGCTTTTTATTCTTTGTTTTTAAGTGATTTGTTTTTTGTTGTACTGTCTGTTTTGTGTCTTCTTTGAATCACTTTATATTTTGTGGTTTCTGGTGCATTGCATCAAAGGGTAAAATTTATGTTTTAAACTGTACATGGCACCTTTTACATTAAATAAAATAGAATAGATAGAAATAACTTAATGTCCATTAGAGGCCTTTTTTTACAGCAGCAGAGACAGTATTACTGTGCAGCCTACATGTTACCACGCTATTGGACATTTGTTTACTCAAGCTAGCAAACAAAATAAAACCAATTTGGCTGAGCCAAGTAAAGACCAGTGACATATACAATGCTCTAACCGAGAGCTTTCCAAGCCTTTATTTTCAGCTTTATGTGGGGCGTGGAGTTCCATTTTCAGCCTACAATCTCGGCCACTGAGGACCATGACAGGCGTGCGGTCACGCGTACCCTTTTTTGGGCGCTTTTCCTCCCTCTTGAAGTCAGACTGGAATAGATTTTAAAGGCTATTCTTCTGTTGTTTGTGCTGTTTACACACTTAATTGGTCATTTTACAATTAAGTTTGTTTAAAACGTCTCCTGCATTCAGAGACTTTCTCAAGAACTCCTGAGAGAAATAAGTCTGGACCTCTCAGCTCATTTCCAATTTCCAAATAGATGGATAGACATAGAACCAGTCAAAGTAATGAAACGTGACGTAGCGCTGAGCGACAGACCAATGTAAACAGACTACAGCATGCAGTGATCTGCTGTCATGCTGCAGCATTAATGTGCCTCTGAATGAGCTGTTTTTGTCATCAGAATATAAAATATATATATAAAGTTCCCCATCAGCTGCAGGTCTTAGCTCTCCTCTCAATCACCAAACAATTTTGAATATTTCTTGGTAGGGGGTTATTTTTAGCCTTAAACATTATTTGTGCCATTTGAAATCTGTAAATTTAAGTAATTTTGACCGCAAGAACAATGAGTTAGTGTGATCCAGATATTCAACACTGTGAATGATCTGTAAAATAGACGGTCAGTGTAATGAATTTTTGTAGTTGTTGCCCCAAATGTCTGCGCAGTGATTTAAATATGGTGAAACTACTGAACAGTAGAAGCACATTAATGTGCCTCTAGTCTCCTTGAGTTCAGAGCTGCTTTAAATTATGCTTAAAAATGTCTGTATCCAATATCCTCACGCTGATCTTTGCCTCTTTGTCCGTGCCAGACGTGTACTTCATCGCCACCGTATCGTTCCTGTGGAAGGTGACCGTCATCACGCTGGTCAGCTGTCTGCCTCTTTACATCCTCAAGTACCTGCGCAGACGCTTCTCGCCGCCCAGCTACTCCAAACTCACCTCTTAAACTCTGGGAGGAGCCTCATTTACAGTGGGGGGGGGCAGAAAGGTGTCCCTGTCTTCATCCAGCTGAGCCTGCGGTTAGACCAGAGAATCAAACACGGATTCATCCCCTTTAATTTGTTCTGAAAAGTTCCACTCAGAAACATGAAGGACGGATGTTTTATCAGGGACAGGTTGTTTACTGAGCGTTAGTGTTTAAAAGCAGTGTTACTACTTGTAAGACGTGTTTGATGCAAAGACTAACTGATGATTTCTCCACGTGGAGAACACCTGCAGTCAACTGTAGGTTAGTTTACTTATTGTCAGCCGTCTCAACAGAAATGTAAATATGTAAAAACACGGCTGTTCAGCCTGTATGTTATAAATGAAGGCACAGATTCACTTCAGTAAATTATGCAGTTTGTTTTTTTAATGTCAAAAATCACATCAAGGAAAATCACTGAAAAAGTTGGATGCGTCATGCGGGCTGGAAACTAATTTTCTCTAATTTCCAGTTGCATCTGAAAAAAAAAGAAAAAACGGTTTTGTTGTTAGACACTGAAATTGACGTAGCATTCTCACTCAGGTCTTGATTCACACTCTCCTCAAACAGTGATTTCTAAATGGAGTTTGAGAATTACGTGGTAAAAACAAAAAAACAGTTTACTGACTAGACTTTGCATAAAACACACGTCTGCAAGTTTGTGTATTTGTTTATGCGTCACCGCGATGCTACAGCCCGACACGGCGGAGGTGGTGCGGTTGTTTATTTTAGCATGACCCGTGGTGTCTGATGTTAAATCTGTCTTTGTGTCTCGAGTTGTTAGTGTTTGTGGAGCGCGGTCCAAACAGCCACAAAGGAGATTTGGTTATTTGCAGGCGAAACCTTCCGCCGGGGCTCCCTACAGCCTGTGTGTCCGCAGGGGAATGAGCAGCCTCTCATGTGGCTGCTCGGCAGGCCAGCACCGGCCACGCTTCAGCATTGCATGATGACTCACTGTAACAGTGACCTAAAGCCATAACTGAAAATACCCCTGTGCCCGGAGTCCAGCTGCCCCCCTTTCATGTGGTCTAATCCTCACATCTACTAACCTCCACAGTTCAGCTGTGAAAGAAAAAAAGGGATCAAATCACCTCTACTCAGTCAATGTGAATATTGTCAATAAGTATTAATACTGCACACTCCGAGAAGAAAAACAACGACTTCATACTTGTAATGTTTCATTTCACTGGTGGTGTGATAGTGGAGATACTGTAAATAATCAGCGACTAACAGACCGTCACTTATTTCAAACTACTTAAAAAAAAAAAAAGATTTTAATTTAAAAAAAAAAAAGAACTTTTCTCATGTGACTTGATGAATCTTGAAGTTTCAAGCTGAGCGTCCAGGCTGCCATAACTTATCATTTCTCTAATGCTTAACTTTTAAGCTGAATTCTAGTAAGCTGTTTGCACATGATTTTGTTTTGTACGACTGATTATTATTATTATTATATTTTTATGCTGCAACAGAATCGCAAAACATAAATGATGCTAAAATGAATTGGTTGCTTGTAAATAACCTTTTTTTTTTTTTTTTTTTATTTATTAACATGTTTTATTTAATGGTGTTGATTGCACTCAAAATTGCTGAACAAAAAGGGAGAATTGTGTTGATGTCAATGTTGTGATGATGATTAATAAATCTCATGTTTTCTTTTCTTGTGCCTTTTTTCTTCTTTCATTTACATAAAATGGCTTAAAATCTCAGCGAACAGACCAAATAAGTCTTGATTTTTCTGGAGCACTAAGTCCCAGGCCCATCCATAAAAGAAGCAAATATTGGCAAATAAATTATAGAGAGATGTATTTTACTGATCTCAAATTGGGAAATTCTTTCGTTACAGCAGCAGGCTGTACAGTGATACATATTCCTCACTAGAAGAGACAAATAAATATTGTAATTGTAAATATTATAATATAATATAAAAAGATAAACCATAGCATATTCTGTAAGAATAAGATAGCTAGAGAATAAACAATGTAGAGGACATACTATAAAAAATATAATATACTAAAAAAGAAAATGCCAAAATGCCAAATGCTAAAACATGTTGCATTATATATATACATAAAACACTACATACTTAAAAACAAGTGTGCAAACTGCAGTTTGTCTATCTATTTATTTAATTTTTAGTATTTTTTAAGGCTTGGTAACTTTGTTAAACTTCCTTACACTGCTGGGTATTGTAGTTTGTTATTAAACTTTACTCAAACAGAAGTAAATGGTGCATTTGTTGGGGACTATTTTCAGCCGTGGATGAACACACATTTGGTCATTTGGTGCTCTGCTCTGGTGAGTATTTAGGGCAGTAGGACGGTGTATGTGGGAATGACTCAAAACAAACTACAGTGTCTGCATGGTGAAGAAGGAATATGTGACCCACCCAGTGCAACCGTGTGACTAATTTGTGTGTTTGTGGACAGAAATGCATTTTTATGACAGAAGAATAAGATGGATCTTGCTGTGGGTAAAGATGCAGTGCTTGGACCATTTTTTTAGTTTTGGTCTTTTTTATGGGATTTACATATATATATACTGCATGATTCTATATACTTGTGGCGCACAGTTAGTAGAGGCACAGATCCTCAAAGGGGCTTTAGTTTTACGGATAACCCTTCCTGAGGTAGAATATGAATATCCAAATATTTATTCATTATAGAGACTTTTAAATACAGTTAACATGTACATAAATTTCACACAGACATCTTTAATAAATAAATAAATAAAAGTATATGATGGTATGTTGGCACAGTTCAGACCATCACACTGATGGAGAAACTTCACAAAAAATAAAGGTACGATATGATATAACTGTCATTTTACACTTAAATTCATTTTGTATCTTCAGACAGCTGCGTGCAAGAATTTCACAATAAAACAATAAAGCAAAATGTGTTAATTGAGGAGTAAAATTAATCTTTTATTGATGTTGATATGAAACAAATAATGCAAAAATAAACCATCTTATGCAAATGTAAACCATCTTATTTTTTCTTTTGGATATACATATCCAAAATGAAATGTTAATGTCTTTTTGAAACTGGACACTGAGCTCCAAAACATTAGATACTATTACAAGTTATGTTCCCCAGTCAGGCTCAGGAGATGAGGGGAGTAACTGTAAAAATAAACCTGGGACAAAAATAAGCAAAATAATAGACATAAAAGACATAAAAACATTCACAATCAAATGCTTAAAAACTGAAAACTACTTTCTTAGCAAAAAGTGGGAATGTTAAATCACAAGGGAAGCTATAAACTAGTATCACAGGTAAATATCTCTTCCAGCAACACACACCAGCTTCACATTTCTTCAGTTATTTAACCTGCATGTTCCTAACGAGCTGATGAAGCTCAGGTGGGTTTAATCGCTCTGCAGGTGAGGAGGAAAGACGGCAGCAGAGAGACACAAGAGAAAACAGGACAAGGAAACAAAACAACTCTGCAGTACGAAACACAACTTCCTAAGATTTTATTCAGACTTTTGGAAATTATTCTTCTCATCTCCATACCCTTCATCCATCCATTCATTCATCCATCCATCCATTCATTCATTCATTATGTATTTTCCTTCAACTTCTTTAATCCCTTAAATCCTGAGCAAATTGGTTTGATTTCTTTTAAAACGTAATCAGACGCTGAAAACTTTTGCAAAAAAATTAGTAAGATTTTAAAAAAGTGGGGAGAAACAAAACAAAACTGACCTTAAAAATGTTTAAAATGTATTTATTCATTTTATTTTTTTCTGTAACATAACTTTAAATATAAAAGTATTTTTATTATAAAAAATGTGTTCTGAGAATTGTTTATCCTGTTTATGGGGGGATACTTTTATAACAATCCTATAATAATCCTTTTTTAAAACTATTTTTTTAAGGTAATTTTCTTGTCACCTTTTACTAATTTCATGCAACTTGTGTGACATTTCTTGTCCAAAACTGAATTTGCTCAGGTTTCAAAGGGTCAAACAGTTTGTGACAGGCATCTGAATGCAGCACACACACACACACACACACACACACATACACACACACACACACAAAAACAGGATTCAGGTTTTAAATTAATATAACGTGCATTTTTGAACTGTAAATATCAAAAAAGGTCTAACTGCCTTCTGAGAAAGCACAGGGCACATCAGCTGAATGTGATTTAGTATTATGAGATTTTTTTTTCACTATTTTTAGGGCTCATTTGGTAACCACAAAAAGTAATAATGGAGTGTAATGTGGCTGAAAACCTTTTTCTTTTTTTTACGAATTATAAAAGTGGAGCCAGTTAAGGTCGCTGTGGCTCCGTGGCCTCAGACTAATGTGGCTGTGGTCGTGCTGCAATAAGAACGGTAATTAAAAAAGAAAACATTTGTTTTGTGAATGAAACAAACTGTAATACTTTCCCACGGCGCCCCGCCATACGTGGAAACTGAATTTGCAGTGAAGTATCATCCACAGTTTGTATGCAAAAACAATCATGGCTGTTCTGGTTGTGTTCCGCTTGAGTCCAGTTTCTGATGAGGTGTGAGTTACACTGAACACAGCGTGCAGGCAGACTGAGGAGTCTGAGTGTTTGTCTCTCTCTCACCAGAGGAGGGAGTCCCTGATGCCTGCAGAGGACACGCTGCTGCTGTGTTTTCACTCTCCTCCACTCACAGTCACATCCTAAACGTCTCAGCTGATTCTCGGTCTTAAATTTTGATTTTGACCTTTTGAAACCTGGATCGTCGTCACTTTTCTTGAGCCGTATTCACACACCTTTCACAAGTTTTTAAACCTGTGAATACTGAGAAAATTGGTTTGATTTCTTTCAGAAACATGGGGAAAAAGGCAATGAGCAACTTGACAAGATTTTTTATTGGGGGCAGGATTTTTATAAGGTTTTTTTTATAAGCTAGGGAAAAATGTCAAGAGAACTATATTTAGAATTGTCACAATTAAATGTTAAAAATTATTTTACAGAATTATTATATTTTTTTAGTACATTCTTCATGTAATTTTCTTGCTTTTTGTTATTGTATTTGTTTTTGTTGTTTTTTTTCACTTTTTCTTTATTCCTTAATTTCTTTTTATGTCATTTAATTTTTTTTTTTTTAATAATTTTTTGCTTATTTGTAGGTCATTTTTTCTTATGTTGCTCATTGCCTTCTGTCCATGTTTTTAGAGGAAATCAAGACACGTTCTAAAGGGTTAAATATATCACAGAGTCAAAAGGCAAAGTGGTATAACACAAACTAGTATGTGACCTCATTATGAAATCAAGGTTTCCAACTTTGGGTACTTGGCTGGAGTAAGATTTTGATATTATGGTCTATTCACCCCGCACCTCTGGAATTGGGGTCTGGAGGAATCTTTGACTGTTTGTGTTTGTTTATTTTTATAAACAAGCTAAATTTTCACGCTTTTATTGCACTCGAGCACATTTTTTTAATTCAGTGTTCACATTCTTATCACCCACGCTCTAGACTGATAAATAGGGCCACATATGTATAATGTGTATGTTTGATTTTGGGGTGAAGTTTCCCTTTAAGTAGAGGATCTGAATCAAACAGTGATTCTTCATTAAATCACTAAAAGTTATAATCCACAGGAAACATGTCTTAATTTTTCTTTGATGTCAATGTCCACGCTTAGTTTGAGTTTGAGTTTCTTGGAGTAACTTTGTTAATTACCCATGTAGGTTAAAATTTATAAAAGTGTTGAAGCTTGATGGCGTTTCAGCCCAGAGATGGTTTTAGTTGGACTGGATCCTCAGTTATAAAATCTTTTCCCCCTTTTTTTTAACATGCAGCCAAGCACCTCAGGACTGCATGTTCAAATTAAAACTACAGCGTATGCCCAACTTTTTTTTTTCTTGTTCCATTGCCCAAATGCGTAAGTTATACCATTAAAAGAAACCATTTAACTTAATCAGTCCCATGAAAACTGAAATTCCACTCCAGAATCAACAGAGCTGCCTGCTAACCTTAACATTTGTGGTCTTTCCTCCTTTCTTGAAGCCAGCTATGGAGCCCCAGCTGGTCGGCTGCCAAATCCACAATCCAATCAGAGTCAGGGTGAGTTTTGAAATTTACTTTGCATTTTACAAGGTTTGGATTTTCAGCTCTTAAAAGAGGTAGCTTACAGCTGTTGCGTAACATATCCAGGCTAATTATCACAAGGTCGGCGCATTTTATCTTTGGCACTTCAAGACAGGAATTTGTTTCCAGCTTGGAAACATCTTACACGCTGCTCCCAATGGAACAGAGCGAGAGAGACAGAGAGACAGAGAGACAGAGAGGGAGACTACTATGACTGCGCTGCAGAGTACACCACAAACTGTCACAGGGTCCTGACTGGAGCACTTAATACAGATGATAGCATGGAACCATGTGGGATCCATATCCAACCTTCAGGCCAGGGCTGGCGACCACATCAACGAGGTCGCTGGGCCTCGGCCAGTTTCCTGGAGAGAACACTGAACTCCTGCTGCTGCACAGTTTGGGCCCGAGGTCAGCTGTGCCTCCTGCGTCACATCTGATTGGTTAAAAGGCCTAATGAACTTAGCTCGTGATAATTTGCATAATGCTCCATGGGTGCCCCAGGAATGATGCCGTCTTCACTTGTTTCTCGGAAATATTGTACTTCCCAGTTGTTGAGTCGAAAATATGACATACCATAGACTTTATATAAAGACTGACGACATGAGAGTTCCCTTAAAGTGGATCGCCCCCTGGTGTCTGACTGCAGTATAGGTCATAAAGCCCGCCTCTCCATGTTTGTGAAGAAACATAGGCCAAACTAAAAACTCAAAGTACACGCCAAATAATTTTTTCCCAAAGACAGTTTTAGTCATGTAGTTTTCATCACCCTGATGTTTGTTCAAGTGAACATTTTTATGACAAATTCGATTTTAACAAGTTATCTAATATTACAAAAAGGGGGCGTTTCCACTATGAACGACAGCTGTGACAGCCAATCCATGCACTTGCATCCAACGGAGCTGCTCGCCATTGGTCATTCGGGTGTTTTGGCAGGAGCTCCCCCACCGGGGATATCGCTACTGCGCAGACTCCGGCTCCCCATGACGTCACAGCCGTATCTGAGATATTTTAGCTTCATATTTGTGGACTTGGATTTGTGTTAAAATACATCAGTTATTATCCCACTTGTAACTTTTGAAGTTTTTCTGTGTCTGGAGGCTAGAAAAATCAAACGCTAAAAATAAGCAGACCCGACTGATTGTAAACTGAGACTTTGTTACTGCGTTGCATATTTCTCTCGTCAAAAGTTTTCAGAAACATGTTTTAGCTCACCATTTAACTGTAATATGAGATTGCCCGACGCTATTGTTTCACACAGACCAGTCCACATTACGGCACCATCCAGTGGGAGCGTTTATTGGTCCACTATGGCGCAGTGCATTCAGGTAGTTGTAGGTTTTCTATCTCTTGAGCAAAAGCGTCCTTTTTCTCTGTTTTCTCCGGTCATGTAGCACCAATGACAAAAGTATTTGTGTCTTTCTGCTGCAGAGACGGCCTAGTTTTACATGAGGACTCTGAAATACTACTAAGTGTTTTTAAGGGTTTGACTCACCAGGTTCTTTTGTTTTAGGAGACCTCTGCGGATAATTCAGCTCCCGGTAAAACCCTCCTGAATGTCTAAATCGTAAGTTATTTGAGAAAAAAAGTTGAGCTTGAGTTGATAAGCAGCTGCTGTGCTTAAGGCCCGTCTCTGATTAACAACCTAACAGCTTTGGAGAAACATTGATTTGTAACGTGAAACTGCATAATTCAGTGTTTTTACCGCTTTTAATCACCTGGTCTGTTTGTTCTGGAGAGGAAGAGACCGCTACAGATAATTTGGCTCCTGGTAAAAACCTTCTCAATGAAAACTCAATTTTAACAGGGAGAAGTTTCAACTGGTTGCAATCTGTAATCCTCACTGCCAGATGCCTTTTAATCCTACACACAGCTCCTTTAAAATGATCAAACAATAATTTTGTGGCCCCCCTGCAGCCGCTCAGAGGACCCCCTCCTTTAGGATTATATGTCTCATTAAACTCGTCTGCTTAGATGCAGCGAGCTGTTTTGAAATAACAGAAACCCTTGATGACCGACACCAAATAACGAACAAGCAAGTGGAGATGAAGTGTTTACTACACCCTGTTATGGCTCTGTGTAAACACTGGATTTTGGCAATGACAGGCCGCCTCACAGAAACATTGCAAAGCATGAACACACACCCTCCTTTGGCACTATTTATAGCTGTGTGGGCCTGGAATGCTTTGATTTGTCTTAACACCCATGACTGTTAAAGAAGAGCTGCAGATGTGTTTCCCTGCCTCTCCCCGTGATCTCTAATGACACTGCTTAATGCCTCCCAAAACAACCCAACGAAACCGCCAAATCGCTTTAAGACCAACTGGATTAAATGCATTTTTTAACGAGTGATTAATTGTGATTGTTGAGGCTGAAATGCAGTCGGTTGTTGTTATGAATGAAGCTGCAGTGGGAAGAGTGAGTTGAGGAACTTTGTTTTGACTACCAAATGTTGACTTTTGTGCATCCATATTGCGCCGATAATAGGTACAGAGAGCTGTTGAAGTTATGAAATACTGTAGGATGGAATTGGAAACCTGGACAAGACAGAAAATAGTGTCGAGGAGGTGAGGGGGGGTTATATTGTTTCATGGGATTTCATAATGCTGCGCTCAAAAGGGGAAAAATCCATGAGCGCGTCGGCCACTTTTCCACTGGATTTAAGACACTCGAATTCTTTCTACAAACATTCGAATATCGATCAGAATCCTGTTACATAAGCAGGCGGTTTCATCCAGCGTGGATGTATGTAGTTTCCATGTTGATGGAACGTATTAGTTCATTCATACAATTCGGAAAAAGAAGGAAAATGTTTTCCAGGGATCTCAAGTTGTGGCAGGAAGGAAATACGATTCCTTATTGCACAATGACATGCCAGCACGGCCCCGACTGAAACCGTGTCTGCAGCGCTCTCAGCAGCTATACAGACCCATTTCAACATGCTGCTTCATCATTAACAGATAATCCTCAAATTCATGAAATTTACATTCATTCCTAACTCCCTGAAACCTGAGAGAATTGGCTGGACTTCTTTCAAAATCAGGTTACAAGTTGCAGGAAAGTTTCCTGGAAATGAACAAAAAAAAAGAAAAAAAGAAAAAAAAATGTCAAAAAAAACCCATTGGAAAACAAAATAATAAACAAGATTTATAGTTTAAGAAGTTAATAGTAATAATAATAATAATATAGTCATAATATATATATATAGTATAGATATAGTTCTAGAGACATTTTTCCCTATTCGCTCTCTCTTTAAAAGCTAAATTTCAGGTCTTTCAGGTGTAATTTCTTGCAGTTTGAGGGTCATTTCTTGCCAAGTTGCTCATTGCCTTTTTAGCCATATCGTCAAAATAAATCACACCATGTAGCTCACGTTTCATTGGTTAAAAAAAGGCATCTGATGTTGATCCAGGTAACCAGGTAGCTCCAGGTAGCTGTAACTGTAATGTTTAAAGACACATAGTTAAAAACGATGGTCCAACCTATCTGACGTTTCTGCTGTGCTTATTTTATGCACTTTGTTGCTTTGCTGTCATCTTTGATAAACCAAATCTGCTGTCAGGGAAGTAAAGCAATGTACGACAACGTAATGAAACAACTGCTGCATTTCCTGTTGCATAAATTAACATAGCAGCCAGCAGACTTTTTCTCTAAGTGAGGAAGAATTGCACACAAGACTTAAAAAGCTCCATTGTGGGCTTTATTTTCTACTTGTTTTGTATCTGTGAAATTAAAGTAAATAAAAGCTCCATTTCCAGGAGCTCCGTGTTGCTGTGACGTATACATTTTTGGGGAAGTGAATGTGATGCGTATGGGTTAAACATCTACACATCAAAGAAAAAACAGAGTCCGCACAAACTGTTTTTTCTTCTCTTGTATTAGGCCCATCTCTTGTACAGCACCAGACTTTTCCACGAGAGAAGAATAAATCCTGCTTAAGTGTATGAGAGTATTTCCCAAGATGACGAACTTTTATTCATTTTTGGATTCTTTGTTCACTATAAAAGCATGTGAGAAAAACGTTTTTCCAGAATTTAACCTAACTCAAGGTGAGTAACTGATATTCAAATGATCATTTTGTAGATGAAGAATTCCTTTAAAGTGCATTTTTTTAATAGTTTGTAAGCATAACATCTGATAAGTGACCCAACCCCCCGAAACTCTGAATTCAATCAGCAGTATAGAAAATGGATAGATGATTTACTCCTAATATTATTGCAAATTTAAAGTTAGTAATTAGACTTAATGCACAGGAGAAAAGCACAATGTCCCTGGCATATAGGAAAGCAGATCAAAGACCCAAATGGAGGCAAAAGTCCATGCCTCCCTTTGCCCCCTGAATTTCCTTGGAAAGTTTTCCATGAGACACGATGCAATGCACCATTTCCATATCAAAGTTCCACTGCTTGGATTTAAGAGCTCAATCACACATGTTACACTTGGAAAACTGAATCAGGGCAATGCTCTAACCCAGACAACTCTACCTCAATGAGCTGTTTTTACAGTGATGGAAAATACTGCATGAACTTGGAAAAAGTGGGTTCTCTGAGAAAAAAAGAAGAAGACGGAAGTGCAAAGTCGGCCGTCTGGACACAGGCGGTTTTCCTTTCTTAAGCGTGTGCCGTATTCATTTACTCATTCATAATTTGAGTTGCATAAGCGTTCCGTAACAGTGGAGGAATTTACATCTGGTAGACAAGGCTGCTGGATGGTTAGTTACCCCCAAAACGACGGCGACGGACACTGCGGTTTACAGACTCATTGCAGTCACCTTGTTCACCCAGCAGTCTAGCACTGGCTCCCTCGCTCAGACTAATCCATGTCTCAATCCAAAACAGATCCTCTGATTGCCACCCCCCCTCTCTCAAGTACACACATTTTCCTATGAATGGCCTCGGGTCTGACATGACTGATGTAAGCACGGGATCAGTCACTGAGGCTATACAGAAGGCTTAGCACATAGATCACAGTGAAGATTGTTCGAGACTCAGACAAAATGATGATGTTCACTGGATTTGTTTCAAATCGCTGGATGGTGTGTGTCAGGGACGCAGGAAGTCTGTCACAGCGGGGGGTCCTGGGGGAAAGTCTTTAAAATGACATCATACTAAATGTTTTTTGTATTAATCCCAATGGCCAGGATCATGTTTGATAGCTATAAACAACATTTGACAACAATTTCAGAGCATTTTACAGACAGCCAGCTTGAACTAATATATTGTATGTATGTCAAAGCAGCCTCAGCGATGACATACATAAGAACATGACGTACTTTTACATAACTTTTTACAAATGGCCTATTAATCTACAGCGGCAGTACTTACAGTTACATTATGTACTCTTTGGTACACTTGAAAAACTCTCTCTATAACGCACCAATGTGTTCACATATAGAAAACTCTAAATAGAATATATGATACAAGAATAATGAACTAATAGCTGAAAACTGATGGCTTTGTACATTTCTTCAAATGGCTGTTCTATTACATTTGTATGTTGGTATGTAGTGGATGTAATGAAACTTTATGCTTAGCACTGCTGTTTGGTTTATGCACAAAAAACATTTGGTTATGGTAAGGAAAACACAGTTTTTTTGTTTTATAATATCCGCTTTTGGTGGCACAATCCTGGCATGAAGCTTTTTGTGGTGATATACCAGCTGGAAATGCAGAAATGCCAGGTGAAAGTTCTCGTTGCGCTATCCCGGCGGGAAACAGAACGATGTATCGTATAAAACAACCTCTTTTTGTGGCACTATTCCAGCAGGAAACATAGCGATGTCTTTGTACAAAGAACAGCTTTTATAGGTAATGTCCTGGCAGGAAATAGAGCGATGTACTGGTAAAAAATACAACCACTTTTCATGCCACTATCAAGGCAGGAAACAATGTGATGTCTCTGTAAAAACAACAGCTTTTTATGACACTATATTGGCAGGAAATGCATTGATTGACTGGTGAAAAACAGCTGCTTTTCATGTAACTCTCCCAGCAGGAAATGCAGCAGTTTCTCGGTAAAAACAATCATTAAATCACTAAAAACAACTGCTTTTCTTGGTACCATCCAGCAAACGCAGCAATATCTCAGTAAAAGTAACCTCTATACTGATTTGTGATTGTGATACATATGTACGTCTCGTGAGTACAAAGCCGTCGTCCAAAGGTTCGAAAAATCTGCCTACCAGCACCTTTAAAACCTGGATATTTGGAAAGTAGATTCTCAGTTTGTGTAAGTTCAAAAGGGGAAATGGTTTTGCTAAATCCCATCATACATTGCTGGATTTTCATCTTTTAAGCCGTAATTGGATTCTATACTATAAGCACGGCACAGCACTAACGGCACCACAGCAGGCATCAATTCATGGCACAGAAACAGAAATGTATAGTTTGACTTGGCTCCTCTGGCTGGCTTTTTTTCTCCAGCTTCCTCTCCTGGGCAATATGTGGACTTGTTAATGTTAAAACAGCTTCAACTACCTGTTTCTTTAGTTAAGCAAATGTATTCAGGGCCGATTTTAAGCCTTTCTGTGTGTTCCTGACTTTGTGAAAACACCCCAATTTATAACTCATGATTGTAAAACAGTGGCAGCTCACCAAAAGCAACGATCTGTGACATAAAGTTTTGCCTTCCTGCTCAGATGAAGCACATAAAAAGATCAGTTGCTGCTAGACAAGGTTCAAACATCTCCTTTAAGGTCAAACGAGTTCATGTTGTCGGATGATTTGAACAAACTTCTCCCAAAGTTTCATTCATTATCTGTTTGGAAATAAAAAGGGAACCTCAACAGACGAGACATGACTGGACTTTTTTTCCCACCCAACTGCTGATGATCTGACAAAGCTATTAATACACTTGACGAACATAAACTGAGACATGAGTCAGACGTGTATATTGGATTTATTCACATATCGTTTGCCAACACAAAGAGACACAAAATGACAAAAAGACACAAAATGACCACAGAGCCAATAACTACACAGAGACCAAACAACCTAAAAAGACACACAAAATGACTATAAGGAAACACAAAGTGGAGAGAAACAACCAAGGGCAAAACAACAACCAAACAGAGACCAAAACAACCCTTTGAGACACAAAATGACCTCAAAGAGACACTAAATGACTACAAGGAGACAGAAAATAAATCTAAAATCAGGAAAAAAAGACACAAAATAACCTCAAAGGGACACAAAGTAACTACAAAAAGGGCCAAAAACAACAGCAAAAATTACACCATAAATGAGGTCAAATCACCATAAAGTTTGTGTAGGTGGTGCGGCCATTTACATGCCTGTGCTCACTGTCAAGATGTGTCTCTCAAAAAAGTTCCTATCTTGGACTTAATGGATAAAGTTTGTATGTGTCAGTGACCTGAGGACTGGGAGCTGGTGTGTGTGTTGACACACCCTCCACAACACCAGCAACTAATAACGTTTGTTGTGGAAATGAAAAAGTGAGTCTGTATTTTTTTTTTTCTTTGCGACAGGAAACATAAAAAAAACTTCAGCACAGATGAATCCAAAATATCAGAATCCTGTTTTTTCCTTGGATGCTACCTTATGTAACTTTTATTGCAATGGAGAATTTGTCCTCATGACTACTGGGGTCAGTCTATGTAGTGGTCTTGTTCAGCCCTTTTTTTTATTTCCAGTCAAGTATCAGAAGATGCAGCAGATTTCCATGAGGAAATGGAAACGGATAGTAGCTTCTTCCTTCAATGGGAACAATGGAATTCTCTATATTCCATGTTCAAACCCACTTAAATTGACTCTAAACACAAACATTTTAAAGTTAAATCTGAAAACAGCTGTAGACAGAGCAGTTCAGTAAACTGTGTTAAGTAAACTCTATGTAGTGTATCCTGTAATCAAACTTCAGAGCTATTTCTCTCTTTTTTTTTCTCTCCCTCTCTCTCTCCTACAGTGTCCTACAGTAATTTCTTCATCCCTACAATGAAGTTCTTGTGTGCTACTGTCTGAGAGAAGCCGCAGAAATGCCTTGGCGCAGGAGCCGGAGACGTCATGGATTCCTGAGTGTGGGGCTTTGCAGGAAAGCCCTGAGTCTCCGACATGGACCGGCTCCAGGTTTCCATGGCAAAGGCGCACAAACAGGAGGAAACACTGAGGGAATCCCGTTATTTTACAGCATTGGAGCATTATAAACACCCAGAGCGGGGAAGGAAGCCGCTCTTGATACACAAGTAATCCTTATAGAGCTCTAGGAAGAGGGACTTCATACCAGACCCGCTGCCGTAGCTGGTGCGGCTGCATGTTTTTGGAGAAGAAAGAGGACTTTGCGCGCAGCTGCCGTGCCGCAGCTTGAAGATTTTGAGTTTTTTTCTTCTAATTTTTGAACATTTTCTTAAACTGAAGAGAACTTCTTCTGCTATGGTTATTGGCGGAAAGTAATTTTTCTTTTTTCTTTATTTTTCGATTTTTTTCTCCAGATGTTTAGAGAGAATTGGAGGCTGGCACAGTACCACACCATGAGGTCGATGGATCAAGGTACTGCTGAAGTGTTGTGATTAACTGGTAATCAAAACATTTGATTTTTAATTGATAGAGTAGTGTTAGCCTTTGACTTTTAAGTGTGTGCGCTGTAATGTCATGTGTCTAACATTTCAGAGATAGTTGGGATGTTGATGTTTCGGGGGAGACAAGCTGATGCGCTTTGATTGGCATCACCGGGAAGATATTTTGGGTCGAACATGTAGTCCATACATTTAATTTTGGTAACTCTAATAAAATACTCAAAATATAATTTTATCGGAGAAAATAGGAGAGAAACTTTGGATATGAATTTAAAAAGTTAATAAGTTACGACACGTGATCAAATTTTATTAGATGTCCATAATATGTGAATATAAAGAGCACATTTTATGTTTTCTTACTGTACTTTGAGTGTAATTTTAAATATACTTTTGACTTTTGACTTATACAAAAGTTAGAATATGCCTAAAATTATATAATTTTTAACCAAGTACTACAGTTGTCACTTGAGCGCTCGATACTTTCTCAGATTTGAGTCCTGTCTGATCCAGTCATCTTTTGGCCACTGGTTTTGGTTCATTTGGTGACATACCCAAATGAATCCACCACCACCAAAAAAAAAAAAAAAGTTTCAAAACTAAATTTAAATTTTGCTCTCGGGTACATTTTGTGCGCCTATTTTGCTGACTGTGCATTTATTGGTCCGCTGCGTAAAGCCACAACAGGAAGGAACGCCCGAGTATCTGTGCTGCGTCATGCGTTAATCTGGGGATTCCCTCAGGATTGCGTGTATTTAGGAGCTGTAAAACAGCGCGTCCACACTTTGGCTGATATATCCCACGGCATACAATCCACTGAGAGCACACTATCCATCCATGTACTCGCGCGTACTCGCAAAGTTGAAACGCTCCCCAGTTTTAGTGGACAGTTGTAGCTGGACAGGTGATGGGCGCTGTCAGCACCCTGCTGTGTCACTGTCACGTGTCAGACGCCCGGGGGCAGCACCAACCTGCGCAGTCTGTCATCTGTTTGAGCTAATTCATCACATCCAACATGCACTTTTGCTTTTTTTCTCTCTCGGTCGGCGCATCAGCGAACAGGGGAGGCGCGATCAGACACAGAGATGAACTCGAAAAGTCCGCATTCGGTGTGAAAATAGACCCGCCTTCACTTCTGAAAATAACTGCGGCGGCGGGTTGAAACAGGAAACTTGTGCGCTTCACCTCTTGCAGGCTTCACTGATGCATCATCTGACACTTGAACAGGTTCCACAAATCCACATCAGCGCCGCAGCCGCGTTTCTGTCGTGAATTGAACCCGGAGCGGAGTCGTTAGGAACAAAATAAAATAAAAAAAAAACAAAAAACAAACAAAACACGGAGACAGATGACCTCTTTTTACGACGAGAAAGATTTGGAGGAAGAGCTCAGTCGAGTCAACAACTGCCCCGATGAGGATTTGGAGTTTGAATACTTGTTTGAGTATGAACCACCTTGCAGTGACTTTCCTGCGGGAGATCAAGGTTTGTCCGGGGCTTTTTGGCGACCTGAGCTGAATCCTCTCCCTCGTTTTTTGGTTACTTGTGGGCTCAGAATTAAAAGTATAACATGCAGTGCTTGTTTGTGTGAATGCAAAATGAAAACAGGAAGTAAATTTGACAGACTTCTTGATGATGGTTGCGACATGTAATTGCCACGTGAGAGAAAATGTCAACATGTGGTGGCTGAGATATGTTTTATTTCTTACTTTTAAGTTTAAAAAAAATGCAGGTGATGTAGTAGTAAGTATGTAGCCAGTTATAATAATGACATAGTTTTTGGACATTTTCTCTATTTTTGACCATTTTCATACCATAATCCTAACCCCATTTTTAAATTTAATTTTCAGGTCATTTATTGTCAGTTTTTATTCATTTTTGCCAAGTAAGTCATTACCGTTCTTCCCCAAAAAATTAAAACCAGTTAGCTCAGGTTTCACAGGGTCAAATATCTTGTGAGAGGGATGTGAACGCGGAACAGGAAAACTGATGTCGATCCAGCTTTCAAAGGGTTTATTTGAGATTCATTTTTATGGATATATCTGAGGCAATACTGATGTTTTTCAAAGGTGTGTTTTGTGTTGATTTTCCATCTCTCATCCTCTGCAGATGACCCCAACCTTGCACCTCACAAAGTCCTCAGTCCTGAATCTGAGCAGGCTTTCCCTCTGGAGGAGGCCTCGCCGTACGGCATCAAGTCCTGCAGTCCCTCCTACAGCGACCACAACACCGAGGTTCTCTCAGGATATGAGAACCAGGAGGCGAGACACTACCTGGACGGTACTCGGCCTGTAGGATTGGCCCTAAGCCCACGGATCGAAATCACCCCCTCCCGTGAGCACTACAACCATGGTCGGGACTCCCTGCAGAACCACCACCTGAACATTAGCCCCAGACCCACCCTCACTGTGCCCGGCCATGAAAACCTCACCTACCGTGAGCCTCAGTGCCTGAGTCCCGCCAGCAGCAACTCCTCCACCAGCTGGCACTCGGAGAGTTACTCCCCGTGGGCGTCTCCTTGCGTGTCCCCCAGCAGTGGCCAGAACCCCAGTGACCTCTGTCCCAGGTTACAGAACATCCACACAGGTTCCCCACGCACCTCCCCGGGCACCTCCCCTCGCACCAGCCTAACTGAGGACGGCTGCCTGGGCCACCGCTCGCCCTCCTCCAGACCCGGCTCCCGCTCCACCTCCCCGCAGGGCAAACGCACCTACGACATGTACAGGAATCCAAGCTTGGTCCCTGGGCACCGCTCCCGCAGCCCCTCCCCCCACAGCGGCCATGAAGATCACAACATGGGTGCCCATTACACACACAGCAGCCTCGCTGATGCCATGAACGGGTTTGGCAGCGGTCAGCCAGGCCTGGTGCCCACTAAAATAGTCAAGACGTCCAACCAGGTTTACACTCTGTACCCAGAGAACCACGCAGAAGGGAACTACCTGGTGTCCTGCGACCAGGACATAAAACCCAAACCTGCTGCAGAGCCTTTCTTTGTTATCCCCCCAATCTGGTCCAAGCCGCTGGTTTCCAGCATCTGCAGGTAAATAAGAAAGGCCAGACTGTTAATGGCTAACACATAACATACATATCCATCTTTGAAGCAGCATAACGTTAATGATTTCCATGATTTATATACTTTTCTGTGTCCTTCATGTCCTTCAGCATCCCCGTGGCATCTCTCCCCCCACTGGAATGGCCGATGCCCAGTCGCACAGACCAGTACGAGCTCCACATTGACGTGCAGCCCAAACCACACCACAGAGCTCACTATGAGACAGAGGGAAGCAGAGGCGCAGTCAAAGCCCCGACAGGAGGACATCCCGTTGTTCAGGTACAACCAAACAAATGTTTAGTTTAACAAAGTATCCGCTGTCATGGAAAGGTCCAGTGTGTAGGATTTAGGGGGGTATGTTGGCAGTAATATATAATAAGTATGTCTTTTTAGTAAAATCACCTGAAAATAAGAATCGTGTTTTTGTTGCCTTAAAATGGGCTGTTTATATCTACATCACCATGCTGCACCACCTCGTTTCCACAGTAGCCCAGAGTGGACAGAAAAAACACGACCTCTAGTTAGGACCATACACATTTTCATGTCGGCCACTGTAGTTAGAAGCTCTTCTGCGTCAAGAGGGTCGAAAACAAAGATGTTTTACCATGAAAGTGCTTTATTCCATGTACTTAACAGTTTAAATTACGTGGTCTGTTTGTTTTGGAGAGGAGGAGTCTTCCGCTGATAATACGCCTCCTGTCAAAAATCTCCTTAATGTCTGAATTTTAGGTTATCAGAGAAAAAAGTAAGCACAGATTAGCAGGTGCTGGGCTGGTGGCCCATCTGTGACATGCCAAACAGCAACAGAAAAACACTGATTTGGACATGGAGCAGCTTTATTCAGTGTCCTTAACTGTTTAAATCGGCAGAGTTGTTTGGTCTAGAGAGGAAGTGACATCTGCGGTTAATTTAGCTCCTACTAAAAATCTGAATGTCTGGGTCAAAAAAGTAAGTTAGCAGCCTGTCTGCAACAAGCCAAACAGCATAGGAGAAACGCTGATTTGTAACGTAAAACTGTTTTATTCCGTGTTACCAGTTTAAATCACTTGGTCAAATTGTTTTAGAGAGGAGGAGACCTTTGCGGATAATTCGGCTCTTGGTAAAAACCTCTTGCATGTCTGGATCTTAAGTTATGAGAGAAAATGGTTGAGCACACATTAGCAGGTGCTGGGCTAGCATGCCTGTCTTGGACATGCCAAACAGCACCAAACAAACACTGATTTATGATGTGAAACTGCTTTATTCAGTGCTTTTACCAGTTTAAATCACCTGGTCCGTTTATTTGGGTGAGGAATTGACCTCTGCAGATAATTTGGCTCCTGGTAATAACTTGAACATTAAACACTGAAGGAATTCTAACCAGGAGAAGTTTTAGCTGTTTGCAGTCTGCGATCCTCACCGCCAGATGCTACAAACCCCCCCTAAATATTATCACAGCATTCCTTTAAATCAGAACCAAAATATACATTTAAAACTACAACTGAAAGTGCTGATCAAACATATGAAGGTGTGCTGTCAGGTTTGCCTGTTAAATTACAGTAGCCTTCCAGTTGGGGAGCCTCAGGCAGCCCTGATGGGAGGGCTTGCGTGTAATGGTATTTCCTACTCATTATGCACTCAGTGGTGGTGGTGTTATTGCCCAGGGCCAGCTGTATGAAAATGACTCGATGTGCTGGATACTCTCACGGCAGCACCTTTCCCATTTCTCACTTTCTGAAACAAATCATAAAGCATGCCCTAACCCCAGACATATGACACAATGTAACCGCCCCGTAGCCTCACGAAAACCCTCAGAACTGAACTCAGGTCAGTGAGCAACACAAGCGCTCTGAGTTTTTCTCTTTTTTTTGGCCTTCCAGCTTAAAATAGTTTGCTGTTGTGCGCCCTCGCCCCCATGGTTTTAACCACACAAACAGGCCTGTGTTCATGTTGTCCCTGACTTCCTCTTACACGCTGGTTTGTTGACTGCGTGGGTCTCGTATTAGGCAGCTGACTTAGCGTGTTGAAGCAGACGCATTAAAGAAAATGAATAATGCTTGTGGTTAACATAAGTGTAGATCAGGGGAAAAAAAAAACGTGCTTCTCTTACAGTCACAACATGGGATTCAGACAGAGCATGATGAAATTAGTCGTGACACAGTTGTGGCCGACTATGCGGTCCAAGAATAGGCTTAACTTCCCTTTCTTTGCGTTACTGTGGCAACATTTCAAACCTGTTTTTATTGGTGATAGTAGAGACTTGTTGTAAGCTTCTCTCGCTTCTTTTCCATTTTCTGCCCCATCCCCGAAGGCCTCACCCTGAGGTCGGTTCTGCCTGGTTTGCCAGGCCAATCAGATGGTCAGGCCTGGCTAGCCACGGCTGCACTCCCTCACCTCGTCTTTCCCTTCCTCCTCGCCTCCTTCGCTCCCTCTGTTTTTCCTTCGTCCTTCTCTCCTTCTCTCCCTCGTACCCTCCACTTTACTTTTCCTACACTGCTTTCTGTCATGACTCACTGCTCCTGCCACTGCCATGACAACCGGCCGACCGCTCACATGGCCTGTTGAGTGTTTGCAGTCAGCTTCCTCTGTTTCACTCGGTGTGTCAGCTACCTGGATATGGAGCCAGCGTGCTCATTCATGTTGCCATAGTTTCTGCTTACATTCAGCAGCTGCTGGGAAGTCTGTCAGGTCCATTCACCAAAATAATCATTTCTAAATTGTGACTGATGTTACATGCTGTGTGTAGTTTTTCTAACCAGGAGTTAAAACAGTCTTAAAGGGACAGCTCACCTTCAAATAAAAAAAACAGATTTTTTCCTCTCACCTGTAGCTATTTATAAATCTTAAATGTTTTGTTGTGAGCTGCAGTTGTTGGAGATATCAGCTGTAGAGATGTCTGCCTTCTCTCCAATATAATGGAACTAGATGGCGCTCAGCAGAAATACATTTAAAAAACTCAACAGCAATGTCTCTTTCCAGATTTCATGACTCCGTTTCTCAAGTTAATCCAAAGACCTTGTTATGAGCAGTTCCATGGACGAACAATTTTCCCTCTACTGAACTACACACGCAGACCCAACCTGTTCTCATTACCAACTCATCATATACCGCCATGTGGTCCGCGATTTTGGCATCAGACACCGACACAATAAGGCATCTTTTGTTGGTGGTATGATATGCCGCACGGCAACTTAACCCTTTGAGTGACATCACTTTTTTGTGGTGCATTCAGACCCGTTTCACATTGAACATTTAGAACATGAGCGAATTGGTATGATTTTTTTCAAAACCATGAGAAAAAAGGCAATGCGCAACTTAGTAAGAAATGTTCCACAAATTGCAAGAAATCCATAGTTTAAGAAAATTATTTTGATAAAGCATGAGTAAAATGCTGAGGGACAAAAAATATTGCTAGGGAAAAACTTTTTTGAATTATGATTAAATTATTTCAATTTCAATTATGTTCTAAAATTATTCAGATTGTTAAGCACATTTTCCAGATAATTTCCTTTTTTGAAACTACTAAATTTCAGGGGAATTTTTACTTTTTACTAATTTCTTGCTCATTTTTGGGTCATTTCCCCTTTGTTGTTCATTACTTTCCCATGTTTTTGAAAGGAATGAAGCTAATTTGCTCAGGCTTCAAAGAGTTACGTTTATAAAGCTGCTAGATGGCGGTGTATTTCTAAGGCAGTGGCATTTTCTGTAGATAGAATAGTCTCTTCAAAAAGTTACCTGTTGTGCTTGTTCAGTCTCTGTGCAGTTCATGGTTATATTCTGTGTTATAGGTTATGCGCTACCCTGTTTGCACAAAAAAAAGCATTTAGATGCAGATTGATGCTTTGTGGTTTTTGCAGGTTTCCTCAGGAGGCACTCTCAGGTTAAAAGTAACATTTCTCTCTCTGCTTCTCTTTCTGTCTTCAGTTCACATCTTCACCTATCTGATAGCTTTTATGCCATGTGCGTCTGTCGGGCTGGATGTTTTTGACAGCTTCACAACTTGACTTAAAGAAAAAACTAGTCTGAGGCTGTAGGATGAGAGCACTCTGCCGGTTTCTGTCAAGGCTGCAGAAAGAAGATTTTAACACATGGGTCTGATGCTGATTTGCTACCTCCGGAGGGGAAACAACATCTATCAAGCTATGGAGAAATACAACCAGTTGAAAGAGGCTCAAATATTTCCTGATACTGTATCTCTGTTTTAATAAGTATTTTACTGTTTGATGGTCTTTTCATAAAACTGGGCTATTGATGCAGTGGAAAGATGCAAACATTTTTGTAACTGATGCTGTTTGAGCAGAGAAAGTGGCATTTGCGATGTCTCAAGAGTTAGAAAACCCACAACTACCAGAATGAACCACACTGCACCAATGAATGCTCCTGCTGGCGGGTGACGTAATGTGAGCTTGGCAGTTTTCCACCGGAAACATTATGGCAGCTGGCTGCTAACAAACAGTGTTGTGTTACAGCTAAATGGTACACTAAAATATGTTTCTGAAAACATTTGAGGTGAGAAATATGCAATGCAATAACAGAATCTTGGTTCATATTTTATCAGCGCTATTAAGTTTAACCGTTTATTCTCAGTTTTTCCAGCCTCTACTTTAACCATACAGGAAACAGTATTGTGCCTGTTCTCAAATTCTCATATTACAGCCAAATTGAGCGCTAAAATATGTTTTCGAAAGCTTTTCAGGCAAGAAAATGGCAATACAGTCACAGAATCTTGATTTATATTTGATCAGCGCTGCCAAGTATTATATCTGAGTTTGAAAGGGATAGAGAGGGGGTGTTTTCTCTCTTGATCCACTTCTGTATTTTTTGTGTCTGTGGTAGCGGACATATAAAAATGCGAAAGTAAAATCATTTGCTTGATCGACAACCCTAATCCTTAAAGTGATTTTTGTGTGTGTGTGTGTTTGCAGCTACATGGCTACAGAGGCAAGGAGCCACTCGGCCTGCAGATCTTTATTGGTACAGCTGATGAGCGCATCCTGAAGCCCCACGCCTTTTATCAAGTCCACCGCATCACTGGCAAGACAGTCACAACCACCAGCTATGAGAAGGTTATCCATGGCACCAAAGTCCTGGAGATCCCCTTGGAACCAAAGAACAACATGAGAGCAATGTGAGGAACTAAAATGAGCATTTGATTTCTGAAAGATTGGGTTAGGGTTTCCATTTATGTGCTTTTTAACATACATTTTTACATTCGTATTCATCCCTTCTCACAGAATCGACTGTGCTGGGATCCTGAAGCTCAGAAACGCCGACATCGAGCTGAGGAAGGGCGAGACAGACGTCGGTCGGAAAAACACCCGCGTTCGTCTTGTGTTTCGTGTGCACATACCTCAGCCTGGAGGACAGCACGTCTCTCTCCAAGTGGCCTCACATCCCATCGAGTGCTGTAAGCAGCCACACATAAAACACTTTCATGATAAGCTTTTTGTGCTATTTTTTGCCTCATGCTTTAAAAAAAAAGTTTGCTACAGTGAAGCGTTTCCCCATGTTTCCCCCATGTACGCTTCCTGTTGAGGTCAAACTGCTGATGTTTCTAACAGTTAACAAAACATTATACAAAATAAATACTGTAAATAAAAAGGAACCCACATTTAAATGAGTTTGGAGCTGCGCTGATAGTCCAGAGTCCTGCTCACAAAGATGTCTTTATGAAACCAGGGCTTCCATCCAGTAGGTGGGCGCTGCATGTATCTGTTTGTATGTGAGCAGTAGTAAAGTCTGTGTTTGGGTACATCAGTTTATGTGTACACAGTGTTATTAAAGCACCCGCTGTAATCAAAACTCAAACAAGAAGGCTCTTTATCTAGCTTTGACTAACACCCTTGTTGAGACATGGCATCCATCATATCAGTGTGACACAGGCTGCGTGCAATATGCTCCTGTCATTGTAAAAAACCATGACGCAAAATATATAATTTAACAATCATCATTTCCCATCTGTTTTCTGCTCACAGAAAGAGTGGAACAGTAGTTATTACCTGTCCGTCATAAGGTGAACTTCACAACAATCGCTGTGAGAGAAAACCATTCATGTGTTAAGTTGTTCACAATGACATCAATGACACATCTGTCAGGCCTGTTGATAAGCAGACTGTGTCAGTGATGGTGTGTTTGAGGAGGCAGGGCCCCTGCTGGTGTCATCCTCTTTGTTTTAACTGCTTGTGATGCAGAAGTGCGAACAAACCTGTTCAAAGGTCACAGGGCTGTTTGTCGACAGCTTGCCTCAGTGAGTGTGGAGTTTCAGATGAACTAATGGCTGATAATGAGCTACAACACACGAAAGTAACACGCATAACAAAGGGATAGTTTGGGTCTGCGGAAGTGTATGAGGTGCTTATCCATAGCCAGTGAATTATACACAGTAATTGTCTGTTGACACACCTCCAGTTTGGAGAAGCACACAGGAATACTGACACAGAAGCGAAGAAATGTATTGCTTTGGATTAGGGCAGCAGTAAAACCAACTTTAGCCACTTAAAATAGAAAAAATCAGGTTCAACGTAGGTTTTATTTAGAGTATCTTTACTGCTTTACCTTGCCATCAGACAGCAATTTTCAGAGGAGAATCGAAGCCATTATGTTGCTCTCTCTTAAGCCAGACTCCATTGAGAAAAACAGTAATTTAAAGTCTCTGAACACAGGAGCTGCTGACTTACTGCTGCTTTGATCAGTTATTTAATTTGAGTTATCGTATGACTTTGGAGTTTTTAGGGGTCAGTTTGGATTCACCAAAATCACACAATAACACAAACAAACTAACAAACTGTCAGTACTTCTGCCTGCTTCTCCAAACTAGTAGCATGCCAACTGACATCTGCTGTTTGTATCACACTTCAGAAGATCAGAATGATCCTCTTTTGTCGCCTTCCCGCACAATACTTTACTGTCAAAACAACCTCTCCGGTTACCTGATTTAAGTTGTGATTTAGCAGATTTGTATGGCTGCTTATTAAAAGCGAAAGCGAGGGCTGTGATTGTAGAATGACTCAGCATCACCTCTTTATTATAAGACACAGTCACTTCTTGGCAATACATTGTTTGTGCATTTGTGAGAAACCAAGCCAGAGATTTCTAATGAAGTGTTACTTGCTTACTTAAGGTAGATTAGGCCTGCAGCTAACAACTATTTTCAGTGTTGATTAATCTGCTGATCACTTTTAAAAATGATTTGTCTTTGGAATCTAAAAACTTAAAGGAGGTTTACAAGTGTCTTATTTTGTCTGACCAACAGCCCCTAAAGCCCAAAGATATTGAGTTTAAAATTATATAAGAAGACAAACTGTAAATCTGAACATTTGAGTAGTTTAACTAAAGCCTTTAGTAATTTTTCATTTTTCAATTAATTTTGCTCAAAAATTACATATCAATTACAGACAAAGTTGTTGTTGCTAACCAACTTATTAATCAGTCCTCTTGTCGTTTAAGTTATACTGTCGTTAAACACTGGTTCATGTGCTTAATGCTTTTCCCATGTGAGTGTGTGTGACCGCAGATAGACAGTAAATGTAACACCCCGCCCCTCTGTGTGTCCCGACAGCTCAGCGCTCAGCACACGAGCTTCCCATGGTGGAGAAACAGGACATTGACAGCTGCTCAGTTTTGGGAGGCCAGCAGATGATCCTGACCGGGCAGAACTTCAGCTCCGATTCCAAGGTCATTTTTTTGGAAAAAACCCAAGGTGAGTGGCATCGAATCACATCATCCCCAGCATCACTCACAACCTGAGCCAGAGTCATTTTCTATTTTCAAACATTTTTATAAATTTTTTTTTGGCCAACAATAAAGACACACAATGCCTGGAAACCTATAACTGAATCTCTGAAACCTTTATGGTTTGTATATCTGTTAGTTCTGCTATTACACAACACAGTGTCACAGCAACACCACAACACTAGTGATAACAGTGACTCATAGGTATCCATGTCTGTGTAACACGTTCGTAGCTTTCACATTTCACCGCCAGCATTGTGTCGATGGAGCCGCATGAGTTATTTGCATGATCTAAATGATAACAGTGCAGCCTCGCTTCCTTTTGCTCTTTTACTCCTCACTGACATCCATGATGTCTTATCACTGCTCAGATGAGCCTTTTATGCTGTGATTAATACTTCTGTGTGTCATGTCACATGTCACATGTTCGTTTATGCACTTCGTTGACACTCAAAGGAATAATGAATCCCCCCCAAATATATCCAATTTTTATCCCATGTTCTGTAGAATTTGGGAAAAATTAATAATTATTTAAAAAAAAAATGAAAGTCATTTCTTCAGCAGCAGCATGAACAAAACACAAAAAATACACCTAAGTTAAGATGGCAATGATACTAAAATACTAACATAACTGCCCATCTTTGACAGAATCTAACATTAGCTAATAAAGGTAAAAAATTGTATTTTTTTGCCATGAGTATACATAAAAAAAAATTATTTCTCTCAATCCAGATGCACTTAAAGGAATATTCCACCCACAAGCTGAGCATTTGTACATTAATTAGTCCCCTTGTATTACGTTGGATTCATTAAGAAAACTTTATTTACTTGCATGTCTCCACACAAAACTGGATCAAAACATCCGTTTCAGAACTCTTGCATGACTTTAACAGTGTTATCCAAGTCGCAGTAATTCCCAAACACACAGCCCTCTCCAACAAGGAACTCAACAAAAAGTGATACATATCTATACTCTCTTGAAAGCCAGACTCCATTGACAAAAACAAACATTTTCCCTCACTGAACACAGGAGCTGCTGGTCTGTCGCCGCCTCGATAAGTTTACTTCTTTGTGTTATTGTGTGACTTACAGATCCAAACTAACCTTTAAAACACTAAAGTCACACAATAACACAAACTAACTAACTGATTGAGGTAATTGTAGACTGGCAGCTCCTGTGTTCAGTGAGGTAAAATTGCTATTTTTATTAATTGAGTCTGGCTTTGAAGAGAGCGTAGATAATTTTCAGTCAGGGCTGTCTGAGTATACAGTTGGATAAAGGAGACCTGGATTATGCTGCACGACCTTTATGAGGGTTTGTAAATGTTTTGATATAGTTTTGTTGTTGTTAAATGTGGAGCCCTGTGACTGAAGTTCATCAAGAATTTCCTCTGTTTTTGGATTCTTCACTCACTGCGGTGGTGTGTATGAAAAATAAACTTGTTTTCAAAAATTCAATGTAACACAGGGTGAGTAATCGATAAACAAATGTTCATTTTGTGGGCGAAGTGTTCTTTTACGTGCATCTGGATTGAAGGCAAGGTTTTATTTTTATGCTGCTTCGTGGCAGGGAAATGCAGTTTTTTACCTTTATTATGTAATGTCAGGGTTTGTCGAAGGTGGACAGTTATGTTAAAATACTTGTCTGATACGGTGACTCACTGACTCCACTGCTGTCTGGGTGCTTCGCTTTTAAAACGCAGGCACTCCACAGGCAACCTCAACTAAAACTTGGACCTGAATGCCCCGGCTGCTTTTTCCTTTTTTCTCTTCTCCGGGGTTCCCTGCCGCTGTGTTACGACACACCACAGTAATGGATAGTAAGACAGAGACGGAAAAAGAAATCTTACGAAGAGGGATTGCCATTGTTTTGGAGAGTTTCTGTATGACACAAAGTTCTGGACCAGTGCAGCTGTGAAATCCCTCTGAATGAGAGACAGCTGCCTCTGGCTGGAGCTCCCCTGGCTCCTGTGCTGCTTGGACAGGGAGCGTTGTATGGAGGGAAGGAAAGCTTCCCCAGCCAAGTCAAGCCTCGATCGGGCTTTCTCTCCAGCCCCCCTCCATCTCCTTTCCACCTCCGCGCGCAATTATCTCCAGAGGGAGAACAAGAATCGGGGTATCCCTGAGAGTAGAATTGCAACAAAACGCAAACAAACACAAATGCCAAGAAAGCAGTAGTCATCACGTTTTGTAAGACGTGGAGAGAGTTGATCATGAAAATAAAGTTTAGAAAAAAGTAAAGAAAAGTTGGCAAGATGTGTGGAATCCCCCTTTCTCCTGCTGACTCATTTAAGCCATGTGTTTTTAATTTGACAGAGGGTTTCCCACCTACAGTAACATTCAAACACAGCACATGTCGGATCATGTGTTGGGGCAGATGGAGTTTACATTTACCAGCACATTTAGTTTTTCTACTTTTTCACCTAAACGACAGCTCGAATGTAAATCTGATGAGGTGTGATGTAGCATTACATTAACCGTAAAGAGGTGGAGCAGAGCGAAGCCTGCAGATCTCATCACAACCTGCTAATGTCGTGTGTCTGTGGGCGCCGCATTGGAGAGCACACAGGTGTGTCTTTAACATTAATCATCATCATTAATCAGTCTTTCTGATTAATGGATGACTGTACGTCTGTTCGGGGTTAACCTGCTCATCATCTCCACCTTTAGCTGTGCTCAGTGGAGGAAGAGGAAGTGGTTTAAAAAGTGATAATATCTACATTTACAAAGAGACGTTTTCTGTCCACATGAATTTTGAATCACATGCTGCCGTCAAGACCTTCTTGTGGCTACAAATCTACTGTGTTACTGAATTTGAAAAAGTCTAAAAAAAGGGTTTGCAAATACAAAAACTTCTGAATCACTCACCAAGAAAATTAGAATTAATTATAATGCTTGCAGTATGTTTGTATACCAACATATCGCATTTTGTGACCATTGAATTAGTAGTATTACCAGTACTAGTATTATCTCCATAAATATTTACTATTATGCTAGTAAATACTTACTTTTACTTTGAACACAATCTTACTTTAAACATCTCAGAAGTGGTGAAAAAAAATCTTACTGATATGATGTCTTTCTCCAAATGTATAATGGAAAAAACATTAAATATATGGCATTGACGACGATATTTTAAAAAAAAATGCTAGATTATTATCTTAGCATCACTTCTTTTACCATAAAAGGCCAATTTAACTGTTTGGTAAAACATGGTTTTAGACAGTAAAAAGTCATACTTATAATTTTTTTTTACTGCATATAAAACAATTAACATTAAATGTAACATTTAACAACAACGAATGACCAGAAGTTCATTTCTATTTGGCAAACAATAAATCTTAATTGCATTAGTTTAGCTTCACTACCTTTACCATAACATTTTTGTATTAAGTTACATAAATCTGTTCAGTTAGACAGCTGAATCTATAATATGTGGAATAAATATGCTTACCTTTGAACCCACACAGAGCCTTCATGTCTGGTGTGTAACTTCCTTTTAGAGGCAAACAGAAAAGTAGACTGTTTAAAGACAAAGTGACATCTAGTGGATATTTTGTGCGTAACAAATCCAAACCGAATGGTAGAGATAGCTCAGTCAGGTTGAGTTTAATGCAACACATTTTCATTGAGATATAGCGACTTGAAATGTGCTCTACCAAATGTTTGTGTAAGATTTTGAAGGGATAAGGTGATTTCTCAGTTGTTTGGGATTCAGCATTTTCCAAATTTACAAGCTAAAGACATCTTGAAACAATCGCCCTCACTGACTTTACTGCAGAGTTAAATACCACATTGTTTAACACTTGGTTTTCTCTTTCTCTCCTCTTTGTAGATGGGCAGCAAATCTGGGAAATGGAAGCAACAGTGGACAAAGACAAGAGCCAGCCTGTATGTATAATATATGTCTGTTTGTTAAAACCTTCTCAAATTACTTTGATTTCTTTTTAAAAAAAACATGTGGAGAAAGCAATGAGCAGCTGAACAAGACATCGCCCAAAATAAGCAAAAAATAGTAAAAAAGTTACAAGAAAATCACTTAAAATATATTTATTTTAATATATATATATGTCGTTGTATTTCTTCTGGAAATTTTGACCAATGGATTTTTTTTTAAATAATTACCTTCTTTTTTAAAAAATATTTTTGGGGTAATTTTCTTGTCAATTTATATTATATATCTTGCAATTTGTTGGACATTTTTTGCCTTGTTGATCATTACCTTTTCCCCCTGATATTTTCCAATGAAACCAGACCAATATGCTCAGGTTTCAAAGGGTCAAATAGCTTGTGAAAAATGTGTGAAGCACAATAAAACTGATATCAATCCAGGTTTGAAAGGGTTTAATACTTGTACCTGTAGATCACACTGAACGTGTTATGATTTAGTAGTTCAGCTCAAACAAAAAGCTCAGTTTCAGTAGATAACTGAGGGCATTTTCTTGCAGAGTATGCTGTTTGTGGAGGTGCCGTCCTACCGAGACACATCTGTGTGCCATTCTGTCAAAGTGAACTTCTACGTCATTAATGGCAAGAGGAAGCGCAGCCAGCCTCAACATTTCACCTACACACCACTGGCATGTAAGAATGCTGCTCAGCCTCTTTGCGGTATACTTACGATAATCACAGCGTGGGAATTAATTATAATTAGTAATGATTATACTCACAGAAAATTATTTTTAAAGCACAAACCGCTGTCAGAGTGTTTATAACCATTTCTTTGATTTTTCCAGCTCCATCCATAAAGACGGAGCCTATAGATGAGTATGAGGCAGACCACATGGGATTTGCCATGCCTCAGATTTTGGGTTTATCCCCTCATTCCTACTACCACAACCCCCGCAGCGTCCTCCATCCAGACAATGGCCTGGTGTCCAGCATGGCCTCCTGCCAGCGTCTCAGCTCCAGCCTTCCAAACCAGGACGCACGTTTCCAGCAGCAGAGCTCGGCCATCGTGTACTCCCGCGGGGGGAAGAGTCTGAGCGGCAGCCCTGGCCTTTATCATCAGACTGGAGGGATGATGCCCGACCCCCACCGGTCAGTCCTGGTCCACACAGGCTCCCCGGCTCAGCCTGTAGGTCCCGGCGGAGCAGGCCAGCACCCTTCAATCATCCAGTTCTCCCCCACAAACCACCACCTGCTGCGGGGAGGAGACCCTCAAGCTCTCAGTGCTCCGCAGCCCGACAGCCAGCAGATCATCTATTGCGATGGCTACTCCCCGCAGGCAGCTGCCGCCCACTCACCCACGCCCCCGCAGGCTCAGGCAGCCGTGAACCACCCTCAGCACTATCCCACCGTGATCCAGCAGCAGCCGTACACGCAGAAGGGGCAGCAGAAAGGACGGGCTCCACCCGGCACGGGGCAGATGGAGGCTCCAGGGGACGGACAGAGGAGGGTGACGGTCAAGGAGGAGAACTTGGACCAGGCCTACCTAGATGATGGTGAGTGTAAGTTAATGCTTTTATACTCTGTGTGAGTGGGTGGGCTTGTGTGTGTCTTTATCACGGTGATGGTCAGATTATGGCCCACGGGTCAAATCTGACCCCTGATAGGGTGCAAGGTGGCCCCCAAATATTTTTAATTCACTATAAAAATTAAATGATTCACACTGGAAATTATTTGTTGTAGTTTTAGTATACATAAGGTACAGGAGTGCATAAAATAGCATCAAAATGGAATTTGTTTATCAAAGAAAGTGCTAGTGGAGGATTTCCCAACCCCCCTAACAAAGTTCCTAGCTAAGCCCTGAATTTCCTAAAATCCTAGAAATGTCCTGAAATCCTAAAAGCATTCCTATTCCTAATCTTAAAAACAACCTAAAATCCAAGAAATGCCATAAAATTCTAGAAATGTCCTTAAATCCAAGAAATGTCTTAAAATCCAAGAGACGTCCTAAAATCCAGGAAATGTCCTAAAATCTGAGAAATGTCCTAACATCATAGAAACCTGCATGGAGCTGCTGCGACTGGCTCCTGGCCTCCTTTCATTTTGCAAAAGTGGCCCCCAGTGCAAAACAAGCTGAGTATCCCTGCTTTATCAACATGACGGCAGACGAGTGATGGATATGTGCAATTCCCCTTTTTGTGAAAGAGATGGATTAGATTTCCATAGAACAATTCAAGGATATTTACAATATGATGTACGTGCTATAGTATCCCTCTGAACAAAGCCAGCAAAGAAAGCTCACACTGTTAAAACAATCCTAGCCAGGAGGTGTAGTTTTTGTTCCACTCAAGGTGGAAATAACAGGGATTATGAGTCATATGTTTATACTTACGCTTGTCAACCTCATTACCCTCTGACAGAATTAATGTCAGGCCACATCCAGCAGCACGCAGAAAGTCGACCCTTGTCCTTACTTTGGAGTTCAAGGTTCTCCAAACTATATTATTACGATGAAGTGAAATGGTACAGTACTTTTCTGTTCTTCAGACAGTGTCAGCCTGGTGAGGTTTAAAGGGATAGTTCTGATTTTTTTTAAAGTGGGGTTTTATGTGGAGCTTATCCATAGTGGGTGTATAACATACAGAAGATGTCAGTCAGCGTGCTGTTTTGAGAAGAAAGCTTGAGTCCAAAGCTGATCAACAACTGATGGGAGTCAGTGAAAAATTGTATTTTCACCACCAAAAAAAAGAAATTACATCCAAAAATCAAAATCAGCTTAATTGCATGCTACATAGAGAGTATTTTCAATGCTTTACCTCTCTGTCAGACAGCCTGTTCAGACTGGGGAGCGTTATTGGCTTCAGTTCATCTGAACTCCATTGACAAAAACAGCAATTTTAGCTCACTGAACATGGGAGCTGCTCGTCTACAGCTGCTTCGATTTGTTTGTTTGTGTTATTGTGTGACTTTGATGAATCTGAACTAACTGTTTTAAACACCAAAGTCACACAATGACACAAACAAAATAACATTTTGATGCAGGGATAGACAAGTGAAAAAAAAAATCACTGTCTGACATTAAGATAAAGTGTTGAAAATACTCTCAGTATAGCATAAATTTGAACTGATATTGATTTCTTTAGATGGCACTTTTTTTAGGTGACAAAAACGTTTTGTTGCTGACCCGCATCCACATCATTACATCGCTCAGCTTCCATGTTAGACTCTGCCTGCTTCTCCAAACTGGGGGTGTCCCAGTTGACATATACTGTTTTTAATATACTGTCCGTGGAAAAGTAACCCATAAAACGCCACTTCAGAAAGTCTTAATTCTCCCTTTAGAGACAGCTTGAGGCCGTCACCACGTTACTCCATTCAACAATGTTCACTCTGCCGGTCGCAGGGGTTTGTCTGGCACCGCCACACATCAGGAAATGAGCATTTTTCTCTCTCTCTCGCATTAAAGGCAGAGAGGGAGGGAGAAAAAAGTGTCACTCTCCTGACCGCCTGGACATGTTGACACTGTTATGAAGTGAAAAACAACTTCCATGGCAACCATTGTCAAACAGTGGAACGGGCTGCCTGGGAGAGCTGGGGAAAGCCTCTTTGTTTGTTATAGTTGGCCGGGGCTTCTCCTTGGCCTTATGCCCCCCGATTCTGCGGGGGAACCCACCAGAGGATTAGCTTTTTTTCCGACCACGGGATTCTGCCAATCTGGCGCAAGAAATTCCTATTTGCAGCTGCTCTCCTCCAGAAATCCAGCCTGATCCCTGTAAGATAGCGGGGAGGGCGGAGGGTAGTTTGCAGGAAAAGGGAAGGGGCTGCGTGTGTTTCAATGGAAAAAATGAAACGAAGAAAAAGGGCCAGCAATGGAATTTGTGTTTTTTGGATGGAACTTGCAGGGTTTCCCTCCGCAGTAAACAGCAACAGGGCTGTGGGTTGGTGAATTAACACAGAGTCAGAGGAACAGTCAAACTGGGTCTCCTGTTTGATCCTCCCATCATCAAAAGGTGATGACGGCCAGTCGGCTTCCCAGGGTTCCCCATCCATCTTTGTTCAGTTTTACTTTTGATTTTTAAAAGCACATTAAACTTTTCTCTGGAAATCTTGTAAAAACTGATTGCAGAATTAGCAGTAACTTTATTTTAACCCTTTGAAACCTGAGCAAATTTGCTCAATTTCTTTCAAACCATGGGAAAAAGGCAAACTAGTAAAAAGTTACAAGAAAATTACAAATTACAGTTACAAGAAAAAAAGAACACGGAAATGACTTGAAATGCTTAAAAAAAGCAATTAATTCTTGTTATTTGTAAATGTAAGTATGTATTTACATGTAAATTCAAACATATAATTCTGATTATTATTAACATATAAAATATTTTCCTTAGCTTTATAACAATAATAATAATAATAATAATAATAATGATAATAATAACAATAATAATGATAAAATTTACTGATTTCTTGCCAGTTGTAGAACATTTCTTGCCTAATTGCTCATTGTTTTTTTTTCCTCATGTTTTCAAAAGAAACCAAACCAGTTTGCTCACAAAGGTTTAAAAACCCACGAAAGCCGTCAGTCCAGGTTTAAAAGAGTTAATTACCTTCTTTTTTTCAAGGAACTGCAGGCGATTTAATAATCTGAAAACTACAACATAATGATTTTAGCTTCTATGATATCACACCCCTGAATGTTAAAACTTTATTCATAATGCATTAACATTTGCAGTTAGATTGTCTGCCCCCTTCAGATTTTAATACAGGTGATAAACCACCCACCCACATAACTGCAGGGTCTACTTATTGACACTTTGATGAGGGAAAAAAGGGGAACTTCCCGATATTCAAAACATTTTTTTTAGACAGAGTGAAAAGCGAGCTCGAAAAATCCCCTCCGAGTTTGCAAAGGTGTTGATCCTGACCACAAAACAAACATTGAAGCTCGGACCATCAAACACATTTTTCACCAAAGTGAAATTGTCAACATTACTCATCAAGACATGTGTTTCGGGTTTTAGTCATTTTTTGAAGAGAGGGTGATGCCACATCCTGGTATTGTCACAGTGTTGTGGTCGGTAACTGTCACATCTGAGCATTCCCGAACTGTGTCAACGTGTTAAAGAGTGCTAAATGAAAGTCAGGTATTTAGTTTTGTGCCAAAAACTTTGCTTATAATCTCCCACACAGAGGGCTTACATCTTCAGCCCTCACAAAGGTTCCCATGGCCTCCTGCTGGTGCTCAAGCCAGACAAATATCTATCTATTAAACCGAAAAAAACAAAGCCTGGTAGAGCTTGCCTCTCCTCTGGACCACAATTGTCAAGAACGTCTGGCATATCTCACTGGTTGCCACATAGTTTGTGAAAACAGTAAAAGAGTCACTGGCATAGCCTCCAAAGGCTGAGAGTGACAGATTTAGTGGGTGTGGAATAAAGCCCAGAGGCAGTGGAGCAGGTGAAATTGTTCCAGCAGGTAGAGATCGGGGCGGGAGAGATAAAGCACACAGCAAAAGCCTGGTGGACACGCATTAGTCTCAGCTCACTTCCATCCCATTTGAAAGGCTTGATCAAATACACAACTTAGCCGTATCCAGACGGTGCTACAACTGTAGTGACGAGCATGTGACAACTGCTTTAAGACAGTTCTATCATTAAATACACAGTGTGCAAGTTGTTTAAGTGCACTATATATGTAGACTTGTATTTGTCAGCCTCTTAAAGGTATTCTAAAACAATACTCACTCATGTCCATATAGTGCAAGATTCATTGATTGCTAGAGGTTAGATTGCATGCGTCACACTTGATGTTGTACCCAAGTTTATTTAGATGCACGTTGCAGAGTGTAGCTTGCACTGAATTTAAAAGATTGCAAAAATCTCACAGTCTTCAGGAGGCTTCAGGGGTCTCCGATTGATGATTCAAATCTTTGACTTTCAGGGGGCAGCCATGCATGAATGTCCTCACAAAATTCTATGGCAATTTTCTTAATAATTGCTGAGAAATTTCAGTTTGGACCAAAGTGGTTGACTGACTGACTGACTGACCAACCTACCTACGAGGACATTGACATTTGTAGGGCCTCATTGTGTTCCCTCATTGTGTTTCTAGGAAGGAAGTGTATGCTACTAACTCTGAAGTCTCATAGCAGCTTCATTTGAACTTTTGAATACATTTATGCACAGACAGAGGAAACCCCCATTTGAATCCAATTAGAAAATGATCTCTACACAGAGAGCGCAGAGAGAATTATGAATAACAGCAGCAGCAACTCTTTCACTGTACATATCAGCGTGTGAGCTCAGCATTGTTTGAAAACTTGAGAAAAGTGAGCGCTGACACACCGGATCTGCGGTTAGATCGGTGGTTAGTTGTGAGTCCACTCACTCCACTTTCTCTTTTCTGTCTTTGGTTTTCAGCCTCATGCTGTCATTACAATCCCTCATCAGCCGTGAACGTGCTGTACACTCTTCTGCACACAAACACATACATTGTATTAACATGCAAATACTTGCAGACACACATTCCAGCTCGCAGCAGGCAGTGTGCAGCGACTGAGTCAGCTACTGTACACAGTGTCTCTCTCTCTCTCTCTCCTCTCACGGTCGGTTGGTAAACAGTGCAGCTCATTGGTGCAGAACTCAGGAGCCAGACACTCACCTATTGAACAGACTAGCCTGAGTGTTCCCCGGGCCAGCCTCAAATAGCTGGTCCGTGCCAACCCTTCATTAGACTCAGTAAAGCCCCACTGTATGTTGCCCCACTGCGGCGCTCCTGCTGCTTCTCTAAGCTGGTTTTATGCTCAGGAAAAATCCTGTGGCACCGTTGGGGAGATGAAAGTTTCTTTAAGGCATTAGGTGTCAGAGGGAATTCCACTACAGACTAAAATAAACACGGCTGCTGATGTTGTGACGACAGAAGAGCAACCAGTTTGGCTGCTACTGCAATTTTTGCAATCCTCAGATGCTGCTGGGCTATAAAATGTACTCAGTATTGGGCGACTGTAACGGGTTGTTTCACTTTGACATCTGCAGTTGATCAGATAGAAAGAGAGATGAACAAAGATTGCTTTGTTGGATGGAAGTAAAAATCCATATTGTTGCTTAAGCAGATTTACACTTTGCTGCAGTGGTTGCAACTTCTAAAAGATATTTTCTATCCTTCCTATGCTTCTATTTGCACTTGCTGACTGATATTTTATGGAGCTCAAGTGGGATTTGTTTTTGGGAGAACTTGGCCTTGGGGAAATGTGCTTCTGGTCCAGTTGGACATTTTTTGGACTTTGGGTTGTCAGAGCAATAGGACAGTGCAGAGGAGCAACAAGTTGCTACCTACACAGTGGGATACACAGAGGGAACTCAATCCGTCCATGCAATACCACGCATGGACGGCTGGATCATCCACCACAACAAAAAACAGAGAAACTCAGATTACAAAACAGACAGAGGTAGTGTTGATTTGCTCAACACACCATTTCTCAACTGTATCTTTACAAAGCAAATAGTTTTTGCTGCTAAATTACTTCAACTTGCAACAGTTACTTTTATCTAGCAAACTTTGTGGCAAACCTTTCCACCCTTCGCAATGTCTCATCTGTTTGGTGTTGTGTGGGTGAGATGGTGTCTGATTTAATTTGACACATGTATTATTAGTTTCAACCCCACCACTATGTAAATCAAGGCTTTAAATAGAGCGAACCCAACTGAACAAAGTTCATCTACATCAAAAATAAGGAAGTGTCACGTAGCAACATTCAGTACTTTGCACATGATTCTTTCACTGGCAAATAGTTTTATACCTTAACATTTTTTTTCTTTAATTCATCATCTTGAGTTTAAGGGAATAGTTCAACCTTGGGTTTCTTGACAAGAGTTAGAGAGGGGAAGATCAACACCTTCATATATTTGTCCAATAAATATGAAGCTAAAGCCAAAAGCAAATTAACTTAGTGTAAAGCCTGGAAACAGCTAACCTTGCTCCGTCCAATGGTTGAAAATTGTCTGCCAGCACTTCCAGAACTCACAAATTAACACATTATTTCTTGTTTATTTCTTCCCCAAAATGAGCCAAGCTAACTGTTTCCTCGTTTCCAGTCTTAATGCTAAACTGAACTAATCGGCCATTTTTGCTGTAGCCTCATATTTAGCATATAGAGAGTAGTATCGATCTTCTCTAACTCAATAAAGCAAATAAACGTAAAAAGGTCTTTTTTTTAAGATATCAACAAAACTAAGATAAAATGTGAGTGCCTGTTACTTTTTCTTTTTTAACAAACTGCGAAATGACCCACCACTGCTGCTATTCAGATTTTAACACGTACTTTTTAAACTTTCGTTGAATAACCCAATCCTAGAGTTACCATGGTTACAAAATCACAGCCACGATATGTGCTCTGTAATGGCTTGGTTGCAGGCAAAAAGCTTTTTTGGCCCACTTTGAAATACTTATATTACTCATCGACCCTAATGAGTTCCCCGAGGCACGATGGAAGCTGTGGCACCAGCGTATAATGTCTCCGAGTGCCAGTGTACACACACACACACACACACATACACACACACACACACACACACACACACACACACACAGTAGGCTTCCAGGCCCGGGCTCCCAGATAAACACCAGAGCTCCACAGAAGCAGAGTGGCATATCTGCACAGATGACACGTCACACATGCTCACCATTCCTTCCTGCTCAATTCAGAGCTACCTGTTGAAATGTGACCGTGTTTAAACTGAGGTGAGCAGTCACAGGTAGTTACACTAACTCTTTTTCATCCGCACAGCAAAGCTTTTCATACTTACATATTGGCTAAAATAAAGAATCTCAATTATTCACTACAGAAATACAATCTTTTGTTTTATTTTAAATGCATTAAACAGTTTTCATGCCCACACCTGCACATCCTGCTTCTATTTTTAGAACTATGACACTGAAAGTTTCCATTTCAACCCCCCTTCCTCTTCTCTTGATGTGTATACACACACTTTTAATCATCCAAGCAACAAGGAGTAATTGCTTATAGGCTCTTGCATAGCTCTACCTCTAGTGGTTACTCGACATTAATGCAGCTGTTATCTGACTTCCATCAACGCCCTGCACAGAAATGTCAATCAGCACATAAGGGCCCTCCGTTAACAGTGTTATAATCAGTTTAACTTTTCAAAGGCATAATATACAGGATTCAAAACAAACAAACAAACAATATACAGACTCAAACAAACATAATTTCTCTCAATTGTCACCTATGACCCACTAGAGGTGTGGCGGGTCAGTTTCTTCTGAGAACCTGCCTTCTGCCTTACGTTTTCAGGCTCCCGAAATGCCGTTGTCGTGTAAACAAAAGGCCAGACCGCAACAAAAGTTTAGCGCTTAATGCAAGAACCATTGCCGTGTAAACGGCGCCTTAAAACTAATTTTTCTTTCTTTGATTGACGGCTTTGTTCTCTTACACTGCTCCCTCTTGTCATTCACTCGCTCTAGCTTGCTTGACCACCGTCTCGTTTGAATTTCGTTGAATGTTGAATCCTACATAATATTCCTTTAATGTTGACTGTTTAAACAATAATTTTGAATGCTATTGTGAAAACAAATACATGAATTGATCCTGCCACTGTCTGACATCTCTCTCTTTCTTTGTTTTTCAGTGAATGAAATCATAAGAAAGGATCTGACGGGCGTTCAGGCCAGAGGGCAGACATAGAGGAGGGACCTGAACAGGAAATGACAACATAGCCCTCCCCCCAGACACAGACAGACAAATAAACACGCAGCCTTCAACCTTCCAGTAAGGTGACGCACATCCACCAATAATCAGACCCTCTCTTCCTCATTTTCTTTACCCATAGAGATAGAAATATCAGCTCCTGGCTGCTGTGTTTGCTTTGGATGTTTTACTGCAATAAATACTTTAATTTGTCAAATAGAACAATTCATTTGACCCATACAGCTGACATCAACACCCAGTGGGTTTCCAATGAACCGATGACAAACAACAGGCAAATGTGCCTCATCTGTTAGATTTCTGGTTTATGTTTGGAAGCTTACCGGGAAATAAAGTGATAAACTCTACTTTCCAGGCAATAAACTCACACCTGTTTGCCTCATAGTAGTGAATAACAGATATGTAGCTGTTTCAAATTTTAAAAAGAAAAAGGTTGGTCAACAGCTTAACCCTTTGAAACATGAGCAAATTAGCTTGATTCCTTTCAAAAACATAGGAAGAAGGCAATGAGCTATGAAAGAAAGCATCAACCAAAAATGAGCAAGAAATCCGTCATAAGAACAAAAAATTACCTGAAAATTATGATGAAAAAAAGAACAACTAAAAAACACAATTTTTGTTTTACAAGAAACAACAAACAAATGACCTGGTAAAAGTGCTCAAAATTCTTTGCAATGTAATTTAAAAAAAATTATAAATATCATTTTCCCTATTTTTTCCCCCTAGACAGTTTTCCTGAGCCTTATTTTTAAATAATTGTCTAAATCAGCTGCTTTCTTGCTGTTTGTGGAACATTTTTATTCCAAGTTGCTCATTGCCTTTTTCCCATTTTTTGGAAAAGAAATCGCAGCAATTTGCTTAGTGTTCCCTAAAAGGCATCTGATAGCAGCACCAATAGGAACATAATATCACTGCAGGTTTCAAAGGGTTAATTTCATACCAAAAATTTAGCCCAAATATGTGTCAAATATGTCCAAAAGCTTGTCATCCTTTCATTTGATTTTTCTTGCACAAATAGTGTATTTTGTCTGTGTGTGCCTATATGCAGTTTTACATGAAAAGATTGTCTTAAGCTTACATGCTGATCATCTCATTTTAAGTGCAGTTTTCTAATAGAAGTGAAGCGCACATTGCCTTAATCATATACAAATGAACTCTTGTGACGCCTCCTAATATGCACTGTTTTCAATAACAGGGGGTCAATTTTATTACGTTTTATACAATATTTGAGTGTTGTGAATAATGTAACATTTTGTATTCGTAAAATATATATTGCATTATATTCAGGTTATAATGCCAAAGTGGCTTTGCGGGTGCCTGTAGTGCTAAAGTCATAGCAAGAGTTTTTTAAATATTTTAAATGCTCAAGATTTTTTTGCATTGACAATTATTTTAAAAATGTGGCTCTGGCTCATGCAAGCTGAAGTGGGAAATTTTGTACACTCAAATTTTCTTGCTTTTTTTTAATCAAATATTTTATTTGTATTGCTCTTAAAGTTGATTGTAAAAACGTCTGTGGCTGCACAGTCAAACAAAATATTCCAAAGCGTATACTGTGTGTATTGTTTTGTGTATATTTGAGTCCGTCCATAATGACAATCCGTATACTCAAAGCTACATGCCTGCCTATGCAGAAGCTTCATGCTTGCTGATGTAAAGAACATACATTTTATTTTCTGTCATTTTCGTTATACTTTATACACACTGTAAGCACAGTAGGGAAACACAGTGTGTATAACTCGTGCTCATACAGTTTGTAAGTTGTAGTTTGAAACAATATTTTTGTAACATTTCACTGAGTGAATTGGAGTACATTAAAAGTGCCATTTGTATGATTGTAAAGGGAAGAATGTTAAAGCATATAATCGAAGTAAAATGGAAGGCTGAATCTCAGTTTTTAATGTTTGATATGGACCTATTTGATAGAAAATAAGATTTTATTTTGTAATATTAGTTAAAGCTAATATTGATCTATTGAGCCAGTGCATTTGACATTTCTTGAATGTAATCTATATTAATTAAATGTTTCCCCTTTTCTGTAAATATTACATACAAAGTGTCCATGTTTGATGGTAAAGTTAAGAGTAGAGTTAAACAGAAATAATTTGTTGTTTGTCGTGTATCTTTAAAATGTCTCTTGTGTTTATAATATACCCAACGTTATCATCATATCTTTTATTTGTTTTATTACAATGTAAAACTTTTTTTTTCTAAAATGAATTATGATACATGGCCTAAAACTTTTAAGTCTCTGTCCCCTTTTTTTCTTTATGCATTTATTATTATTATTTTACAGTCTTTAAAGAAATAATTGGTAATGAAAATGTTATTAATACTGTCTTATTTTATTTTCTGTGTTGATGGTTGTCACGTACTTGTTTCATTTTGAGTACTACACTTTGTGCCTCCTTAAAAAGTCTCTGTTTCATGCTATTTTTGTATCCTTAAAAGTAGCAATAAATAATAACCATATACATCATGATTTCCTTGTTCTGGTGTATCATTCCTCTGCAGTTACTCTCATGAATGAATGAATATTTAATATGCATTAAAGGGACAGTTCAACCCAAAATCAAAATAGTTTTCCTCTTACCTGTATGCTATTTCTCAGTCTAAATGGCTAGACTGTTGGAGATATCGGCGGTCGAGATGTCGGCCTTCTCTTCAATATTTGTGGAACTGTCTGGTGCTCCGCTTGTGGTGCTCAACGTGCCAAAAAATACAATACAACAGCAATGTCGCTTTCCAGAAATCATGACCCAGCTACTCAAGATAATCCACAGACCTTGTTGTGGAAAGTTTTATGTACTATTTATTGTACTAGGAACTATTTTCTTTTTACCGAACTACACCTAGCAATTGTATCACTGCGCAGAAGAAAGCGTTGGTGGATCTCATTTGTCCGGGGAGTAGAAATTTCTGAGTTGCACTGCACAATGATGCATTTGGCAAGGCAGGGCCAGCTGTATTTGTGTAGCACATTTCATACAACAGGGTGATTCAAAGTACTTTCCAGAGCAATAAGACATTAAAACATAACACAGAATACAGATTTACAATAAAAGAGCAGAGATAGAATATGAAAGTAAAATTAATTACTAAATGATTTTGTTTTTTTGAAATTAAAATAAAAATCATATATGTTTAGCTCTTGGGACAGGTTGACAGAAAATAGTCCCTGCGTGAAACTGCTCACAAGAAGATCTGTGGATTAACTCGAGTAACCGGGTCATGACTTCTGGAAAGAGACTTTGCTGTTGAGTTTTTCAAAAGTATTTTTTGGCACAAGCCAAGTGCCATCTACTTCTATAATCCTGGAGAGAAGGCAAACATTTCTACAGCCGATATCTCCAACTCTCGGCTACTCACACCAAAACTATTTTGACTGATTAATAGCACAATGCGTAAGAGGAGAAATATTTTGATTTTTGGCGTAAACTGGCCCAGAACATTTAAGGTTGTGGCTTTCATGTCTTGTCGGGTGTAAAGCAAAGACAGCTCAAAGGTGTCTCTTTGCTCTCTATGCTCCCTATTATGAGAGGAAAATTAAAAATTAGTGGACCAACAGTAGACAGTGACTCATCATGTGCTCCCCTCCTGTCCAGAGCTGGCAGACTCGCAGGAGACTCAACATGTTTGTTTATAATTTATATAATTTAACATTAAAAAAAGTCAGATCTTTAGGTTAAACTCGGTAAAATGATGTATTACTTAAACAGCCATTTCCTTATACAGTACACACACAGTTTCAAACTCCCTTTAAATAACAAATAACAACAAGAAGGGGGCTCACATGCCGGCAGGCTGCAGTCGCTATGGAGACAGCTTGTTTGGTGCTTGGTCCCCGTGTCGGGAGGAGGGCTCTGTGAATGAACCTTGTGTTCAGGAAGTCTCTGGTTATGACATCACCGAGGGCTGAAAAAGCAGCACGTGGGCTTCTCTGCATGAACCGTCTCTCACAGCCCACTCATACAGATATGCCACGATGACTCACGCGCCCTTTAACACTGGATGGTGTAATGAGTTCGGACCGCATACAGATTTACTGTGTGAAGTCGGACAAGAATGAAATACATGATGAGCTTGGCATTTCATTCAGCTCGCTTTTGTGTTGTTTAAAAAGGAATAAGGCTGAGCTCATCCTGACGTAAAGGGCATCAAACTGAACAGGCCACAACATTAGCATCATTTCTTACAACTATTAATTAAATCCTACAAATGATGTCAGATTTTAAATATTTATGTCCAACCCTGAACTGGCTGTACTGCACATTGTAGCAACCCTTTATTCCGACACTCAGCTGTCTTAATGGTGTTTGAAGGTCCAGTGTGTAAGATTTAGGAGGATTTAGCGGCATCCAGTGGTAAGGATTGCAGAGTTCAACCAGCTAAAACTTCTTTCAGTGTTCAAGATGTTTTTACCGGGAGCTGAATTATCCTCAGAGGTTTCTTCCTCTCCAATACAAACAGATCTGGTAATTAAAATTAAAAATTAAAAAAATGTTGTCGGCCCCCATCAGTTGTCATTTTGCTAGCTTGGAGGTAGCCAAATTATCTCTAGAGGTCTCAACAAACCTGGTGATTTAAATTGATAAAACACTGAATAAACAAGTCTGACATTGAAAAAATCCAGTTTTTTTCCACTCTCTCCTTGCAGATGGGTTGCAAACTACAGTGGCTGACATGAAAACGCAACAAAGTAAAAATGCAAATGGCCCTAACTAGAGCATGTTAAGGCCGGGTGTTTGGTTTGTCCTTTCTGGGCTACTGTAGAAACATGATGGTGAAACATGGCTCCCAATATATGAAATAAACGGCTCATTTTAAGGTAATGCAAACACAACAGTTCTTAATTTCAGGTGATTATACACAAAAGAAAAAATACTTAATGCTATTTTCCATTTCTGCTAATATATCTACTAGAATCCTACGCACCTGGACCTTTAATAGTAAAGCTTAGATCTAAAAAGTCTCAGGGTCAGCTGCAGAGCAACAGCATAACGGGCTGTTTGTGTGGAATAAAGATGACATTGTCCATTTGCAGACGCTTCTGCAAACCTCCACATGATTTTCTCAGAGACATGAGTCAGTTTCCTGGTCTTCAGGTGTGTAAATTCCCCTCTGAATCCTAAACTAGGCAGTCTTATTAAATTTTATTAGGTGGAGCAAAGATGGGGTAAATCTGCATTAAAAGATTATCCAGTGAATAAATCTGTTAGTATTAGAGATTTTCCTGTTTATCTGTTGTCTTTCTTTAAGTAAATACATTTGCAAGCAGTTTCTTAAATAACATAACAAAAACTAAGAAACACAGCTTGGAAAATCAACTCAGAGTAGAAAATGCAGAACGCAGTCTGATGATAATTCCACATGACCTGTATATGAATGATGAAAAGTCTGACATGCATGGAAACACTGTATGTACAATCACACCTCTGTGTGCTCATACGCTGTATTACAGTGACAGCTAGTGTAGCAAGAGGAAACTAAAAATAAGCGTTGAGCTCTGCTAACAGCCTGCAGGGGGAGACAAGAACTCATGATTCAGAGGCAGCAGAGTTTGTTCAACAGCACTTAACTAGAATCAAGAGGCAATAACTGAGGTACATCATGGAGCACAAGTGCGTCCTCTGTGGAGAAATAATTCAACATGGTGTATTTTTACCACTCAACTGGAAAATTCAGTCACTTTAGAATTGCAAATTGAATGTAATGAAGCAGCAGCTCACAAAAGCTTCTTTGACAAAACAGCTGTACGCTTTATTTAGCTTCTCTAAGGACATTTTTGCATCTCGTACTGTATTTAAGTTTTAATGAAGTTGTAAAACAGACGGCAGTGCATAATCAGTCTATTAAACCCATTCAGTGCAAGTCGTAAAGACATTAAAAAGAAGAAGCCTTCATTATACTTTCGTAGCAGTTTCTTTTGGATCAGGAAGAAGTATGGGGATTATACAAAGGAGCAGACAAAGACGCATAAACAGATTTGACAAATAATGTAGAGCCTCTTTATCTTCAGCTGGTGCTGCAGTCAATTTGTGTGTTTTGATGGCAAAATGTGCATTTGTGGGGACCAGAGTGAGGAGAAAGTTATGCTGTAATTTAGTGTATTAACATCATGACTTTAAATTTCCCGTAGGTGTGAATGTGAATGTGAATGGTTATCTGTCTCTATGTGTCAGTCCTGTCTTGCCTAATGTCTGACTTACACCCTAAAAGCATCATTCAGCATACTAAGTGTCTTTGTGCAATGGCATGGATAGGACGGATAATAAAGGATTGCGTTTTTGTGCAGGTTTCAAAGCCCTCTGAGGAACATTTGTGATATTGAGCTACTGTGAGGCAGGAAGTAAGTCATGCACAAGAAAGGCATTGCAAATGTTTTTTCATTTTTATATCCAAATTTCAGAGTCACAAAGACAAAAGCCATTTGAAAGGGGAACTATGCTCATTTTTAAGATTAATTTGTTCTTCCTATGGGCTAAGACAGTCTAAAAATATTAGTAAACATGAGCAACTCTATCACAAGTGTAATAAAACTCAGATTTGTGATGTTGTAGGGCTGCATGGCGTGACACAAAGGCATGATGACTGCTAAGCTGCAGACCACTGCAGACCACCTGTTTGAGACCAACAAAATGAATTATTAATTAGCAAGACACTGGCTGCATTTCTTGCCATATATTGTGCCACAAAACAGAGTATTTTAAGCCCAATATGATGTTTCCTTAATCATAATCCAATTTAATGGAATCTACTTTATTTATGTAGCACATTTTAAAAATAACAAGGTTACCAAAGCGCAACAGATAAAAACAGCAAATAAATAAGTAATATTTAAATGTTAAAATAAATATATAAAAACACAGTAAAATAAAAAGTATATAATCATAACCAAGTGGTTTTTGTGTGTAAACATAACCGCATAAGCCAGATCACAAAGAAAAGTAACATTTCAGCATATTACATAATAACATACAGTTGTTTCATATCCGTGGTTTGCAGAAAAACATAATGGTAATATTTATTGTGCCTCAGTTCTTTTACTGAAGTATTCAGTGTGAAATGATGAAATCCTCCTACAGAGCACACTTTGACTTACATTTTACTGTGACAGAACAAAAGCAGTGAGCTGTACAAACTGTTAGAATATTTCTTTATTATCTATTATAACCAGTAGATGAAATCTCACTCTTGCTCCGAGCTGAGCGGTGACATCGGCTCTGAAGTGGCCCTGATGCTCATTAAGTGAGAGGAAACAACAGGCTCCGGTGGTAAATACAGCTGCCGCCCACCACCAACAACACAAGCAACACACGGCTCCATAGATCATTTCTTTGGTTCCTTCCACCGGCGCCGGTGTCAGAGTTCCTGTGTTTACATAATGCTTCCCTCTCACCGCAGACCACTCCTGACAGGGGAGTAATTGGGAGGATATTCATCGAAAAAATCTCTGGATTTATGTAAAGGCCTGAGTTTAAAGCAAATAAATCACAAGACCTCATTGTAAAGTATAGGTGAATATTGGGATTTGCAAAGCTGCTGCATTGGCATATTTTTTTTTTGCATTTATAGCACTGCAGTGTGGTGCTTTATTGCAGTCATAACAACACGCCCAGACTCAGATATCATAAAATATACACTCTATGGTAGTTATTTAGTTTCTCTTTTGCTGCAGAGTTCCCCTACTTCAATTTTCTCTGTAATTTCCTGTAACGACTTTCAGCAGTTGGCATGAACTTGTTGCCTTTAATCAAAGGTGGGTGTATGTGTAGGTGCATTGTGAACAATGTTCCATATGCATCATGACGACCTCGCCCCTCACACACGGGATACATCATCTCATAGTTACATTGCATTGTTGATAGAGAAAGCATCTGTTCTTGCTCCATGATTTATTTCTCTGCCTAATTGTTTGGACAAAACAATCCCAAGAAATGCGTCATTCATTAAAAGGCTCAGTTGTGAAAGTGCAGGCTGCAATTTCCTTTAAGGATCCTATCGCTTTAACATGTCCTTGTTAAACATATGCAGGTTCATTGAGCAGCGTCACAAGGTCAGTTGGTGGTTAGGTGCAATACATTTTTGACACGTGACATCTGGGGCATACGGTAACTAATTCAATTTGCCTTCCTTGGTCATTTAATAATCAACTGGTCATCAGATCAAACTGCCCAGATGCAATATTGTATCTGAACAATGCTCCACCCAGAACAGCTGTCAGTCTACTGCTGTCTTATTACTGTAGGCCTGTTCATAGCAAAAGTTCAACATTAACCAGGAGGCAAATTTTGCTCCTCTCAATAGCCTTTTCATTGTCTCATCCATAAATAAATTATTTTCCCTTTTTTTAGATTGATACATTTTTATCTGTTTCTCTTAAATCCCCTCCTGGGGAGAAATGAGGAGCAAAAAAATATATAATGACAATGCGCTTTTCAAAATCAAACTTTACATACATTAATTGTATTTTCTACTTTCAACTTTTACCCAGCATCGGTCCTAATTGTAAATATCAAATATTCATTCATTTTCAGAATGTTAACCCTTTAAATGCCAGGTTTTTGTCACAATGTCATTTTTTTTTGGTCATCACAGCCTTGGATATTCAGTAATTAGCAGCAACATTGAGCTTGACAGTGCACCTATTAGAAATAGCATGTATTTACTTCATATGCCAAATAGCAAAAATTACAAATTTCAAGACAAAAGCCGAGAGTGAAACGCAGAAATGATACAATGCATGTCTTTATGCTTTGATGGTTGTGGGATCAAAAATTCTTTTTGAATGGGCTTCAATGATGCATTTTTTGTTGTTGCAAATAACAGTATGAATGTAACATTTTTTTCCCACAGTGTATTGTATGAGCTAAACTGGAAATTTCAAGATTAAACTAAAATGCAAAATATGCCGTACGCATGAACACAGCTAAAATTATGTATATGTATATAAAGAAGAATGAAAAGCATGTAAAATGCACCAAACAGTCCCTATGAGTTAATAGCCAACAGTGTCATTAATAACAAGGATTTTCTGAAAGTTAAATAAAGAACCTTTGAGGTTTAACAGTGACCAGTCATATCTGCTACAAAAACTTTCATGTCATTTCAGATCCAGCCACTCCCCTTTGCCCTGCAGTAACCTCTTTCCCGCCCTTCCCCATCACCTGACCTCACCTGCCTATCTGCACACCTGTTCCCACTTCCCCTCATCAGCTCAGCAGGTACATATACCAGCTCACTTCCACTCATTTCTTGCCAGATTGTCTCCTGTGTTTCCCTTTTAGCTTCCCAGACTTTTGTTCTGCTTGCCTCTGTGAACATCACACTTCTGCCCCTCAGTCTGACCCCTTTTTAGATAAGTTTGCCAGTTTCGATCTGCCCTGCTGCTTTTTCCTTTTGCCTTTTTTCTTTGACCACTAGTAAATGTTAACTTTTTACAGTCCTGCCTGGCTCTGAGTCATGCACCTGAGTCCAAATCTGTTCTTTGCAGAGCCATATCGACTGTGCAATTTGGTGAGAAAAGTTTACAAGGTAGCTTCAAACTTTAAAAGAAAAAATAACTTTTTTTCTGCTGTTAGCCTTACCATTAAATGTCAGGTTTACTGGTTGTGCTCAAACTAGTTAAATTATGTATGTCTATTGCTATTTCTTTCATATCAATATCACCTAAGGGACACAAATGGATGATTATCTATTAAAGAACATATGCTGCAAGATTTATCCGAGTATCTGACTTCAAATCCAAATTAGAGAAACTAAATTTTCTTTGGATTTCATTTTCAGGAGTCATCTTAACACTACCTACAATTCAAGCTGTGTGCTGACATCTGCTTTGAGACTGGTGCGAGCGTCAGATCTTTGCACCCGACTTCATCATGGTAAGTGGAATTACTCTTGGGTTAAAAATAATAGTAATTAATATTAATAATAATAATAACAATAATACATAGGACTGATATAATACTTTTCTTAGTGTTAAACACTAAGAAAACTTTACAAGAAATACAAAATAAAGAATACAAAATGCAATATATTATGGAGAGCTATTTCAGATGTCCTAGTTTGTCCGTCCTTCAGGCCCATATCTTACCTTATGTCCCTGATATCCTGCAAGTAACAGCTGCCTGTCATGGCCATGACTTGGTTTATCAGCTCTTTCCACCTGCTGGCTGCATTCGTCTCTTGAGTGACTAACTTTTGAAACCTTACTATTTTTGAATGTTATACAAGTTGTTTTGTCCACAAGCACATATTTAAATTCAGTCCAATACATCAAAAACTGCAATCTAAATGCATTATGTAGTGGACAGATGTTAGGGACTGTACTGTATTTATCAGAGGAGGGAGGGCAGCTCAGTTTTTTGTTTTTTTGTTTTATCTTTTATCTTGACCGTCCCCAAAGGTACACACACTTTTTAGGGTAAAATGCATGACCATCCCAAAAACATTTTTTTATATTCACACAATGCAAAAGCAAAGAGACAGTGAGGTACTGCCAAAACAAGCAGATCATTTCTGAGGCATAATGCAAATCCTCCTTCCAAATTAATGTGTGCACTTAGACAACGTTTGGAAGTTAAAATTTAAAAACAAAATTCTGAAATTAGAAAAAAAAAAACCTTTGTCATACATACAGACGTGCAGAACATATATATATATATATTTTTAAATGCAAACAGTTTAATTTTGGCAAAATTTTAAATGGCATGTAGAAGAAAGTGATGGTGATGAAATTTCACGATTGTAGGCTTAGATTTGATGATTATATATTAAGAGCAGAAGTATTTGTCTTGCAAATCCAGTGATAATTTATGTTTTTACAGTTTCTGGTTATGATAAATGATGTAATTTTGGCAATTTAAAAAACAACAGCACGCCTTTCAATTCCACAGGCAGGTTTTGGGATTCACAAGGTATGTAAAATAAATACAAAATAGAACCATTTAAACTTATGTGCCCCTCCCCTAAGCCAAAATTTAAAAAATACACAAGTCCCTCCCCAGCGCTCAAAAATTATATAATGAATTTTTTGCTTTATAAATATAGAAAACATTGTCAACAATCAGGATTCTTGTAGTTAATTAGTGTAACATTGTTTCAGTGTATCTAAATCAACATACGTTCAATTCTAGGCATCTTTTTAAATAACAGGTGAATCTCTGTTAATTAACATCAGTCAGTTACTGAACATTAAACATTAAAAGCACTTTCAGTTTGAATATCATGAATCAATGTAGGTTCACTACTTGTGCCTGACAATATCTCACTGTTGATTGAATCATATGTTGCTATCTGGCTAGCCGCTGCATTATTTGTTGCTTGTTTAAAACTCAGTGGAAGCAGTATCACATTGATGGTGTGAAGACGTTTGCTCATGATACATTTTATCTCATATCACTGTATAATTGTGATAGAGGGAGTGTTTTTGGTGGTCCAGCATGAATTGCTGCCCGTAAGTCACATTACATCTCTTCTCACATTTCACAAGCACTCAGCTGCAGTGGAGTCTCAGAGGAGAATCAAAGTGGCATCAGTGGTTTCATCTCAGAAATCAAGCCATTTACCAACTACTTTCTTCCACTCCGCAGAGCTACAATGTTCCTTATCTCTCTCTGCCTCATATACGCCATTACTATCTATACACAGCACACTTCAAGAGAAAAGTCTGTATATATTGGCCACAAAAGTTTTATGACACATTAAAATCCCTAATTCTCTATACCTGCCATAAATTCACTTTATATATTCATTATGATTAATTCAAAAAAAATCCTTTGGGGGTTTTCAGTGTTCTTCAATAGCTGATGGACGTAGCCACCCTGACATCATCCTATCGTTTGTGGACTCCCATGTTGAAGTTTCAGTTGGTATTTTGGCTGTTGCCATCTTGGATTTTGGAGGCAGAAGTGAGCATATTTACAACTGTGAATAACTGTGATAATGACCTTTTGAAACAAAATGAAAATACGGCTACACTGAATCTGGGGTTATCCAGAGTAACGTTGCTAAACCAAGTTGTGGCGATGTGTTGTGGATAGAGTTGTCAAAGGACGGCACCCACCTGCCACTCAAAGCGTTGACGGACATAATTATGTGTAGGTTTAAGCTTTGATAACATTTAAACAGATTAGTTACAAATAAACGATCCCCTGTGACAGTGCATGAATGGGAAAACTGATTACAGAAACAAAAAGTTTTTTTTTAAACCAGGCTGGTTTATTTCTGCTGTAGGTTTGGCATTTTAACTTGGCGGTCTGTGGGGAGTGACTCACTTCTGGAGCCAGCCTTAAGTGGCGCTTTCACGTTGGCTTCATCTTTCAGCCTTGGAGATTGCTGCATAATACTGACATTAGCATGAAGCTAAGTTGAGCATGTGAGGCTGTAAACTCTTAGTCTTGTTTTATCAGCTGTTGCATACCCAAAATGTATTTATTCTATTTTCTGAGAAACCAGAAAACCTACACAAATAAAATAAAAAATAAATTGGTGATACTGCAACACACAGTTTTTGCCATAACTTTTGTACATACAGTCCAGAAACAAACTATCAGCATTTATATACCATTTTAGTAATCTTGAATTTGTCATATTTTGGCATTCCTCTCATCATGAATCCAAACTCCCATCTTGGCTGTTCCTCAAAAGTCCCTATTGTCTTTGAGCAAAGACTGAAAAGACGCGAGGGACTAAAATCCATCTGCCGAGTTGAGAAAAGACACCAAAGGCCTCCTGTTCCTCGATCTCACTTATACATTGAGTCCAACACCTAATTTACATCCAGCAGAGACAACGTCTGATAGCATGACTCTGAGTGCACATGATGCGAGTAACCTTGTGCATCAAGAAATAACACATTTAATGATGGTCAGAAGCTCAAGAGTCTGGAGAGAAATCAAATGGCTCGCTCTGAGTTCCCATTAAAGGTCTTGGTCAAATAAGTACCCATGGAAGCTGATGCATGACATGGAGTTTAAATTTAGAAACATTTAATGGCTAAAAAAATATTATATATGGTCACTATTGAGCTAAAACCCTGTTTCCCAGTTTTCTGCAGCACAATCTTATTTTGATTTGACAACTGTGGTTTTAAAAGGTTATTATGCACTCAACAGTTACAGGAATGGTGATAAGAATGAATATATTAACACTTTGAAATCTGAGCAAAGTGGCTTTATATCTGTAAAAAATAATAATAATAAAAAAAAACAGGAAGAAGTTGCAAATGTCAAGTTACAAGAAAATTACCTGAATTTTAACCCCCCAAAAAGAAGAAAAGAACAAAAGGTAAAGCTAAAACAAAGCTACAAGTAAATGATATCTGTAATAATAAAAAAAAATAGGGGAAAAATCTGAAGAAAAATATATTTCCAGTTATATGAAATATAATTGGCTGGACACTTTCCACGATTTTGTTTTTATTGTTATTACTGTCTAATAATTTATCTCTCTTTTCTCACCTTTTCCTAATTTTTTGCAGTTTGACATCTCTTGCCAAGTTACCTCACTGCCTTTTTATCCATGTTTAAATGTTGAATGCAGCACAACAAAACTGATGTCGCTCCAACTTTCAAGGGTAATATAATCTGAAAGTTACTGATGGAGAAAGCATGCATTTAAATTAATAAATCTTTGATGGTAATTGCCAACCAGTCAAGCCGAAGAAAGCACATGGTTATGCCAGTTATACGTTGCTGATGATAACTATTATTACGGAAACAAAGGAGCCCATTAAATGGCGCACAGCAGAGCAGAGCAGCACAGATTGCGCTGCGAGGGGAGCTGTTATTTTGCACAGCTATAATCAAAGCCACGGCGATCAACAGACCTGCTGAGTTATAAACTGACATCTCCTTAACACTGACAGCAGACGTTGACTCCTCACACTTGAAGTAGACTTTACAGAGAGGCGGAGCAGCGAATAAGAAAAGACTTTCTGGCATGTTTATGTGTTGTTCCTTTAATCACTTCGTGTTTCTGTGCAGCCTAATCACAAAAACAAAGAGGCTCCAAACAAAGCTGAAAAACAAGAGGAAAGCAGGAACCGGCTTCACTGAATTAATGAAGCCTGACTAATTGGGTATTTGGTTAATGTAAGCCCTTTGACAAACAGGCTGTATTCAGTGTTCAGCATAAAGGGACCGGTTAATCCTCACCACTGACCTCGGTATAATTGGAAGTCAGATTTGAGGTGAATATTTGTGCTAAAGAGCAGACAGGTTTGCATGCAGTCTGCAAAATGTTACTGAAATAACTGGCGGCGGTCATAAATATGGTGAAATCAGGTAAAGTGGGACATGAGCCTGGGTCAACATCACTTTTCTTGTGCTACATTCAGATGCCTTTCACAAGTATTCAGAACTTTGACCTTTGGTTTTATTATGTTCAAAAACATGACAAAAAAAAAAAAAAAAAAACAATACGGAATTTTTTTTTTTTTTTGCAAAAAATAAAATAAATTTATTTATTATTTTTAAGTGCTTTAATTAAATTAAGGCATTAAGTAAGTAAATCATTAAGTGTTGAAAATAAAAATATATAAATATATATATAGAGCATGTTCGGGGTGTTTATAGTGTAATCTGTTGAAAAAATGGTTGATATATTTTTTTTATTATTTTTTTTCTGTAGAATAATTTTAAATTTATTATAGTTCTAAATATAGTTTTCCCTATTTTGCTTTTTTAAATAATATCCTTTAGAAAATATTTTAGGTAACTGTTTTTTACCTTTTACTAATTTCTTGTAATTTGTGGCACATTTCTTGCCAAGTTGGTCATTGCCTTTTTTCCCATGTTTTTTGAAAGAAATCAAACCAAGTTGCTAAATTTTCGAGGTGTAGAATAACTTGTGAAAGGCATGTGAACGTGGCACGAGAAAACTGATGTCAGTCCAAATTTCAAAGCATTAATGACCAAACTCATAAATGTATTTAATAATTTAAAATACAAACAAAAAAAAAGGTTGTCAAATTTCAAATTCCAGCTGTCCATTTAACCTGAACATGTCGTCACAGTGAGATTGGGATTCTAGATGTGATTAAGGCTCAAAGTTTCAAAATTATTTTTACGTGGCAACATATTGTCTTAAGAGAAATATATATAACAAGCTCTAAATGTAACACTTAAGGCGGTATGCAGAGTTTTACGTGGTTTTCTTGTGTCCCAAATTACCTGACTTCACCCTACTGAAATTGCCATCCTATTTTTGTCATATAGATGGAAAAAATCGAAATGTTTCCCTGTTATCATACATAAATCACGTGCCTTCACACGCCACATACACTCTCCAACTCATCTTTCAACTCCGTCACATAGCAACAAAGTGGTATCCATGGAAACTGAATTAAATTTAAAACAAAGGATATTTATAAAGCATCTTCGGCGAAAAAGTATTCCTTAAATAGGAAGGGATAAATTAGCACAGATAATTTCATGTGTTTGCCTTTGCACTATGCTGCTGCTTCAATATTATCTCATAGGAAGTCGTATAAATAGCACGCCAATTTTTCATGGCATTTCACGTGCCGTTTTATGATACCAGGCTGGCCATGTGCACTCGGTGATGTTGTGTTTTATGCATTTATATTAAAAATCCAAAGAGGACTTTCAGCTGAGGTTTCTTCGTGATGCATGTGCTTCTGTGACACATTTCTATAAAGAGTTATGGTAATTTTTGACCTTTGAAAGTTGATTAAATAATCTCACCACAAGGTAGCCATCCGGGAGCTTTTGATGGTATTGCAAGATCTTTGTCACAGAACAATATGACGTTGTGTTTTTGTGCAAGTGTGTATGTGTATATATGAGATAAAGTTCATGAATGAATTGATCAGTAGTGGATAAGGGATAGGAAATAATAAAGTGTATACTTCCTCCTACTTCTTTTTGAACATGTAAGAATTAATTTTTGTTGTATATGAGAATTTATTTAGTCGGGCTGGATCAGTATGGATTTTTTGGGGGCTGATGCTGATACCGATGTTAGGGAGTAAAAAAATTCTGATAACCGATATATCGTGCAAACAGGAGTCAGAATGTAAACCTCAGCTTCAACCTGCCCTTTTTCCGCCCACCATCCACCCCTCCCTTTTACCCCAACGTAATACTTAATTAATTCAAAATAATGTTGCCTCAGAACATCAGCCAGTCAACAGTCACTCTTCTCACCACAACATAATTAGAAAAAGGATTTATTAATATGCATAATTTCTAACAGACAGGGTTGGCCTGTTTTAAGGACTTGGACTGGAATTGAAAGTCCATCCTTGAAAAGAAATTCACAATAATGAAGTAGATTGACATCAGGCTGCACTCTGCACCTGACGGATGCTTCTTGATTCCTCGTTCATCATTCCATGACACAGGCACATTAATCTCAAGAGCCTGAATTAATTAAATTCCTTTAACCCCAAGTGGTCTCCAGCTCTGATCCTCAGGATTCAGCGTACAGCTGTTTTCTGTCCCACTCCATAATTACACCCACCTCACATCCTGAATGCTCTGTGATTAGACGGCTTGGAGGAAGGTCAGCAGGGCTCAGAACCCTGGAAACCGCCGCTCTGGTACAGTCGCAAAATCGGGATGACCCCCCCCCCATCAAGCAAATGAGGAGTAATATTTGCATAATTACATAAAAGTAAAGTCTCTGAATTCAACATCAATTATTTCTGAAAAACACCTTCATTCAGACACATCACAGCTCCGTATGCTGCTCTCGACTGATAACGATAGAGAGTGTGTCTTTGAACAGCTGGATCTTCAAAAAGAACTTCTTAGCTATTTTTATGAATAAACTCTTCCTGCCGGTCTGGTCACTGTGACCTCTGCACTAGACTGACCCATCATGCCATTTTCAAGTAGGTGCACTGTACGTGTTACTCATTTTCACAACTCCCCCACTGATGAGATGATGGCGTTATCCACCAGGATGAGTCCTGCTGCTCTCTGCGAAGCTGAAGGTCATCAGCTGCTCACCGTCAGCAGGATGAGAGCCTTAAAAGCTGGTTTCAATTTACTGTGTAAAGCTATTTCTTCTGAAAAAGGCAACTTATTTAGCCCCCAAAAAATGTGAATTAAAAAAGACCAAAAATCAGCTTTGTTAATGTTAAACTGGAGGATTAAACTAAGATTTCTTATTGTTAGTTTATTATTTACATGATAGTAATAAGGATTTGCAGACTTGTTACCACGTTGTGTCTCGCTAAGAAAATAACAGTGCGCATAATATAGAAATTAGTAGTAATGACATTTCATCAATCTTTATCTGGTGATAATTTCATACCTGAACTCTTGGGACTTTTGTTGTAATATTAAATGAAAAACTGTCAATATAACTCTATATATAATGAAAGTGGTTATCTTATAGAGAACATCAAATTACTGTAATCTGGTTACATTGAATTGCTGTTACACTCGTCAAAGCTCAGGAGACACAGTGAAGATTAGGCAGAAAATAAATAACAGAGAGAAATGGGCTCACATGGGGTGGAAACACCAAAACCAACAACAGTTAGTACTAATTGGTGAACTCGCTTAGAAAAAACAAAAGTTGAGTGATTGAATGTATCCACAGTGTCAGAGACCATAATTAAAAGTAGCTGAACGTTACCGTGATGAAGTATTATAGTGTCTGGGAACAATGTTGTCTCCTTAACCTCATCAGCCATTTTTCTTTTTCCATTTTTCTGTTACTTTCTTCATTTATGTAGAGCACTCTGGCTTCATCACAACTTCATGACGGCTGTACGGGGGGGTCGTTTTTCATCCAACTCACCCGTTTCTATTTTATTAAGAAATAACGTTAGAGATTTACAAACAGTCCCGTCCAGATTCTGGCTCTGTTTGCTCAAACATGTAGGGCTGTTCCAGTTAAATAGAGCAGCTGGAGGCATCTATGTTTCAACCACAGTGTTTTTGTTGTTTTTGTCAGTTTAGATCACTTCTGCTCTTTTTCCGTGATTTTAAAGTTTATTTTACATACTTGGCAATGTTTTTAGTCATCTCTTTCAGTCAAATCTCTCTGTGGTGTGACAAACTCTGATGAACACATTTTCATTATTACTATGCATGGACTTTAAAGGCAGGCCGCTGTGAGTTACAGGCTGTCTGCGAGGCCTCTTCACAGTGTATGATTCAAATCCACCCCTCACTTTTTACACAGCTTGGCCTTCTCTTTCAATTATGGTGACCTCAGGTCACCTCTGGCTCAACATCCAAGAGCGGGACAGAAAAAAAATGCCAAACTTAAGCTCAAAAATACGGAGTCCGCAAACCAATGGGTGGTGTCATGGTCAGTGTCCATTATTTTCATATTGTCTATGATTGCAACAGTCACTTATTTAACCTCTGTTGTAAAAACTGCTCCTTAAAAAAGCAACGGTTTGTAGACAGTTATGAAACTAGAGACAGTGATACAAATAAGTCTTCTGACTGAACTGAACATGGCGACTGATTTACTGATTTACCAACTACTGTAGCGTACTTGGAGACCATCATTTAACCCTATCACTGCAATAGTGTATAAAAAAGCTCAAAATTGGGTTTGTATATAAAAAAAACAAAAAAACAACCCTACTTAAGCCCCAAATATCCTCAAACCCTGAAAAAGGTGTTCATTTAACTTTGGATAAAAACATTAAACAGTTAAGCATACAGTCCTAAACAATAACTCATATCACCAACAAACATCTCTTACTGGCACCCCAATTCAAAGCAGTCTAAAAGTGGGCCATAAAGAAAATGAACATCTCAAAGTTTGAATGAAGTTGGAAGGCAGAGTTAAACTGCGAACATATGAGTCTACTTCACTTAAGAAAGTGAACTAATAGATCCCCTTCACAGCAGACCTGGTCATGTCAAAGCAGAAACAGCACAGGAGTAATTGATAACATTCATAAGCCCGTTAGTTCTGTACGCATGCTGCTTTGCTTTGTTAATGTTATTACCTCTACTTGGCTTCTCCTGCTGATACAAGTCAAAATGTCTTCATGAAAAAGGTTGTTAATGGAGGCCTTAAATGCTCAAGTGCCTGAGTCAGTTTAATTTAAAGCGTTTTAATGTTATAATGTGTAAAACTGATTCACTAACCTAACTTTGTTAAACCACATTCATTTTTAAACAGACAGAGCCTCAAAGAACTAATTCAAGTTTGATTTTATGGTTAAATTTACAATTTTTAACAGACCTTTTTCACAGCAGACAATTTGAAACGGCAGGAAAACCACATTTATAGTTAATAACATTAATGCTAGCTGTATTTCGTTCAGGTGAGCAGTGCAGGGTTTTGGTATTTTGCGTGGTGGCTCACCGTAGAAAGCCTCAAGGGACACTTAATGGAACAGAGCTATCGTCAATGTACGTTATAATACTGCCAACTGTGGTTCTCGCATGAGTCAAAATGTCTGCTGGGAAAAATGGTCCCAGAGCTTTGATTTGTTGCATTTTAAAGTGTCCTGAGGTGAGGGTTTTTATTGTGTAGAAAAAAGGATCCAGCATACTGTTGCTATGCACGGTTGTAAGAGTAATGCACCAGAAGTGGTGTGTAACCCACATTGTCATGAGCCAGTAATTCACATATAACATACTTAATTGTAAAGGTTGCAGTTACATGACTTATGTGCTGACAGGAGTAAAGAAGGAAGTAGTATGAAGAGCAAAAGACCGCGTAAGGAGGCACATTGAGGTGGTAGATTGGTCAAAGAAATACAGGACTTTCTCCCAGGAAAGAAACCAACTGTACATATATTTTAAGGTGTGTGCTTTATCACGGAACATTAAGTATGTAACTTTACATTAAGTACGTAACCTACTCAGGTCCAACATAATTGTAATTTCCTAAACTTAACCTACGTACTTTTCGTGAAGTACGTAACGTGAACACGCCCAACCATGATTCTATTCCTAAACCTTACCTGCCTTTCCTAAACCTGACTATGTGACTTCACTTGCCTAAACCTTAAGTATATATTAAGTTACATATGTAACTTCATGTTAAGTGAATAAAGTGACAATGCACGATCATGATACTATTCCTAAACCTGACTACGTAACTTAACTTTACAAAACCTAACCTTAATAACTTCATTTTCCTTGATTAAACCTACGTAACTTTAAATTAAATACAAAATGTCAGTACATATCTGTATTTTAAGTATGTAACGCCCAACCATGATACTCTTTGGGAAACAATATTGACATAAATAGCAGATACCTGTCTAAATCTCAGTCTGTTCATCAGCTGTCTAATGGCGTTGTGTGCTTTAACAGTAATTTAAGCGCTAAGATTAGCCTGCTATGGGAATTAAGGGTGAAGCTGTGCACGTCAGGTAAATCTACAGTCTCTGGAGGGGAAGCAGTGAGAAAAGGAAATGTTTTGTCCATGGCAACAACACATCTTATAACACAGAAATCATTAGTCTGCCACAGCAGCACCAGCTTAAAAAAAAAACAAAACGCGCGCTAGGCTAAGACCTTGTGCTATATTTGGTATCAAGCTGTGTGAACTCCTGACATGAGAACATGTGATACTGAAGCTGCAGATATGTGGATATGATATTACCATGCCAACTGTGTTTTCCACATTGTTTTAATGTGAGGCAGTGATATAATTACATTCTGTCATCGACAGCTGTAGCGCTGCGAGACAGTGTATTTACATGTATTCTGCCAAAGGGCTTTACAAGAATTATGAACGCAGTACAAAATATCAAAATTTTGTTATTCTTCTAATAGAGAAGGGCATAAAACACACATGGAGGAATTATAGTTTAATTTCAGTCTCATTTCATTAAACTCCAAACCGCAAATTATTTCCTAATTCATGTTTTTGCTCAGTTCTTGCTGTAGTTCTTCAGCAGTTCAGGCAGAGGATTTTTTTTTTCTCGATTCACAGCTTTCTGCTGCACTATATGAATATGCTCAAAATGTTTCAAAAGAGAAGCTTAATACCAGAAAAGCCTTGCTTCAAACCCCGACTTCACTTTATTAATGCAGTGAGGAGAGACTTTGAATAACTGAAGGTCAGCAAAGTTCAGCTTTTAATAGTCTTTGATTTGAACATTTGGAGAGATATTTTAACTTCAGAGAGAGAATTCCTCCACTTTGAGACTCGATTCAAGGCATTTAATTTTCCAATCGGAAGCATTTTGTTTAATTTGAATTTAAAACTATAGCCCAAAGTACAACAAGTCTTCCAAATTTGTAACAGCCTTCCAGAATTTATGATAAATTAAAATGTTTTCTGATCTTATATGATCAGCAGGTTGCCATCGCAGGTTTGTCTGTGTGTGCCAGTTTTTTGATCTTACGCCCAGCCCTAGTTAGTTGTATATATTTTCCAGTAAAACATTATGATGGTCAGTTTTACAATTTACCAGCAGTCATGCAAAAGTCATTTGAAAAACAGTAAAGAAAGCAAAAATCTAAGTTTTTCTTTGTAAATTGATTATCACAAAAACAATTGATAAAAAAAAGTTACAGGTGGGTGCAAGGTGCTCCTGTGGGTTTAATATTGGGTTAATGTCAAGACTTTAGTTATTTAATCTTTATTTGTGAATCTAACAAATTTATTTTAAGAGTTTGCACTCCGCTTTTATTTTGAAAAGTCCGCATGACTTCCTGTGTTTTCATTTACGGCAGTCGTATTGGGTATTTTGACAGAAGCACACGGCCCATTGGTAAGCTGTAGCTAAAGAAACAGCCTGCTAACAATGTGTAACATGTAAATATATTGTGTTAGCATTCATTTCATTGCTAGGCAGTCGTAGAAGAGTGATATGAGACTGTTGAGTGTGAGATAATGTTGTTGACTACTCCCGATTAGCGCCGCTAGCTCGCGGGTAGCATCACCAGTTAGCATCGCCGGTTAGCCTTTTAAGCTAGCGTTTGGCTGGCTGTTGTTAGCATTTAGCCTAAAATGTTAGTTGCTAATGTTTATACTGTGATTAATCGTCTGGGCTTGATGTGTGTATTTCAGTTCATGACTTTAATTCATAGAAGTATATTTGATTGATAAATATTAAAAAGTCTATGTTTGTTTGCGTTAAAAGGTATTAGTAAAAGGTAAAAAATAGTTACTTAAATAAATAAACACTGCTATATGTAACATGTTATTTTTGATTAACCATTCCAGGTTTATGACCTGTGTTGCCTGTGACAACTGTGTCGCCTGAGGTCCCTTTGTAATAAAAATAAAAGAAGACAAAGGATAACACGAGTTGTACCAACTGTGTGCTTCCTGTCAAGCCTTTTCGGAGGGCTAAGAACCTAAAAGTCCGAACAGTTAAGGCAAAATATGGTTAACAAATAATCTTTTAGCTTTTCCAAAAAGTGATGACCTGATGTTAGATTACGAGAACCAGGCACACAACAGTCTGTGTGACTGGGATGAATGCCAAGTTTTTACGGAGTCTCATGTTTGATTTTATACATCTGGGCAAAAATGCTACATAAAGTACTTTCAAAGATGAAAATCCAATCATAGACTTCAGATTACATCCTCTCCTGAAAACTCACATTCTAGCAAGCATGACAAGAAGCCCAAACTTAAAGCAAAATATTAAAAAATAGTGTTGAACAATTGGAAAAGTAAATAAAGGGACACTGACAATCAAGTATTCTAAAGGAAGTTGTCCAAAATATTGTAATGGCATCACCTGCTCTGAGGCTGTCTTATTCACAACCTGTAATTTCCTCTCATTACAAGGAATGTTCGAACTCAAATTGGAGTGAGGATAAAATTACCTTTCATATGAGGTATATATATCACAGAAGATTGCAGGTAATGGGGCCAGAACCAAGCTGTCATTTGCAGCGTGAGCAGGGTGTACTCTGCTGTCCGCTCTGAAAGACACGCTGCAAAACTCTCATCCTGCTGTGTAGAAACACCAGCAAAAAAGACAAAGATGACTCGTCCATCACATTACAACAGCTAAATTACACACACCTTTTACCTCAGAGTGGTAGCTGGATGCTTTTGATCAACGGACAATGTCATGTGATACTGATATATGTTGGATACTGTGCTGTAGCATTTTTCAGTTTAAAGGTGATTTGATTTTGATTTATTTTTTTGACTGTCAAAATCGAGTTGCATAGCAAAAGATTACACAGTTTTTCCGAAATCATGATTTTGCTGCTACTCTCTACAGTTTACCTCCTTTTGTTGCTTGAATTCTGTGTTGTGACTGAAATGTCCTGATCCCTTCATTGATTTTCCTTTTTGAAGACTCCATGAAAGAGTCTCAAAAAGAGAGGAAACCGCTAAACTTCCTCTTTTCACCTTCAGAGGTCTGTTCACCTGCAAAGCATTCCAGCGTTGGTGAGAGGAGATGATGCGTGCTGAGTCATACTGTGAAAGTAAAAAGGCAGGGGCACTGCTTCCAACTTTTTCTGTACTATGAGGGGTATTCTTTTATATTCTTTGCAAAAATCAATCACCAGATATCCTCTTTCATGTGTCTGTTTGTAATGAAATGCGCCTCTTGAGCTTTCAAACCCAGCAGTGTGGTGTGTTATTGTACGTCAACCTATTAATGATACAGCGCTCTGTAATAAAAAAATAGACCCCTCATATGCACAACACAAATGCAAACATTCTACGTTCTGCTGATGGACACAGAGATGTTGCATGTACACATGTTCAGAAATTCATGAGATCACTTTGTCAAATATGTATTTGTTTACTTTTTTTTCTAGTTTCACTACTGTGCCCTTTAGTAATTTCCACTCATGGGAACCTGAAATGGTGTAACGCTTTACGTGCTGCAAAGAGTGCATTTATTGAATGCGCTCATGTTTTTGGTGAACATGAAGTTAATGTTTCAGCGTGCAGCTCAGTGTTTTATGGCACCTGGCAGTCTATTTGGCACATTTAATGAAGCATAACCTGGACTTATTTAGCAGCTGTTTAAATCACAAATGTATCCCGCTGTGTATGTGCGTTTTAGTTTTTTTACTGCATACATTGATTGATAAGCTCCCAGTCTGTGAGTGGCAGCTTCCACTCACTCGCTATGGTGAGCTGGGAAATGAAATCAATGAATCAATAGATACAAACACTGGTGATTTCCTCCTCTGGCACTGACATGAACAATATTCAGTAAATATCTGCTGTCAGTCAGCCTGGTGAAGACAGTTTGGCCGGCTGTCCCCTCAGCTCCTGCTTCTGTTGACAGAGTTCAGAGTCAGAGTAGATTGAAAACTACTATCTTCTTGGTAATGAAAGTAACAATTGCAATTTCATTCATTACAAATTACATTATTGTATTTCTCCAGGTGCACGACATGAGAAAAAAAGCGCCATCAACACTTTTTCTGCCAAAAATACATCATTTCTGTTGAGTGGCACACCAAAAATGTTGAGTGCCCTGCCATGAATCAGGCTTGAACGCCTTCCACTTTAGAGACACGTATGAGTATGTCACAACACAGGGTCAGGACCAATATATCTCCTTCGAATTCATCTTTCTCTCAGTCATAGAAGATGGACAAGACTTAAATGCCTAATTTACTCATAAAACACACTTCATTCAAATGCAACAGAAACAAAATAAAACTCACCCAAATAGTCGTGGTTACTCTTAGTAATCTAATCTAAGTCCAACAATCCCCAGCTCCAGTTTAGTGAAAATGAATCCTTAATTAACCAAGTTAGATGTAAAAAAACAAACAAACATGCTATTATTCCCCACGATCTCCATCGGATTTGTTGGCCGCTGGCTGCTTACAGTTCTGTAACAGAGCTGTGTCTTTCAGCTCTGGTGCCTGTTCCACCAGTAGAGACCAGAAGCTGGACTCTGGTGGTGCATGCTGTGCACTACACAACAGAAAGAGGAGCGCCTGTATTTATGACAGTTTTGAAAACCATACCTTTGGGATTTCTTTATACCCCGATATAACGGAATATCTTAATAACGCCCATGCCTAGTTGAAGCTATTTTAAACTTGCCTCAACTCTCCAATGTTCACTGTTTCCCCAGTTTCTATTATAATATTTCTATTGAAAAGGCATTACAGTTGAGGCCCCAAAAATTACTGGATGCTGTAAAAGTAGAAATTATCCACTTTGGAAACTGGAATTTTACCACAAGTATTCTTAATCAAGTGTAAAAGGCAGAGGTACTATGTGTGTCGGGGTAAAATGTCTTTGAACAATACAGATTTGTGCCTCTTAGTATAACTCACAGCTTTATTACTAATCAAGCTAATTCAAAACTCTGCACTTGAATGCATGAAAGGTGGTATTTGTATCATCAGCCTCTTCATCCAGTGTGATCAGGCTGCTTTTAAGCCCTTTAAGCCCACTGTGTGCTCGCTGAGTCTTCACAATTCTGCTTAACAAGCCGCTACTTCAAAAGGAGAACGTTCAAAATGAGCTCATATTTTAGAAACTATTCAAACTGGCTTACACAACAGATGGGCCACTTTACCTGCCAAAAACTGTGTTTGAAATAGATCCTACTTCTGGAAGTTTGTTTTTCCCCCAGGTATTTAATATCAGGATGATTTTTACTTGGACTGTGAACCAAATATATTTAATTATGCATACACTTGCACTCAATATACAGCTGTCAGTATTAGCTGTATTCAGTGTTTTTCACATGTGAATAGCATGAATAGTGTGTTGTTTGAACCAACACAGTGGCCCTGACAGCTGTCAGAAATAGGCCGAGGTCATAGACACCTCCCACACATTTCCACACTGTCATACATTGTGTTCTGACTAATTCTGCTCCGTGATAGCAGATCTCGCTATACTGTATATTCTCCTCTTATTTGATTCCAGCACATATTGAGGTTATATTTATGTTCCACTCACACCCAAAGAAGTTACAATATTGACGATTGCAATTCCTAAATCAACTCAGTTGTGTGCAAGATAAAGTTCAGATTATGAGTGATCTCAGTAAAACAGACACAGCTGTGTCTCTTTGGCAACCAACCCTCATTTTGTATCAGAATTTTACATTTTTTCAGCTTTTTCTCAGACCTTTGAATTTATCCATTAGTAAACATTATGTGGTTGATAATACAAAAACATGTTGAATGTCTGTGACCAGTGGTGGAAAGCAACCAAGTGCTCAAGTGCTGAGCTCAAAGGGACAGTTTACCCCAAATCAAAAAAATCATTTTTTCTTACCTGTAATGCTCTTTATTGATCCAGATTGATTTGGTGTGAGTTGCCGAGTGTTGAAGATATCAGCCGTAGAGATGTCTGCCTTCTCTCCAGTATAATGAAACAAGGTGACACTTGGCTTGTGGTGCTCAAGAGACCAAAAAAACACATTTGAAAAACTCAACAGCAATGTCTCTTTCCAGACATCATGACCCAGTTTCTCTAGATAATCCACAGACTTTGTTGTGAACAGTTTTATGCAGGAACTATTTTCTCTCCACTGCCAAACCGTATTACTGCACAAAAGAAAACATGCATCTACTCCTAGCATGTTTACCATTTTGGCTGGTGCCATTTTGGATTGTTTGGAGCCAAAAGTGACCATATTTACCCAAGGAGGTGAAGATAACCCTAAGCTAAATACTAAATTGGTTAGCACAGTGTATTTACAGCTTTTGTTAACTGCAAGACTGATCATTTTAGATTAGGAAAAACAGGCTTAAAACTGCCAAAACAAACTTGCTTGAAAAAATTGAATATCTGACTCATTACAGTGTCTTTTAGAAGCCTACAACCAAATGCTAAACAAGACATTTATAGGCAATCAAAAAATTACAATTAACTTTAATTAACTGACAACTCATTGAAACAGCAACAGCAAACCTATGCCTTTACTCTGTGAACCTGAGGTTATACCATGTTTGTTACCTAACCAATGTTGCCCCATGGTAATGACTTTTTTACAGACAGCAACCACCTCAAATTGGCTGTGCCCTTACTTATGCATTACTTATTCATAAAATGTAAACCGTGATTTATATAAAGCTTCAGCCCCCCTCATAAACGGGAAAATGGGCACACAAAAAACGTTTTTTGTATAAGGTTGTAAACATGTTTATTTCTGCTGAAAAGTAAGGCATTTTAAGAGGGAGGGTCTATGGAGATTGACTTGCTCTTGGAGCGGGCTTCAAGTGGCCATTTGAGGATCTGCAGTTTTTGGCACTTCTGCATTGGCTTCATTTTTCAGACGTTTTCTGGAGGTTGCCACTTGGACATAGGCCCATAATAATATATTACTCAGGGCCATTTTTCTGCAGAAAAACTACTTGTATGTTTTATTTTCTTGATGATATGTGTGCTTTTACTTAAGTCTGCTATTGGATGCAATGCTAGTATTTATAATCTTTAAAAAAAAATTGGGTTGCTACTTTTACTTAAGCATCCTTTCCACTCCTCAAAATCACACATCATTGAAGCAAAGCCACTGTATGTCTGCTCCTTCTGCTTCTATGTAATCACAGCTGCATGTTGCACTTTACCTCTTGGCTGTTGTATCGACCTTTTGTGCTGCTCCTGGCAGAGTAACATACTTTTCCAGCCACAGCAGGTCAGCTAATGAGATGATCAGTCTCATTTTCCCTCCTACACCCATTCAGTTTCTTAATATATCAGTCTGTATAGGGCATGCTGAATGTCACGAGAACTCTAAGCAGTAATTCCTAGAACATGTTGCCATTTGGTCAAAACTTTAGTAAAAACAAAATGATAATTAGAGTGATTCTCATTAATTACAAGGTCCAACTGTTGTTGGTGACAACTTTTTTCAGTAATGTCATCAGGATTGCTGCACCACTCGCATCAATTGTGGAATGAACAAACACTGCTAATAACAAAGAAAGCCATTTCAGCTACTCTGATGACAATTGCAGGGAACAACAGCTGCTGAAAACCATGTTAATTATGTGACTGAGAGAGCTTGTTTGTCTGTTTGCATGGAAATAAAGAACTTCAAAGATTCATCGCATTTTCTCTTTGTGGATGAAGCAGTAGAGGCAAACATGGATGGCTTTTACTCTGCTAAAATGTCTTTAACTTGGTCATTTAAATGTTAAAATGTCAGTAGGTAAATATAGAGACATTTGGACATATTTAAATGATTATCAGCAGAATTTGTTAATGACAACCAGAAGTTAAAATTATTTTTTCATTCCAGTAAATTGTCTATGTATTTATTATTGGTTCCAAGTAGTCTTGGGTGGTATTGTGGTATTAAAGTATACCTGGCAAGCAGTGGCACACGCACTGGCACCTCCGGCACCTCCGCCAAACCGCGGCACAAGCACTGGCACCTCGCTGCACCTCCGCCAAACCGCGGCACACGCACTGGCACCTCCAGGCACCTCCGCCAAACCGCGGCACACGCACTGGCACCTCCCGGCACTTCCGCCAAACCGCGGCACACGCACTGGCACCTCCCAGCACCTCCGCCAAACCGCGGCACAAGCACTGGCACCTCGCGGCACCTCCTGGCAAGCAGTGGCACAAGCACTGGCACCTCCCGGCACCTCCGCCAAACCGCGGCACACGCACTGGCACCTCCCGGCACCTCCGCCAAACCGCGGCACATGCACTGGCACCTCCCGGCACCTCCTGGCAAGCAGTGGCACAAGCACTGGCACCTCCTGGCACGTCTCGGCAACCAGTGGCATCTGCTGCGACTGCTAGCGGCACCTAGCTGCGGCATCTGGGGGTGCCACACGAGGTGCCACAGTTAGGTGCCGCTGCCGCAAATTGAGCTTGCTGTCGCTCCTCCAGTGGTGCAACAGGCAGCTGAGCTGAAAGACACAGCAACACCTGGTGGTGGAGGGATAAGTTACAGTACTGTAAACAGCTGGTAGCTAGCAAAACCAGAGAGAGACCATGGGGAGTAACTGCATGTTTTTTTTAAATCTGACTAGGTGAATTACGGATTTATTTTGACCAAATTGGAGCTGGGATTGTTGGAACAGTGGATTTACTAACTAGATTACTAACAAGACTTACCAAGATGGTTTGGCTGAGTTTTATTTTCTTTCAGTTGAATTTAAATGAAGTGTGTATTATGATAAGTTAATGAGGCAATCAAGCCTCACCAGTCTTCTGTGATGGAGAGAAAGTTGAAGTCAAAAGGTGCACAGTTGTTCAATAGGGAAAATACGTTTGTGAATAATAGGTTTCTATTCTGTATTTATTAGTCTGAAAAGCTGAAAGTAAGTAACTCACTTGCTGTTAATGTTAATGCTGCGCACTTATACCGTCATACACTGTATACCCTGGTGAAATCTCAGGAAGGTATTAAAGTATGAAATATTACATACTGCCCAAGCCTTGTTCCAAGTCCGTCCCCACAAACAGGGAAATGTGAGTCTCCCAAATCAATAAAACATGACATCACTCAGAGCACTGAGTGAAATATCGATTCTGATGACACAGCTCTGTCCTGCCTCTGAAAACTTAAGTGGCCAAGCCATTTCACACTCTGTAAAGCCATAAGCAGTCACACTCAAAACCTCAGTTCTTTCACTAAATTGTGTAAATCTTTTGCAAAAAAAAAGGTCAGAATTACTACTAAGTTCTTTCTAACTCTACCACAGTTTTTGCCCAAGACTAATCCACATTGAATGTGGGATGGTAATTAGATGTCTGTGGGAAACAAATAGAAATTAAAGATTGCTCTGACTGAACAGTAGCACAATGCCGAGCGCTGGTAATGCACTGCTGCCAGGAAGTGTGTTCTGGATTTAATTGGTTATAAGGCTGATGGAGAAAGTTGGCTGCCTCAGGATCTCACCACATACATAGCTAAACAACAAAAAACCATAAAAGTAACTATGCAAAGCTCATATGTAAATTTTTAAAATATTCTTCAATACTATTCTTGTTTTGCAAAGTTAGTTTAAAGCCCAGCATGTCCCAAAAAGGTGCCAGGGGCTGGTGATGATATCACACAGAGGGGTTTGACAAAGTGTTGATGTCTGACCCCCTGGGAATCAGAATGGGCTCTTTCAGCATACTGCATAGGGCAAAAAGTAGTGACTCAGTACTTAAGCCTTATGGCACCCCTACATACTAATCAGCAAAATAACAATAAAGCCACATTGATTAAGGGTGGACATGTTGTGTTATGACTCAGATAATGTATTTTTTTTCATGGAAAAGACTGCAGTTTAAGTTCCAGTTATCACAACACTGTCTCCTATAAATGTATATCCCTAATCTGCCACAGCAAATATGTTTTTGAGGGAAATGTTGAGGGAATTACATTTTCTATTAACATACTGGGGAAATGTTGTGAGTTTACATACCTGGCAAGTCACAAAAATCTTGATAGCAAATGTATCAGCAAAATGTTCTCTGACAATGCATTTCATTTGTTTTCCCAACAAAAATCTTGCAATACACCATCCTCTAGTGAATACAGCTTTATTTCTTCATTATTACCTTTTTATAAACCTTTCAAAATCACAATTTTCCCTTAACCTAGCCAAGGTGCTTTTGGTTATACTGGACACAATCCCGGGGTTTTCATATTACTGTCCTGCACTTTGAAAATCCACCATCCACTAAAACTGCCTCCCTGTGAATTCAGTGCAGTATAAATAAATGAATGAATTGAATATAATCAGGGCAGCAATTAGTTGTCACCACTACTTAATTATGAATGCAATTTAGTAATATACCAATGTAATTTCTAGGAGACAGGGTTGTTAATCAAGTAGCATCAGTAATATCCATCAAACCGTGAGCTGCATCTGCATCCTCCATTTGTAACTTTAAGTGGTTTCAACACCATCACAAAGACACTCGACTGACTTCTTTATTTATTTTCTTTTTATCAAGTTTTGGAGATAAAAGGTGTCTTTGAAAAGGATATTTGATTATCAAGCCAATAAAATTCTTCATAAGCTGGAGCATCAAAGCGAAATCTGAACACTTGGCCTCTTTAAACAGTAAGAAGCAATGGAAAGACTGCACATCCAACACCGAGAAGGCTGTCAGACAAAAAGGTCTTGGAGAGTATCAGTCCTCAGAATAAAATGTGTTAAAACTGTATCAGTAACTAGCGATGAGCAATCATCAGCTGAACACCTGTGCAGTAGGTGCATTTAAACAACTTCACTAAACAGGTTAAGTTCTTTTTTCTTAAAATTATTTTGTCATTTTTGGATGATTTTCTATTTTAGGCGGTAACGCCGCCTGATTTGTATTTGAAAAAAACAGCATGCCTGAATCCCAGTGTATGGTGATTAATAGTTATGAATGAAGAGGTGGATTTGTTACTTATGTGATTTCTGTATATATTTATCCTCCCTCGTTTGTGACGTGCAGTCTAACTGAAGCCAAGTTAACACCCAAAAACTGTCTCAGCTAAGTGTCATGCCATATTTAGCATGTATTGAGATTTAGTCATGAACAACACCGAGTCATCTTTAATCTGACATCAAAAATACACAATCTTGACACCAAATTCTGCAACATGAAAGTAAGCGCATATTTTTAGCCCCACAAGCAGCTTGGTTCTGTGAATGGAACTGTGGGTCTGATTCTGGTCGGTCTAACACTTTTTGCCACTGATTTTTTGGATTGGTCCAGACTGAAATATTTTGACGGCTACTGGACAGACTGACTTGACATTAGACAATCGTGGTTCTTCTAGGATGAACCCAAGCTGCAATCTTTGGGGTTGAAAAAGGAAGCAAACACTACTCTAAACTGCAGTTCCTTAATAGGACACTTAGGACTAACTCACAGAGGGGAATCAATCCCCATAGACCCCCATCCTAAAATGCCCAACTTTACAGCTGAATTTAACATGTTAACAGCTTGATGCAAAATAATGGTTTTGGTCTCTTTAGCTAATTTCAACATTCATGACAACTGCACAGGGGTGAATTTTTTTATAACGCACCCATTTCCATTTTATTAAGGTCCAAAGTTATTTAAGGGCAGGACCGCTTTGAGTGACAAGCTGTCTGATGATAATGTGCCTGGCTTTCAGTCAGAGCCATCCGTCGCTCCAGAAGAACCAAGATGGCGATGACTGAAAAGCCAAATTAGAGGCTTCAAAATGGCAGTCCTCAAACCAGTTGGTGACGTCACTGTAGCTAAGCCCATCACGTTCTCATCCCAAGTCGTTACATATTTCGGCTTTGCAGTGGGGTTTGTATCCTCATATTATGCTGTAGGTATCCCTAAGCGTCTGCTGTCGACATTCCAGGATGCCGATACCTTGATGTCAACAAAAACACAAGGTGGGATTATACTACCAAAGCACATAGTTATATTTAGGCAACAAAAGCACAAGTACAAAAGTACATGCTGCCACAGATGGTAAGGTTTAGGCAAAAGAGGCTCATGGTAAGGTGTAGAAAGAAAAACATCACAGTCAGATGGGAAGAGAATGCCAGACTCCTGCGTGAAAGTCCGGGGTTTGTTGGATCTATCCAGTGCCCCTCTAGCCCAACCTTTAGGGACCTACATGCTCTTTATGTTACGTTTTTACTGGCAGCTTTTCAACCTGACGCTGTCCAGTAGCATATCATACAGATGCAACAGGTTCCATCTGACCGCGATGGCACTGCCCATCAGAGTACCATGCTGCCATGGCATGTGTCATTGGGCGGCTTATCATAACATTGCAAGCGATTCTGTCCGTCTGTGTTTTCAGCTGACGCCACCCAGTTGGCGGCATATCTTACAGCCATGAAAGGTGGCCTTTGGCGCCGGAATCTTTTGCCAAAATCACTGCAAAAGTGGCGGTATTTTACAACTTTGGAATGAGTATGGGCTCCTACGTTTATTATTCATAGTGTCTATGGCTTGAACTAGGCCGTTACAGTGCAGCTTATTCGAAAGATGCTTGCATAATATTTATATATATTTTATTTTTAAAAAATTTGCAGTGGGCCATTTAAAAACAGGCATCAGGCCACAGATGACCTGCAAGCAAGTTTGGTAACCCCTGCTGTAGACTCCCAGTCTTGTTAATTCAAATCCAATATTAGGAAAATCCCAGTTTCTCCATTCTTTGTAATTCACCTTTGCATTACGGCACTTTGTTATAACCAGGATGTCTGGAATCTTGTGGTGCTGGTCTGTCTGGATATTTGGGACATGATTAGATATCATACAGCACTCTGGATTGTCTGGCGACTAGGCGACGTGCTGTGTAAGCTCAGTAAAAACTAAATGGACATGCAGCCCAGTGGATGCACAGCAGATTATATACATATATATATTTGCCTGCTTTGACATAAGCATCTAAGAAATCAAACTTCATGATGATTTTTTCCTGTAGAGATTTTCTCCCTTTGTTTGAAATGTTGTGGTTGTTGTTGTACTGTCATTCTTGGTCTGTATCATTATTTTCAGTCGCCCTTGGTCACCCAGCTAGAAAACAGCTCCACTCTGGAGACATAATAGCTCACATGAATTACATGCTTCCTTTCCTTTACAATATGTCTCTCTTGAAAACACAGCGCTCAGTCCACAGCAATAATCATTTTTTAAACACTCTAGCAGACTGGGGAGGAAAATTGGACCCGCTTCAAAAAAAATGATGCACACTTATTTGTTTCTCCATTGTGAATCATAACAGCAATAAAATGAAAATAATACACTGAGATTGACTTGTCGTGTGTTTACTTCTTCAGTTCCATTAAAGGCAGATAGATCCATAAAGGTATAACAGACTTCAGCACAGTTTTCAGTTAATGCCCAGTAGACAAAATGCAGACATGCAACACATGTTGAAACAGTTTTCGTTCTGCATACATATTGAAGTTTTACTTTTATTTTTTTTTCTCTTTTAAATTACATTTCCTAAATCACTTTGGACATTTAATCCCTTTGTATGCAATGTAAACACTATGATCTGTCATATCATCTAAAGAACAGAATTTTGATTACCATCTGGAACAAAACATATCCCTTTGACGTCCTGCTCGACCACTTGATAGAGCACATTTTGAGTCATTAAATCTTGATGGAAAATGTTTTGAATTCAACTCAACCTGCTTGAGCTATCTCTACCACTTACTTACGGTTTGTAATGTTAAAAAAAATTCACTAGATGTCGCTGTGTCTTTAAATAATCTTCCTTTTTTTGTTTGCCTCCTTCAGGAAGTCACATCAGACATGAGGGCTCAGTGTGGGTTCAAAGGTAGGCATATTTATTCGACTTGCTATAGTTTCAGAGGTCTTCCTTCCACCATTTCTTCAACATTTTCAAAGTACTGTAATGGTAAATATGTGTTGAATACGATACTAGCACTAGTAATATTTCTAATTCCATGGTCATATTTTGGTGTTGGGGCTGTTAGAGTTAATGTTTTTATCAAATTGCAAGTGATGTCACTTCAGGTTTCAAGGGGTTAAAAATGTAAATAATTACAATTGCTGTTGAAATTCCTTTAAAAAATCTTGACTAAAAACGTAACAGTTTGAAAGCCCTAGCTGGTATATTAGCATGCTACAAGCATTGGAACAGTACATGGTTTGTTATTTTGACATATATATTTTTTTCTTTCTGTGTAACGTTACTATAAAAGGCCATCTCAACCATTTGGTAGAGGCCTATATTTAAAAAAATAAAAATAAACATGCATATTTGTTATTATAACCCAAGGAATATAAAATGTGAAGAGTATTTTTTGTTTCGCTTTTCTCTTGGTGAGGACTTTAAAGATATAAGAAAAAAACCATAAAGGCAGCATTTGCTCTGGTGGAGATAAATGCGGTATGAGCCATCCCTTCTTATCATCATACCTCATGATAGCAATTCCCACCACTTGTCTAAAATTGGACACCCTGGTGAGTCTGAGCCAGCCTACAGTGGCCCTCCTCCCCTCTCCTCCATCCCTCCCCCTCAGCCGGGTAACCCACTGGACAAATATAAACCTTTGTGTTGAATCTATAATCAAAAGATGGGGGATTATTCTCATTTAAAGGGTGGAGGGCAGTACAGCTCTCTAGATGGTGGTTGCCATGGATTTCTCTCAAAAGCTTTTGGTGTATAATGGCACACCCACTTCTGATGTCAGCGCTGGAGGAAGGGGGGAGGAAGGAGAGAGAAAGAGGGAGAGGGAGAGATGAGGGCAAAGGGAAGGGAAAGACGGGGAGGGGAGGGGAGGCAGCCTGTTGCTCATGATCATCAAATAACCTCCTCGTACTCCACCAAGCCTAGTGCCTGTGCATAGATGGAGTTAAACGAGGCAGCAGCAGGAAAACACATCCCATATTTTTCTTCATTCTTCTGAACGCCTTCGGCAAACTAACAGCAGCTGAGGATCTGATTCAGGAGCACAGTGAGTATTTACGTCTTTATTTTACAATATTCATGCATTCAAACTCTTCATTTTGTGTTTGTTGCACAAGACACTCTTTTAGTTGTAAGTCACACTTTTGTCACATGCAGTTTGTTTTCACAGTGAGAAGTTGAAAATGGCAGAGCTGACTGATATATTTTGCATCACAGTTTTCAGGTGTTTTGCCATCAAAATCATTGTTTGGATAATGTAGTTGCTTTGTGTTTTGTAGATTTCAGCCTAGGATTCTGTTTTGCAAAAAAACAGATTTGTGCAAGTATGCAGTTCAATCCTTTCCAAAACAAGTCTTTTTTAAAAAATTCTTAAGTGTCTTAACACAGTAAGATTGAGCTTCAGACTTTTATTTTGTATCTTTCAATCATCTACAATATGAAAGATGACAGTGATTTGCCTCCTGGACTGGCTGCACTACACCATGGTAACACGGCTGCAGCTACATGACAGCATGTTATGATCTGTCAACATTTACTTATATCTCACAGAGACAGGGTTCCCTGTTATAGAGACAATACACTGCCATGCACTGCACATGTTTGCAGAGGCATTTGAGATTGGCAGCCACTTTAACAAAAAATAAATCTAATTTTGAAATGAAAATTGTTGCAGGAGAAACTTTTGAATCTGAGAGCCACTTCAAATCCTCAAACAGTGAATCACATCTGATGTTATAATTCAGTGATCATCCGCAATACAGCTGCACTTTGTGGATGATGTTAGATTATACCCCATAATGTGATTATGAGTCCACCATGCATATGCCTCTCTGGATCAGTGATATATGATACATAATAGATCACCCTCTCTCCCTCCTCCAGGTAATTGTGACTCTAATGAGATGAACTAATGACTTTTTCCTGTTCTACTAGCTAATAGGCTGATTCTCCCCCACAAAGAAGGGCCGGCAAACTAATTATAAACTGCTATTCCCAGGTGTCTATATGTAAGCTGTCGGAGATACATATCCTGAAGTGTCATCAGAGCGGATCGAAGAGCCACAGTCCCACCAGAAACAGTATTTCCCAGGTGCAGGGGTGGGCACACAAAGAGATCTTCAGTCAGGCGTCAGATTCAACACACACTGAGTGATGGATGTGCTCTGAAAGTGTAAGTAGGATAAAGTTCTTTTCTCTCTTTCTGCAATCACAGCTTTTTGCAAAGACACCAGAAGATGCAAGATTTGGTCCATGTTTCAACAAGACTGCTTCTTTCATATCCGGTCTAGGCTGAGCTTTATCTTTCCAATCCACACCAAATTCTAGCTGTAACGCGTGCCTTTATCTTACGGCTGTAGTCATATCATGTGACAGGAAAGCTGTAATGTTCTGCACTCAACAGCAAGCAGTTTAAAGGTCCAGTGTGTAGGATTTTGGGGAATATATTGAAAGAAATTAGATATAATATAATCAGTATGTTTTCTATAGTGTTTATTCCCCTTAAGATAAGAACTGTGTTTTTGTTACCTTAGAATGAGCCGTTTTTATCTACATAGGGAGCAGGTCCTCGTTTACTGAGATGTTGCACCACCATGTGTTTTAGAGCACACATTAGCAGGGATGAGCCAGCCTCTGGTCTGAAACAGATTTGAAAAAAAACACTGATTTGTTTTGACCTGTTTTTGTTGCTGTTTGTGGTGGTGATGGTTTTGTTTTTTAACCTTTTTTTTACCATTTGTTTTGGAGAGGAAGAGACCTTTGCAGAACCCTCTGAAAAACACTGAAAGTTTCAACTGGTTGCAATCTGCAGTCCTCGCTGCCAGATGCCACTAAATCCTACACACTGCTCCTTTAAGTACTGCCCATCAAGTATCTAATTTCTTCATGTCAGCTCACTTCTTATCAATCAACCCACCCAGAAAGAAAGCCCCGTGCAGCTGTTTGTCTGGTCAATTTATTCCATCCCATCAACTAAAGTACTTTTTCACTTACAGTGTAATAGTGTTAAGAGTTTTCCATCACCTATCTTTGATCGGTCATTGCTCGTACAGTCTGTCACCTCATCCTGCAGGGACCTGCGCTGAGATGCTTAGAAACACTCAGTCTGGAGTGACAGTTCGGTACAAAGCTGCGCCTGCCTGCACACGTGCCACTTTTATAAACTACCTGTGCAAAATAAATTGTTTACGTATCCCGGAGCGATTAGGTGGTCGGATGATTGCAGCTCCACATGAAAAGGGCATCAGCAGATGAAAAGTGAGAGAACTGGTTAATGCACACAGACGATGCAGGGAATTTAATGTTATGCAATCTTTATATAATCAGGTTAGTTGAGCACTCACATATAGTGAGTTAACAATCATCCACTCAGGCCAGAAGAATGCCTCCAATGAATAAAATGAAGAGTATAAAACACATATAATGAATGTGAGCTTATAGGTGTAAAGTTGAGGTGATGGTGAGATGTTTTCCGACCTAATTAAATATTGTATGTCACAGTTTGTTAGAGCGAAGAGGATGAGAAGTGCTGAGGCATAATGTGGAGCGATGATGCAGAAATGTGGGGATTTTGTGGGTCGGCTCGGAGCCTGTCTGGGGGATCAGGGTGCTTTTGGAGGAAGGACAGAGTGGGGACGGGCTGGGAAACAAACTGTAGACAGAAAATGACAGAGGTGTGATGCTTCTCATTTGCTCTTTGTTACAGAGACATTTTGCTCAAAAAGGGAGACTGAAAAAGACTTGAGTGGCATTTTCAAAAGATTGCTGCCTTTTTTAGCATTTAAAATATAATCATGAAGCTGTAAAAAAGGAATGCATTAGTTCTGCTGCACTTTTAAATGGTTAACAGAACACAAAATAAACAGCCATTTGTGCTATCAGCTCATTATTAAAGTGTATTGTCTACACAGCATATTTCTCTGTACCTCAGAAACAGAGCACAGCACATTGTGGTGGACCACGTCTGGGAGACATTTACTGCCCTGGAGCTATAGCTTCTTCCAGGGTTTTCAGTATGCATTAATGCCGCCCACTTACAAGAAAAAAAAAGAGTTTGTTTACAACTATTCCTGCTGGAATTTCTGCAAGGAAAAGGCTACTGGGGTAGAACTGCTTCTGGCATGCCTGACTGTTTCAGCCTTTAACCGTATTTCAGACAGAGAGGGAGAGAGAGAGAGAGAAAGTTGGGTCTCAGTGGTTTTAAGTCCATTTCTGGAAAAACCACGCTCTTATAGTCCATTAGAGAATATTGAGCTGTTCAGGGAACAGGAGGAGAAGTGGTTGTTGAGGAGAACCACAGGCTGTATGTAAAGATAGAAAATGTGTTTCCAATTACCTCCAATGCACAAAAATTATGGCAAATTTTCCTGAATTTGGCCACTGCCATCTTGCGCTGGTGATATCATTTGGAGCCATAGTTTGCACAATAGGCAAATTTACATTTTCTGCAATAGTGAAGGCATGACTTACCCAACCCTCAAGGAGTAGGTTAGTACTTGTTGCCTTTTTGGTTGGCTTGGTTAGGTTCAAATATGAGAGGGACTGGTTAGCATCAGGGATAAGAATATCAGGGAAAGCCAGTCAAAGGCAGGGTAAGGTCTAATTTATGCTCAGTGTTACATATGGAGATGAACATGAACAAAGCCTTCTGTATGTTCATACTCTGCATTCATTTCATCCATATTTGTGCATGTTTTGTAAGAGCTTTTGCGTATGGACAAAATGGAGCAAAAGTTACAATATCAGGACCTTTTCCGCTGTTGCCTTGTTTGTTTTTGACTCCACCCTCTAGTGCTGTCTACTGGCCGTATCTGTGCTATCTTAAAGGACACATTAATGTATGAGCACAGTGATGATTGCAATATTTAAAACAGACATGTTTATTTTTGTATGTAAAGGGAGTATAAATGAGTCTCAGAGGCCAGGACACATGCTGCGTTTTTTACCACCTGGAAAACATGAGATCTCGCGTTGGGTGCTATTCTTGTGTCTACTCTGGTGCCAACTTTTAAGCGCACAGAGGCAGGTTGTGTCTGAGGTTGCTAAGTGACCACAACCAGCACCGCATTATGGTCAACATGCCAGAAATACTAACTGCAGAGCGGATCTTTTTCCAGGTGCTGTTTTTTATGAGTGCTGATTAAAATATTGTCCATGAGATAGATGTAAATCTGTCTTTAGCCCTGCATTAAAACAATCAACTTCTCCTGTGTGTTTACCACAGACTGATGTTTGCGTAAGAAGGGAAAGATATCTGCTGGCTGTGGTTGCTCGTTCCTCTTCACATGACATGAGGTTACATGCTGCTTGTTACGATCAAGCTCGTAAAGGGAAAGAGAAGCAACATAGACCAGATGTTTTTGGTGAAACAGATATGTTCATTTACAAAGGAAATTAGGATTACTGTTGCAAACCAAATGTTAGCCAAACTACAAAGGAAAAGGGCTTGTTGGTGCTGTTCAACACAAAGAAGGAAATATAACCAGAATAGGACTCTTGAAAGCAAGATTTTTCAGGAGTTTCCATGTATCAACATTCCAAACAATGAATTTTAGGGCACAAAAAATGAGTTCCTGCTAGGGATGATAACAAATCACAGTCAGTTAATAGATGGTTAGAAATTCAATTGATCAATTGATAGGCTATGTAATGCTGTCACTGTATTTTTAATATGTTGCTGTGAGCCTTGAATGAGGAAAAAACACATTTGGTATAGTTTGAAATACGCAAAGTTTTTATTGTTTTTTAAAAAAAAGATTAATCGACAAATTAATTACACCAATAATCGAGGTAGCGCTATTGATCGCAAGCACACCGATTGGCACACACTGCTGTCAATCATGATGTCAAACCTCCTGTTTATATAGTTTATTTTATATAGCTTCATATAACTAATTAAAACCAAAGGTATCAGAAAAACGGAAGACTTGAGCAACCATTAGCGTGATAAGAACTACCTAAATTGACAGAAACTGTGCGTTCATCAAGTTTTTAGTTTGGCAGGATGACAACAGGATGACATCTATCATTGGGAAACATCTTGATCCAGAGCGTTATTTCACAATGTTACATTATGCCTACGCCAATAAGAACGAGGCAACGTGCAACAAAATAAAGAAGACTGCACTCTGAACACCTGTCAGCAGGAGGCAAACAGCTGTTAAATATGTTTCAGTTTAATTGTAAGTCTCTGAGGTTCTAATTTTCATCGGAAATACTGATCACCCATATAATTACCATGTGTTTGTGTTTCACAGACTGAGTCGGGTTGAATTGCAAATCCTCGATTGAGAGACAGATTGGAAAAATCTGGCAGATTGTGACTCTTTGCAAATTACACGCCTATGTGGAGCTATGCAGCCATAAATAGTTATCAGTGATAAACTATTCATGTCTCTTTGGATTTTGCACGTGTTCAGTTAAAATAGATTTACATCAGTCAGTACCCTCCGCATTGAGCAGGAATGTTGCACACATTTCTCTGCAGACTGAACTTCGACTTTTAAAAGGCTTCAGAGTTCTTTGAAGATTCGCTCTGCTTTGACCTGGCAGTGATCGCTATCATTATTATGCTCATTAAAATTGTCTGAATGAAGACTGGCGGCAGCGAAGCTCTCCAAAGACTCTTGAGGAGGGCACTGTGGGTAATGCATGCTCTATGCGGTGAGGCAACAGAGACTCACAACCCAGTGACTCACCAGGCAATCTGGAGAACATGCCCTGTGGCTTAGCTGTGATAACGCTGGCACAGAGAGAGGCCAGACCTCAGCCGATCTGGTGGGGAGAACAGGCTTCGCTTGTCTTTGCAGTGTTTCATCTCTCCTTCCTAGATAGACTCCGTCCCCCAGAGGAGACATCTGAGGCACAACAGAGAGGAGAAAAAAACATGAGAGTTAAAAAAAAAAAAATGCTCCTGTGACTGTGGATAGGCAAAAGCACAGTCGGTTTAAAGGCAAAGTGAGAAATCAAACAGCCTCAAGGGGTTAAGTGTGATTTAATCTAGTAGGAGAGTGGCGGAGGCCTGTGCATATCCACACTGGTGATACGTTGTAGGCGTATTGATAACCTCCGCCACATGGAGAGAGAAGTGAGAATTTACGGATGTGTAGCAGCAAAAAAGGAGGGATATCACGCTGTTTTGAGAGATGATTTTCATTCTTATGTTTTGGTTTTGCTGAACAACTCTAGTGTTGATTTCATAGACAATGATTAAAGATCTCCATTATACCTCTTGATGTGTTGACCTTTTCAGCATTTAATAATACCCAAAATTAAACACTGTCAAGAAGTATTGTAGGTTAAAGAAGCATTTCACCACTGAAAAGATGGCCTTTTAATAAAACTAGGCTGTCTGTGTATTAGAAAGACGTAAATATTCTTTCATTTTGTGGTTCATATTTGATCAGCGCTGCATTGTTTTAGGCGTTTAATGTTCTTTTTTTCCACAGTGCAGTGCAGTGTTCTTTGTCTCCATTTTCACTGTGCAGGAAACAGTATGGCACCCACTTCAGGTTCACAAACTCTTGCTATTGCAGCTAAAAATGGTACTAAAATGTGTTTAAAATAAATTTTGTGAGAAATAGGCAGTGCCGTAACATAATCTGGATGTATTATAATCACACTGACTAGTTTTACCATTTGATCGGATTGCGGTCTGAGTATGAAAGAGAGAGAGGACTGGGTCGGTCTCTTAAAGCACTCCTACACCTGCTGGTTCTCATTTTGAAGTTGTCAAATACTGCTGCTTCTGCAGTGACTTTGACATAAGATCTTAATGCCAAAAGCCACCTTTCGTGGTTGTACGATACACAACCCGGCGGCGTCAGATGGGACAGAACTGGACAGAACTGTTTGCAGTGTTATGATATGTTGCTGGACGATCAGAAGACCAGACTACATATGCTGCAGCTGCATAATACGTGGACGGGCAGCGCCAGGTGAGAGTGCTGCTGGTAATGATGTAATATAAGAAGCGCAAGAAAAAATTCCAGGACTTTCATGCGGGAGTCTGGTGTTTGCTTCCCGTCTGAATGTGATGTTTTTTTCTGAACCTTACATGTCCCCCCTTTGGCTAAACCTAACCATCCGTGCCAGCATGTTCTTTTGTTGACGTCCTGGCGTTGGGTTGCGTCTGCTTTTGTTGCCTAAACACAACCATGTGCAGCATAATCCCACCATGTAATCATGTTAACATCTCAGATACCTAGAGTGTGATATGTGGACGCGGTAGTCCACCTCAAAGCAGCAATATGTGACGACTTGGGATGAGAATGTGTTGTCTATACTTTGTGTCGGCGGTGGCGGTTTGGGTAGCAGGCATTACAAAAATGTGGAGGTCCAGCCTATAGTTTGAGCAACAGCCCCAAGAGCCACTGAAACTCTACAGTATGACATGCTTTGTAACAATGTGTATGTTCTGGCTGAGTTTTGCAGGGGGAAAGAGGGATATCTTGGCACTGGTTAGATGGAGGGAAGTTTACCACAGCTCATCTACACATAGTACCCACATTGACTGGATACAAAGCTGGTTGAAAATTTGCAAAACGTCCCTCTAATACAACCAGGCAGAAAGTTAGAGAGCAGAATTTGGGGTAGATTTGCTCTAATTTCATGGGTGGAGGATGGTGCCAACTGTAATCAGCGGGTCACGGAGGCTGACAGTGCAGGTGCCTAATAACCGCTCAGTGACACATTCATGTCCCCATTTTAGAAGCCGAGGCCTTGTTCCTGACCCAGAATTGGTGGTGCAGCAAATCCAGGCACTGACATTTTAATTCCCGGCTGGCTAACCTGCCTCCCCCATAAATTACTGTAATTGATTAAATTAGTTTGGACACAGGCCACGAGGTCCTCACTGCACTGGTGACATCCGGTAAACATTTTCTCTTTGCTCGTCTCTCCTATTCTTAGGTATTGTTCTTTCTCTCCATTAATCTCTCTTGTTGTGCTTGAAAAAAATATATAAACAAATACTGGCAGGACGTCAGAACACACCTCAGCCAACACCTTTCTGAAAGCCACTCAGTCTAGCTGTTGAGATACAAAGAACACACACTGTTTAAATATAGCTTGTTCAGTGGCGGCACATAGCAGTTACATCAGTGAATTATCTAACAACAGCCAGTATAACATCAGGCCATTATTTCTAATTCCCAGGCTGCTGTGGGTAACAGATGTTCATGCACACAGTCGGGAGTGAAATTGTTATCCCTCAATGACTGATGTATCCACATCAGTGATCTTGTTTAATGATGCATGACTGAAATACTCATACTGCTGTGATAATGGCACGGACATGTTTTTGTAATGCAATTTGTGGATAAAGTCTTTAGGTATAGAAGCTTGATTTAATATTCAGTTGGTGCTCTAATGGGAGTGACAGAGATCTGAGTGATTTGTTCTCACAATCTCACGCAACACGCTCTGTATTGCGGCACACCTCCCTTTCCTCTGCAGTGTTATCTCTTTTGTCATCCTGTGGTCCTAGAGAAAAGGCAAGTACGCTTTATCACTTTCCTGCCAAGAGTGAGATGAAAAGATAAATACCTCTATTTTATTCAAGACTGCTATAAATCCTCTCATCAATCTCTCAGTGAATTTCCCAAAATGTCAAACAATGACTTCCACTGTCCATGCAAAGCAGGCAACTGAGCAAACCTGATTTGCATGTTTGTAAAAGGTAAAAAAGAGCAACTATTCCTATAAAGAAACACATTGTACCAATGAAACCCTGCTGAAGTTTTAGAGCTATTATAAGGCATCGTGGCTTGTTCCACATATAACTAATACGTGCTATCTTTGAGCACTTTCTGCACACTAAGGAGCCTAAACAGCCTTTGAAGTGCATAAACTGGCCTGTAAAACTGACTGTCTTGCAGATTTAATGGGCCAAATTCTATTTGCGTGTGATGACAGTTAGTTAGTCCCCATAGAGGCGTTTGATTGAGGTGAGACTGAAAATGCCCCTGTTGGTATTAGAGCTAAGAGTGGGAGGGTGACAGTTTGGAAAATGTTGTCCCTGTTTATAATCTCTACTGGCCTGGTTAACCACCATAAAAAATAACAGTAAACAAGCAGAGAAGCTAACTACACTGTTCCTAAAAGTTTTCACTATGCTTTAATCCTCATTTTAATATTATTGGAGTTTTCCTGTATCTTAGGGTTGGAAATCCACGACATGATGTCACCATGATACTGAAGTCACGATACAATTTTATTGCAATTTTAATTTTTTTCAGCTGCAAATTTTGTCACCACAAGAAAGCTTTGTTAGCATTTGTTTTCACTAATAAAAACTATCTAATAAGAAGCTTCCACATTTTGACTTATTGCAGCAAAATGTATATAGTGGACTGAGAAAGTGATTTATGTAGTATAGATTACAAAAATTTGAATTTGTATTTCTAATATTAATAATTTAGATAATAAAAAAATCAATACTTGGCATCCGTGTTTCATTATGATACTGCCATACATATTGCAATACTATACTGTATCGGTACTCCCAACTCTACTGTGTCTTAACAAATTTAAAAAAGTGTCTTTGTGGTGCAATATTTCAAACATATTTTTCCTGTTTTCAATACATTTCCTCAGTGAGTGGGTTTTTCTGCAGGCAGGAATTATTTACACATGGCTCTGCCTTTATAATGACAAGTGGCCATTAGAGTTAAAATGCCAATAATCTAAGGGGCTCCTGCTGCAACAATGCTGCATTGTGGTATTACTCATTCTCGGGTAAAAGGGATGTGTTTTTAGTGGTGAAGCACAATGGCATGGTGTTAAAGAAACAGTGTCAGCATTGCTGCAATTTACTGTAACTCACACAGTCCCTGTGAGTTTATGTAGGTTTACAGTAAACTATCACAAAAGCTCCTCAATAAATCAAAGCCATAAACTTCAATTGAATCAAAATGAAAAATCTAGTGTGTTCCACTAAACAACACTCAAACAATAAGGCCCATTTTATCAGATGTGTAAGACTCAGAGGTGTGGACTTAATTCAGATGACTTGGACTCAAGTTGAATTAGAGTCATGAACTTGATGACTTTAGACTAAAAAGACTGGCAACTTGATTGGACTATAACACTGATGAAACACTGAAACCAATCCAACAGCATCCCATAAAGTTTCAGGGGTAAACCAAGAAGAACTAACATTACATTTCTGATGCTAGTCGGAAAAAGTAACACCAAAGATAATCTAAATGGTGTACAGAAACTACTGTTGGTCAACAAAAAAGTATTGCAGTATACAAAAAAAAAGCCCTTTGCCCCTCCAAAGAGCATAGGCCATTGACAAATGATTTCCATTTCACTCGGCTGTTCACAGTTTTTTCTAGGTCTCCCCAGTTGAGCCCACTCTGCGACATTTCTTACTGAGCCTCTCATCTCCAGCTGGTTTTGGGACGACCTCTTTCCCTTGTTCCTTGTTGGTTCCATTTCAGGGCTTGTCGGGTGATGTTTGTGACTGGTTTAAAACAAAAAACAAAAAAAAACATGCAGGTCAAAAATTACAGATGGAGACCCAACAACTTTCAGCAAACGTGTTTAACAAATAAATTCATATTTTATAAAAAGCATTTATGAAGTTTGTAGATTTTACTATTAATTAATCTGTCCTTAAATGGCATTACTTTTTGTGAAGACTGCATTATGACATGTTTATGACTCAAAACTCCAATCTTAGGAATTGGGGGGACTTATTATTATGGGGGACTTGGGACTTGCTTGTCTTGATTTGGGACTTGACTCAGCATTTGCCTATCTTGACTTAGGCCTTGAATCAGCACTTGTCTGTCTTGACTTGGGACTTGAGTGCAAGGACATGAGACTTACTTTTGACTTGCAAAACGATGATTCGGTCCCGCCTCTGTGAAAGTAATGTGTTGTTCTCTGCAGGTGACAGTGTGATGGTGACATGTTGATCACAGGGATGTGAGTGGACCAGTAAAGATGACCCTGTTGGCAGGTGATGGCTCCGACTACGACTACAGTGCCCTGAGCTGTGCCTCCGACTGCTCCCTCAACCCACCTCCCCTGCAAGAGGAGGAGGCTCGAAAGGGGGCCTTCTACAACCGGGCGCAGCGTGCCCCTGAGCTCAGCTCCATCCACGGGGACACACTCCTGTCCAGCGCCCGCAAACTCCACGCCATCATCAATGTGGGTGGCCTGCGTTACCAGCTCCCCTGGACCACCTTGGAGGACTTCCCCCTGTCTCGCCTGGGCCAGCTGCACCTCTGCAGCAGCTTCGACGACATCATGCGTATCTGCGATGACTATGATGTCACGCACAACGAGTTCTTCTTCGACCGCAGCCCCTGTGCCTTCCGTACCATCCTGACCTTCTTGCGTGCAGGGAAGCTGCGGTCCCTCAGGGAGATGTGCGCGCTCTCCTTCAGGGAGGAGCTGCTGTACTGGGGGGTCCCTGAGGAGAGTCTGGAGTGGTGCTGTCGCCGGCGTCTGCTGCAGCGTGTGGAGGAGTTTGAGGCGATGGAGAGGGCGGAGGAGGAGGAGGAACTCCTGGACGATCTGTTGGATTCAGACAGCGGCCACGGGGAGCACGCAGCGGAGTCCCGGCTCAATCGCTGCATGGGCAAGCTGAGAGACATGGTGGAAAGGCCTCACTCGGGCCTGCCGGGGAAGATCTTCGCTTGTTTGTCAGTGCTGTTTGTCACCATCACTGCCGTTAACCTGTCCATCAGCACCATGCCAGCCATGAGAGAGGAGGAGGAGGCGGTGAGTAAAGGCATTCAACATACCACCGCCAGAGACAGAGTGTAGTCAATTCGTCCGTCTGTCCTTTCATCCCATTCTCATGAGCGCTATTTGAAAAATACCTTGTTGGAATTTTTTCAAATTTGGCACAAAGGTCCATTTGGATCAGTGATGAACTGGTAAAATTTTGCTGGTCATAGGTCAAAGTCAAGGTCACTGTGATCTTGTCTGTGTCATTCTTGTGCATGCAGTATCTCAAGAACTCCTCAAGGGATTTTTTGTGTTCAGATTTGGCACAAACTAGATACTAGTTAGATCTTTATTTCAAACATGGCAAAAAAAGTAGAAAAAACACTAAACAAACAAGTATTTCGTGTGTGTGTGTGTGTGTATATAATATATATATAACTTGTGATTGCGATATATCAAGAACCCCTTGAGGGAATTTTTTCAAATTCAGCACAAATGTTCACTTGGACTGAAGAATAAGCTGATTAAAATTTGGTGGTCGAGGGTCAAAGGTGAAAGTCGGGGAGACCTCACAAAACATGAATTCTTGTGCTAATAACAATGAAACTGTAAACATTTCTAATAGGATGTAATGATGAAATGACATTTTATATCTGAGAGGTCAAAGGTCAGCTGTGATATCATAAGGTTCTGCATAAAACACAGACATGGATGTAAATTGGAGGAGAAACTTGACTGATGCGTGGAGGCATACAACTACGGAGGGGTAATTGTAGTTCGTAAAGAGACACCAAAGTAGTGACAGTGAACATTCGAACCCAGCCCTGTGGTGATGTTGGCTTTGTCTGAGCTGCATGCAAAAGCTAAACTGAGGTTAATTGACGTGTTCTTTTGAAAAGCAGTCATTAAAAAGTTCTAATGATGGCATGTCTCATCTGTCATGTCATTTAAAACCTCCTCGCTGAGAGAAAAAGGAGACTGCTGAGAGAGAAAGTTGTTTTTCCAGATTAGACAAAACTATTTGAAGACGTCAGCTTTCGTTATTATGTTTGACTTCAATCACAGTCCTAATTAGCATACTGGCCTCTTTCGTCAATTCAAAGCAAAAGGGAATATTTGAGCCATGCACATTATTTTATTGCAAAGTGCAAATAGGTTTTTAAAGAAGCAGTTTGTAGGATTTAGGGGGGTATATTGGCAGATATGGAATATAATATAATATAATATAATATTTCTCTGGTGTGCAATCACCTATAACTAAGAACTGTTGTGTTTTTGTTATCTTTGGATGAAACTTTTATATCTGCACAGGGAGCAGGTCTTACTTTATGGAGATCACTATGTTGCACAGTCATGTTTCTACAGCAGCCCAGAAGAGACAAAGCAAACACTGGTTCTCGATAGGGCCATTAGCATTTTTGTGTCGGCCATTGTAGTTATCAGCCAGCGAGCCAAACAGCATTAGAAAAACACAGATTTTTAACATAAAACTGTTTTATTGAGTGTTTTAATCTGTTTAAATCACTGGATCCTTTTGTTTTGGAGAGGAAGAGACCTCTGTGGATAATGTGGCTTCTGGTAAAAACCTCCTATCTTGAATTATAACAAAAAAAAAAAGAAAAGGTGAGCACAGATTAGCAGGTGCTGGGCGAGCAACCCATCTGCAACATGCCAAACAGGGTTGAAGAAACATTAATTTGTAACGTGAAACTGCTTTAGTCAATGTTTTTCCTGGTTTAAACACCAAATACATTTATTTTCAAGAGGAAAATACTGATAATTAGCTTATGGCCTGTCTTGAATGAGCTGACCAGCATAGGAGAAACACTGATTTGTCACATCAAACTGCTTTATTCTACTTAAATCACTGGGTCCATTTGTTTTGGATAGGAAGAGACCTCTACTGATAATTCGGCTCACTTTAAAATCCTCCTTACAAAATGAACACTGAATTCTGACCAGTAGAAGATTCAGCTAATTGCAATCTACCACTAGATGCCATTTAATCCCCCTAAATCTTACACATTATTCCTTTAATAAATTTATTTCTCTTACAATCTCTCAAAAAAAGTTTGTGTGATATTCAAATGCCCTACTTTCACTTCTTGTATATACCCAGGAAATCGAGTCCAGGTAGTGTATGTGTGGTAGTGTCAGTGGGTGGAGGGCAAAACCAAAATCTCAACCTTTTTTTTTTTTTTTGAGAGTAACTGCTAACCACATTTCATGCTGCTCTCATCCAGTACTTTAATCTTGCTCTGTGACTCTGTGTGTTTCATTTAGTCATGTGGCTTCGTGGAACTCCAGTACATGAAGTGATTAAATGTGAGATGAGTTCAGCATCTTCTCAGTTACAGAGTTACTCAGATAAACCGATCACAAATGGCGTTCTGGGAAAAGAAGAGATATTGAAAATGAAATAAAAGAAGTTCAGTGAGTGAACTTGATCTAATGAAGTTGCAGTGTAATATTCCACCTGACACACTCGCTTTGTATTCACACTTCAGTATTCTCTGTATGTTTCAATTAAGCTTTTTTTAATTAAAAGTGCCAGTAATCACATCCTAACAACTCTGCCGCTTCTAATTTCTCGCAGCCAGACAATAAAGTGTTGCATTAAAATGTGTTCCTCTCTCTCTGAGCGAGAACAGCTTTAGTGGGAATTTGCAGGTGCTTGTATGGGTCTACTCAAACCATCTTCTCCTCTGTGGGAGTGTGTTTCATAATGATATTTTGCCCTGATATGGACCATATTCAACAGCTCTGTGCTATGCGCTATGTGCTTTGAAATGCTTTGAACCTCCTCAGCCACGCATTGAATCAGCATTATTATTATATCTAAAAAAAAAAAAACATCCGCCTTTCCATAAAAAGGCTTAAAGGGACAGTTTGCCCCAAATCAAAAACACATATTTTTTCTGTTTTTACCCGTAGTGCTATTTATCAGTCTAGATTGTTTTGGTGTGAGTTTCCAAGTGTTGGAGATATCAGCTGTAGAGACGTCTGCCTTCTCTCCATTATCATAGGACTAGATGGGACTCAGCTTGTGGTGTTCAAAGTGCCAAAATATGCAGTTTTTGAGTTTTTCAAATGTATTTTTTGGCACTTTGAGCACCGATAGTGTGCCATCTAGTTCTATTATATTGGAGAGAGGAGACATATGTACAGCCGATATCTCCAACACAACTCACACTAAACAATCTGACCGATAAATAACACTACAGGTAAGAGGAGAAATACATATTTTTGATTTGGGGGTGAACTGTCCCTTTAAAACACACTTTCTGAAGAACAGCATAAATAAAACAGTAGCTGTTTTTATGGCACATATCATACATTAAATCAAAGTTAACACCCCTAAAACTTTCTTATTTGTGTGTGAACTTGATATATGATGATTAAACATCTGTCCTTTCTTTATTGTGTTTGTTGTAGAAACATTTTGCATGTTCTGTTCAGTGCTGCATCCCAGCGTGCTCAGCTCCTGGGTTTCACATAGAAGTGGTTCCCTCTAGTGACGACAGCTCCCACTCACACATGCTGATGATGAATAAACTCTCTCATGTGTCTCTCCTCACCAGGGCACATGTTCCCAGATGTGCTACAACATCTTCATCGTGGAGACTGTGTGCGTGGCCTGGTTCTCCCTGGAGTTCACCCTGCGCTTCATCCAAGACCGCAGCAAGCTGGCCTTCCTCCGGCAGCCCCTGAACCTGATAGACGTAGTGGCCATCCTGCCGTACTACATCACCCTGGTGGTGGACAGCACCTCCAAAGGGGAGAAGCGTCTGGGCTCTGGCAGCAGCTACTTGGACAAAGTGGGCTTGGTGCTGCGCGTCCTGAGAGCCCTGCGGATCCTCTATGTGATGCGTCTGGCTCGCCATTCGCTGGGCCTGCAGACTCTGGGCCTGACAGCACGCCGCTGCACGCGGGAGTTCGGACTGCTCCTCCTCTTCTTGTGTGTGGCCATCGCACTGTATTCCCCCCTGCTGTACTTGATTGAGAATGAAATGGCTGCCACGCAGGAGTTCACTAGCATCCCTGCTACCTACTGGTGGGCGGTCATCACCATGACGACAGTGGGCTATGGAGACATGGTGCCAAGGAGCATCCCGGGCCAGGTGGTGGCTCTGAGCAGCATCCTGAGCGGGATCCTCCTCATGGCCTTTCCTGTCACATCCATCTTCCACACCTTCTCGCGGTCGTACGTGGAGCTGAAGCAGGAGCAGCAGAGGCTGCTGCAGAGGAGGACTCACTTCCTGCTGCGGAGCCGCATGGCCGGCCTTGGCAGCAACCTCTCCTTAGAGAGTGATATGCTCTTCCCGATGGGGTCTGACACCAGAGACTTGGATGACTGAGACTGTTGGACTGTGAAGGACAAAGACTGGGAGTACAAGAGAACAGAAGAGAAAGGAGGGTACAAAAAGAGCCCATTTACACCTGGTATGAACACAGGTTTCAGATCTGAACACAAGTGGTAGTGTTGGTTCTAATGCATTTGGTACCATAGACAAGCCTCCCCAAAAATGAAAATACTAAATAAATAACATAAATACAAATTGCAAAAATAATAATAATAAAATAACATGATCAAAAGAATAAATAATAAAAGAATAAATTCTAATATTAAATGAAAATAAAAAGTACAAATTTACTTTCTAACTTAACTAGGGATGCACCAATTTTGAAATTGAGGGCCGATTCTGATATTTAAAATAAAAATATGGCCGATAGCCAATACTGATGTTTTAACAGTGGGGATTTGGGGTTTGTTATTTATTCTTTTTTTGTGCCAGGGAAACGAAGTAATCTACACTTTAAAAATAACTGAACTGCTTTGAATTAATTAAGCACTTCATTACACTACCCCTGAATGAGCACAAATTAAATCATGCAAAATTTCTAGAACAATCTTCCCTTCAACCCCTTGAAATCTGCATCATCGTTGGGTTTCTTGTGTTGCGAAGGTCTTTCACAAGCATATAAACCTTTGAAATCAGAGCAAATTGGTTTTTATTTGTTTTTGAAAACATGGCTAAAAAGGCAAAGAATGACGTTAATAAAAGCTGACCAAAAAAATGAACTGAAAATTAAAAAACAGAAAAAGGAGAGAGAAAGAAAGAGGGTAAAATATTTTTAAAAAAATAGTTATTAGAAATAATCAATTAATTAAAATTAAATATTTAAGGCTGATTACATTTAGAAATGTTCAACAGATTACAAGAAATAAGTAGATGCAGAAAATTATTGTTTTGAAAAGCCAGGGAAAAATGAAAAAAAGAGGAAAAAAGTTACATTTATAATTATCATAGTAACATATTTAAAATTTCATCACAAAATTATTACAAATTTTTAAGCTTTTTTTAGTTTGTTTGTTTTTTTACTAATATACAAGTAATTTTCTTGTAATTTTTTAATAATTTCTTGCTAATTTTTAGGTCTTTTTTTTCATCGCTCATTGCCTTCTTTCTGTGTTTTTAAAAGAAATCAAGCCAATATGCTCAAGTTTCAAAGAGTTAAAAAAACAAAAAACAAAATATGCATTAAAATGCTAACTGTGGTGGAAAAGGGGTATTAGAGCTTTAACGACGTCACCAAAACAACCACTACGTCCTGCACTGATGATGTAGTCCTTGTCGCTGACACATCAGGACGTCTACACTACAAAAGATATGTGGTCAAATGCATCACAGACCACCACGGTAAGCAGTTTGAGTGATCATCACAGTGCATCTTGGTGGTTGTTAACACTTGTATTTGGTGCTGTCCACTTTTTATCTAAAACACGTGTTAATAACAGGTGTAAACAGGAGTGAAGGTGAAGAAAGTATCAGAGAAAAACAGGGGTGACGTAGACGGAATATTAAGTCTCTAAAAAATTATTCTAGAGGAAAAGGATTTTTTTTTTTTCCCAGAAATGCAGACATGCTGTGTAGCAGTGTACTTTTGTGCAAACATAACAGAGAGGACAAGAGGATGACAGGATTAGTTTAAGTTTTCAAGTGTAAAACTTTCCCTCAAAAAAAAATGTTGCAGAATAAAATGCATTAAACCATGATCACAGAATATCAGACAAAAGTCAGTGTGCAGAAAAAAAAACATATAAACCCAATGAAGTATTTTGTAACAATGATCTATGGTATTATTAAAATACTTTGTAATTAAGACATGTCAAATGTTATATGACAAGAAAATATTGAACAGCACGGCCTCCTTTTAATCCAACTACTTAGTGATGATGTTTTTCATCTGGTTTTAATGGATTTGTCGATGTAATGTGCTCCTGGGAGTTCACCAGTGTCACTTAATGGAAGATGCTCTCTGCTTGTGTTAAGTGCCAGGGGTTAAATGCTAAAACGTGACCCCAAGTTCATTAATTATTTCCCGTGCAAACTCTAAGAATTATGTTGGGTTCCTTTTAGGATTCCATATGCAATTTTTAAATACTTTCCGATGTTGAAGACATCATTATTGTGCTTGTAATTACTGCAGTTGCTGCCAATAGCCATTTATCATTATTATTTCTCTCCTTAAAGTGGATTTAAACAGAAATCTGTTTCATTGTCGCCTCTCATTTTAACCTTTGCAAGAAACTGTGCTGCAGTGCGGAGACAAACCTTAACACAATAAAAACAGTCAAATATATATATATATACCACTGACTGCTATGAACAGTAGCCTACATCACTCTTCACAGCACTGCAGTACTTTTTCATATAAAGAATCCTATGTCAGAGACCAACAGATGTTTGCATAATTGCAACAAAGCAAAACAAACAAAAAAATGTAGACGCTGCAGAATACAGTAGGCCAAACCCAAAACTGACTTACTTTACAAAACGTACTTACGTATCGCCAATATTAACTTGAATTCATGAAGATAACGTTTTTCTGGCATGCATCAGGTGAACAAAGAATCCAAAAACTGCATACATTCTTAATGAACTGATTAAAATAGGTCTGTGTGTAAAAACAGCAAAACTATATCAAAACATCACTTTACAAACTCTCACACAACTCATGCAGTATAACCTAAGTCTCATTTATTCAAAAAAGACAAGCTTTCAAAAGGGGAACTGAACTCAAAGTGAAGCATATCTATGCTCTCTTCAAAGCCAGAGTCCACTGAAAAAAAACCCGATAAATTTACTTTGCTGATCATGGGAGTCACCGGTCTAGCTACCGCTGTTTTGATTGATAGTTTCTTTGTGTTATTGTGTGACTTTGGTGGTTTAAAGGGTTAGATTGAATTCACCAAAGTCACACAATAACACAAACAAACTACCAGTCAAGGCAGTGGTGGACCAGAAGCTCTTGTGTTCAGCGAGCTAAAATGAGTGTTTTTGTCAGTGCAGTCTGGCTTTGAGACAACAGGTCAGGTCAGTGCCACATCAAAGAGGCCTGTCTTTTTGGGAAGTACTGAGTATACGGGTGGATAAATAAGACCTGCATAATACAGGTGTATTCCTGTAATCCTGCAATTGGTGCTTGTGTGTAACAGAAATGTTACCTCATTTGAACAGCAGGTGGCAGCATTGTGTTTCAAAAGTTCAAGGGAGCTTATATGTGATTTTTGATACTAGCACAAAATAACAGAAAACATGTTTGTTTTGTACTCTCGCGCTCCAGTTCTATCTCTTCTGACAATATATTTATTTATTTATTTATTTCAATACACAGCATTCAACAGAAAACGGGGAAAAACAACTTGGCTTGGCTCACAGATACTAATATCTATACAGGAGGAAGACTTAGGCATTACACATAAAACTTAACGAAAAAACAAGTGACAAACCCTCTAATAAGAATAGCGGTGAAATCCAATCCAATATAGAACAAAAAAAGGCTCCCATGTTTTATGGAACACAACATCTTTTGAATGCATGATACATGTCAAATAATCCAAAAAGATATATTCAAGTTTGACATTATGCCACTGTGGTTTAGTTGGAGCTCAGTTTAGAAGTATGCACTTTCATGCACAGAATATATTTTGTAGAGTTTACCTTTAAATGTATTAATAATAAAACCACTTGATATACCAAGTAGCATGAATGTTGGATCAACTCTTAGGTCAGTGGCTAAGATTTTATTATTTTTTTGCCCTATAACATCCTAAAACCTCCGTCTCTTCCAGTAAAACACCGAGTTCAATCTTAATGCGCCTGTTTTTTTATGAATAAACCTGTAGTCAGTGCAGATAGCTCACATTTGCACACTTTTGATGCAAGAATCAAAGAATAAGACTTGACTTTGACTTTAAAACTTTATGCATGATATGAGGTTTGATTAATTATTTTTACAAATAACTCCACAGTGATCCACGTTTGAACTCGACCCTCAGGTGAGCAGGGACTTCCATGAAACGCCATTCACCTAAATCAGGGCTCGATTGTGCAGAAAAAACATCCCACCAATCAGAGCTCGACAATCCCGCTGGAGTCCCCGCCCCTGCCTGCCTCTAAAATCACCTCCCAGTGTTTTGGTCATGATTTTGGTGTTCGTGCACGAGAGCAGCCTGTCGAGAAAGAGCCATATGTGATCGGGCGTTCTGGTCTTTCTACTTTAACGCGATCGATTTACATGCAAATGAAAACATGTTTTCGTAGCGTCGGATCATTCCCGTCATGACCTCACCGGGCCGCCCCTCCAGTTGAATGGGATTCCTGCTCGCCTCCCTGTCGCTCGTCTTGGCACCGACTGTCTTTACTGCTGCTTCAAGCTCCAAGCCCCCGATTTTAGGATCTGTGAGCTTTTTTTTTTTGGTTTCTCCGATCAGTTCATGAATGGTTTGATGCGAAATCCGCCTGTCTGATCGGCAGAAGAGTGACGACGCCAAATCTCCAGCAGCCTGCGCGTCAGGGTAAGTGGCTCTAAACTTGTTATTTTAGTGCGGGTGACTTTAATGACAGGCCGGACAGACAGGGGTTAATTAAAAATGAATGAGAGGGGTTAGTGTCAACAGTGTTGCAGATGTTTGGACATAAACCTTATTTATTTTCCCTTTTTTACTCAAATTTGACACGTTTGACTTAAATATCAGTGATGTTTTGTTCTAAAATGTGCAAACACAACTGATTTTTGGTCAGTACATGCAAATTTCAGTGTCATGTTCTCACTTTGAATCTCAAAATGAGTGCAACAACAGCAGTCTGAGAGTTACAGTGACTCATCAGAGCTTTTCTGAAAAGACACAAGCTGCAGCCTTTGATTTAGGCCACATACTGTGCCACACTGTTCTGCAGCAGCACTTTTGGGAACACACAGAGCTAAAAGGGGTAGTTTAAATGTTTTTTAAATGGTATATTACATACAGTATATGTCAGATGACAAGCCTCTGTTTTGGAGAAGCAGGCTGGATTCCAACATTAAGGCCAAGCAATCTTCTGCTGTGGATTGGGGCCAGCATTAAAACGTATTTTAGCCACTTAAAAAAAATCCCATTAATAAAATTAAAAATCAGTTTAAGTACACGCTTTATTAGGAGCATTTTCACTACTTCTCCTTTATGTCAGACAGTTTTATTCGACGGGAAAATTAAGTTGTTATGTCGCTTTCTTCAAAAACAGACTCCATTGAGAAAAACACATTTTACCATTGCTGGAGACATGAGAAACTGGTCTGCTGCTGCCTTTAACAGTATTTTGTTTGTTGTTGTGTGACATTGGTGTTTAAAAGGTTTAGTTCAGATCCACTGAAGTCACACAGTAACACAAACTAACCACCTGACTAAAGCAGTGGTAGACCAGCAGCTCCGCTGGACTGGGGTTTGATGAGAGCAAAGATGGGGAACTGGAGCCGTTTACAGCTTCTCCATTGAAACAGGCGTCTGACATAAAGGTCAAGTGGTGAATAAACTCTTGACATATCATACACTTAACCCTTTGAAACCTGAGCAGCTTGGCTTGATTTCTTTCGAAAACAAGGTAAAACATCAATGAGCAATGAAAGAGGAAATTACCCAAAAACTAGCAAAAAATATCGTTAACAGTACATGAAAATTACCTGAAAATTAGGAAGGAAAAATATTATCTTCAAAAAAGATTTTTAAAAAAATAACAAGGAAATGACCTGGAAAAGGTGTTTAAAAATAAATAATTCTGTAGCTTTTTTGTATGTATGTAAGATAACTACAAATATAGTTCCTCCCTACTTTTTTTCTTTTTTCCCCAGCTTTTTTATTTAAAAAAAACATACTTTTCTAAAGCTACTAATTTCTGGCAATTTGTGGGACATTTCTTACCTAGATGCTCACTGCCTTTTTCCCATGTTTTTGAAAGAAATTGCACCAGTTTGCTGAAGGTTTATAGATTTAGATAATTTTGAAAGGCATATGAAAGCAGCACAAGAAGAGTGACGTGGGTTAACCTCATATTAATTTTCTAGGAGGCTAAAATACGTTTTTTTTTTTTGTGTATTTTTTTGTTTGTTTTTTCCTGTCCGCAGCAATACATTGCTTAGCCTACGTGTCAAATTGCTGTCTGCTTCTCCAAACTGGGGGCATGTTGACTGACATCTACTGTGTGTAATACACTGACTATGGATAAGTACCCCATACAATCCCACTTTTAAAAAATCCGAACGGTCCCTTTAACCACACAGCACTCTTCCCTGTGCATACCCTCAATTTTAAGAGCAATGGCTCCCTGGGTGGAAGCCTTCAGGAGACAAAGTGAAACCTGGCAGCTGCAGCGGCTCTGCAGTGAGAGTTTTTATGGGCTACCTGGTGCTGTTTTTATGTGTCAGTGAGGAGATCAGAGCGGATGAATGAGACGTATCTTGCTTCAAATAATTTGCCTGCTCACGCAGAATGCCACAGATTTTCCTCAGGATCCCCCACACTTTAAAGACGTGGCTGTCATATGCTTAGGATTAGTCTCTCCCACTCTTCATGACTCAAAGGCCCAAATATCGACTCTATAACGTGGTGCGGACTAATAATAGAAAAGGCTGCATGGACCTCAGAGTAATCGTATAGTGCGTTAATGTAATCTGTGTCCTTGAACGTATAGATTCAGTCCTTCTGTTTGTGTCTTTATTATGACATTGGCCTGTATATACTGTACACATAAGTCCTCGCTGCTGATCCAGGATCAACACATGGATCTGCTAACTTGCCATCCATCTATGAAACCTGATTTAGACCAGATTTACTCTCAGATGTTTGTGCGTCACTGTATGACACATTTGCTATAATTGAGAGGTAACACTTTGGCACACACGCTCGTACCTGCTGTGCCACTATGGCAGTGTGTGACGGAGCTTTTTGATCTGCCTAAAACCTAAATATTGTGTATAAACCCACAGTGGATTCCAGCTGGTTGTACTGTCTCTGTAATCCTTCCTGAAATCTGAAACATCTCAGCAGAGACATGTTTCATAGAGGCATCAATATATTTTTTTTAAATTGGAAATAAATTTGCCATTTGATTATCAGTCGTGCATTAGGCTAATCCTCCGCAGATTTTGCTTGTGCTTTTATGTATTTTTATATTTTCCTGAAGGAATTAGGATGTTTGGCAGCAGGCAGGCAAAAACATATTATATCCCATGGATTCAATATCCTTAAATTGTGTATCGGGCCAATGACGTGCAAAGTGATGCTGGGGATGAAGCCCTGTTGCGTGTAAACACCCCGGGGCGAGCATGCATGATTCCCACTTTTGCTTGCTGTTTGTTTCTGTCACACATTCTGCTCAGTTCACACATCCAGCATGGTCACACAGGAGTACACGCTTCATGAGAGATACTTCCACCAAGATAAAGTCCCAAACACCCGTTGGCCTACCACTTTGCCCTTTTCTCCTTCATTTTGTCCGTTCATGTTGTATGGTCCAACTCTTGCTGGAATAGAGGGGCAGCGAATTGGCTTGTTTATGCTCCCTTTGCATACAAAAATAGATAAGTCAGTTTCAAAGGTTGTGAACAGCACTGCCTTCTTACTTCTTTGCGGCGTTTTTGAAAGTTTACGCTTCGTTCAAATGGAACTCATGAATAGGGGCCGACCAATATTCTTTTTTCAGGGTTTATATCAATATTAGTCGTTAATCAGACTGATAACTAATATTTGGAACTGAGATGCATTTATAACAAAATTGAAAATCTTAATGTCAAAATTTAAACAGCAGTAAAGTTGCACTTGTTACCATTCGTCTAATATCAGTGTTGCCAAATCGCCTCCAATGAGAGTAGATACCAGTAGCTCCAAAAGTTGCTAAAATTGCCAGATGAGGTCATAGCGACACTTACTTGCATATTATTGATGTCATTGTGCATTAATGGAAGCGCTAAAGTAGATTAATTAGAAACATTTCCAACAAAATCTATGAATTTTATGAGGGCCGTGACACTAATACCATAGTGCACCTCTTTCTCAGGCCTCTTATAATGATAATGAGATTTTTTCCCCCTAATTGTCTGAAGAAATTCACAAAGAGGGCCTGAAATGTTGCTATATCTACCAAAAAAGCCACCAGTTAGGCAGTACTGACTGGCAGCGTAGGGGCATGTGTTGCTAATATTAACCTGCAGACCCTCTCTAGTGGTCTGGTTATGAGGCAGTGTTCTTTTTTATTTGATGACATGTTTTCAATCAAATAATAGCGGAAAACTTTTTGAGTGAAGTTGAGAACAAATTGCGAGCATTCATGCTTTTTTTATCTCCATCAAATGAATTGCAGATGTCACTGTGACAGTATCATTATTTCCATAGTTGCATCTGTTTATAAATCAGAACTACTTTATTCATCTCCAGGGGGACATTGTGGTTCGTTACACCATCAGTGACAATACTGATGATTCATCAGGGTCCCATTTATCGGGAAAACCACCACCTCTCGTAACTCTGTCCCCAAAATGAAGGGGTGGGGATGAGAAATGGGATTGGGCCAAAATGTTGCCAGTTTTTTCACCAGGCTGTTAGCATTGTACTTTACTGGGTAATGCAGCCAACCAGTGCAAAGTGTTTCTCAAAGTGGTACGATACGGTCCATTATATCCTCGAACTGCCAGATTTCAGGCTCCACAGAGGGGACCTAATGCTCCTTGGAATCCCATGAATGCTCTGCAGTGAAAGCCGTCGATGTTTATGTCAGCTCCAGCACGATTGGTGGAAAGTGGCTCTTGAGGCCGAAATTCCTGCTAATTGGCAACGTGGCTGTGGACTTGGCCCCCTTTGTTCCCACGTATACTGGAGTGGTCTGTCTGTCAGGGTGATACACTGGGCCTGGCATCAATGAGCTGCTTGTTTCCGCAGCTATCCGGCCCTGGAGGATCGGCGGCTTTAAGACAAGTCGCTCCCACTTTTCAAAATTGCCTTTGTGCACCTATTCAGGGAGATGGAAGGGAAGCGTTTAGGGGTGGTCTATAGAAAGAGTGTTTCTCAAGCATCCCGGCCAAGCATTTTGATAGTGATGTGTGTATTCGCTTCTGCACTGGAGTTGAACTGAGCAGTTGCATTAAAGAGACTCCGCTCTAGCTGGCGGTTTGCTTAGTTCATCATTTGATCTGGTGAGTGGCCCACTTTCCTTTAGGTCAGATGAGGATTAATTGGCATTGAGCACTGAGGACATATTGTAATTGTTTGTGATACTATAAAGAGGAACTGGCTTATTGGCCAGAGCAATATAACAAAAGGAGGGCTCATAAACTGCAGGACTGTACATGAGTCCGGGCTCATCATAGCAGTGCGCCTCTTCTTTGTTGAAACAACACATTATTCCCCTTTGGCTTGGGAGTACTTAACAAACAAAACACTTGTCTAATGCCAGCATCAAGCCCTCTTCAGTTTGCCAACGAGATGTGCGATAAACTCCGAAGGGAGAGAAAGTGAGGGTACACTCGAAAGGGGGGCATGAGATTTGTGATGGCTTCCTGCTGACAAAAGCCTTTGAATTTTTTATGTGGCTGATACTAAACTTCTGTCGCTCTGGCCCAGATTTGGTGCTAATTAGTGCCCAGCCACTTTCAAGGGCGTATGGTTGAGCATGGGAATGCCGGTGCCACCTGTTCTCTCGCTCTTTCTCCCATCCTGCCAGGCTCTATTATCAGTCTGTCTCTCTCTGTTTAAGCTTTATGTGTTGGTGGCCTACTTCTCTTCTTTACAGTGTACACTTTGTCGGCCATTAGGTTTCACTTCCACGCTGATTCTACTTTGCAGCTCACTCTGTATTATATTACCTCCCTGATTAGTGACTGCAGGAGAGAAGTAGATGTATACACTTACATGCACAATATAGTCCAGTTTTTGACATTATTCTGGAAAACACAATATTCCCAACAGGCTGTTTATGTGGCCAGTGAAAAACAAAAATCCACAAATACTCTGTTTATATTCAGTCGTGTATACTCCAATTATTGTGCTGTTATCACGTCGAAACATTGAACTGTGGAACGGCTGGAGCTGCTTTTTATTTCAAGGTTCCCCCCACATTTATTTGTGGCTGCCCGCCACAATTAAACATCTGCTGCCACAAATAGTCTTTTTAGTTTCTGTTTTTGAAGCTTGACTATTCATTAGGAGTGCTGTTGACATATATGCTGTTCAGTTATTCATTTCAGCACCTTCTCAGAGCGCTGAGTGTACTCTGGGCACAGACGGAGCAGCAGAACATCAGGCGCATTTAAAGGGTTTTTTTTTTGGCTTTTTGCCTAGCACTGTATACATGCCCAAACACCCACATATTATTTTCATATCCCAGGTCTTAACCCATTGAATCCTGAGCAAAGTTGCTTGATTTCTTTCTACAACATGGGAAGAACCCAGTGAGCAAGTTAAGAAGAAACCAACCAAAAATCCAAAAATTCACCAAGGAAATTGTAAAAAGTACAAACAAACAAACAAACAAACAAAAAAAAAAAGAAAAAAAGTTAAACAAACTAACTAAATAAAAAAAAATACACACAAACAACAAAAACCTGAGAAAAATGACAAATTATTATTATTCAGTAAAATAATATAAAATATATAATTATGATAACTATTAATGCAGTTTTTGGACATTTTCCCCAAGCTTTTAAATAATACTATGTTCCTAAATTTACTAATTTCCTGCAATTTGCGGAACACTTCTTAGTGGCTCATTTACTTTTTCCCATGTTTTCAAAAGAAACCAAACCACTTTGCTCAGCGTGGGAAGGTTTAAATATTTGTGAAGGCAACTGAAAATAAGAATAAGAAAGAAACAAGAAGAAAATTGATGTTGATTCAGTTGTCAAAAGATTAATTGGAAATGGTTAAATTTGGAAAAAGGCCTAATTTGTAACATCTAAGCAAAACATGCTAATTACATCACCTGTGTAGAATATTGTCATATTCAGAATAACAGTTGAACTTTAGTGTGCATGTAAACGCTGCCACTGTTAAAACATGGAGCCACAAAGCCGCTCCGCTGCGGCCAGTAAAAGCAGTTGAATGATAAGGATGCAGAACTGAAGCGCTCTGACATATCCCCCAGAGCTCCCTGTCAGAGGGGCCTGTGCTTTCTGGCCATTTGAATGAAGTATCTGATAGTGGTTTGATACAGACAAACAGAGGACGGCTTGTTTCCTCCCAGGATCCCTCGCCACTTCCTGTCCCTCTGCTCTGGGAACGGGCCAGGGTGACACAGGCCACGCATCTCCACTCAATCCACCCACTGTTGCCTCTGTGGAAAAGCGATCACTCTCACACCCTCATTCCCATCGCTCCGTGCACGTTTCTTGTGACAGGAAAAGCGTCTTTGGCATTTAGAGAGATGCCTCTATGCTCGGCTTTGTGTAGGCGCAGCTGTGCGAGCCCGGTCAGGATGATGAGATGCTGGGAAGAGTGCATGCTGCTCCCCCTCTTTTTAATAAGAGAGGCTCTCCATCCTCTGAGAATCACTGCAGTGTTTTTTATACCGATCGTGTGCATGCAGAGATGATCAACCCCTCTGCTCTGGGTAGATCTTATAATCTTGCCAAAACACGATAACGGGAACATGTTTGTGTGGAATTTTCTTATCAAAATATACATCAAGGGATGTGGGTTCACAATTGAGTTGAATTTTAACGCTCCCAGTTCCCTCGTTGTGAAGTCAATGGTTTTTTTGAAAGGGTTTTTTGATTAGATGTTCCCTAATTTAAGGTCTGTGATTAACACAAGCCTAAGAGATTTTCATGTTTTGTTCTAAAATATGTCAGTAAATTGGTTAGATCTTCATTTCGAATGTGTCAAATAAAATAGTAAAGCAAAATAAAATATAAGCAAGAAAAATAACACCAGAATGCCCATCGGACATATTCGGTAAGCAAATGTTAGTATTTCATGCCCGACAAAGAAGTAGGAGGAAGTGAATACTTATTTAATTTAAAAAAAAGTTAATTGTAAACATGAACATTCCCAATTTCTGCACCAATACTTGACAGTCCTAGATCTTATCAAACAAGAAAAGAGCCGAAACCAAAAACAAATCGGTCTGAATAAACAAATACACACACATCACATTAGAGAAACATGTCAATGCAGAAAATAAAGTCACAGTATCAAAAGCAATCAGCCTATCTCGTATTGTATTTCACTTTTCCCTTTTCTGTTCCAACATCCCATTTCCCTTCCTCACTTCCTCATTTAAAAATGTGTTTAAATTCATTAAATGTTCTACAGGTTTTCAGTTCCACACTAAACCTGCTCCATAAATTCACACCTTTGGCTGTAGTACAATGAGATTTTGCATTTCAAAATTCTCTCAAATTATGTAAACGTTCCTTCATTTGAAACAACTTTTGGATGTTGTTAGGTAGTAGATGATTTTTTTTAGCTCTGTTCCTGATTTGAACCTTTTTGAAATCAACCAGATCTTTAAGTTTAAGTCCTTTATAGATTTTTACAGCCTTGTTGTGGTGGTGACATTAAATCATGTGACCATAGCGTGGTTCATTTATTGCCTAATACTAGCTTTTGACTTCTGGCGATTGAATTCAGGCTTCAAAAATCATAAAAGTGATGTCAGTTTGTGAATATTATCTTACTGAACAAAATGTGTGAATATCCGAAACTTTTGTGTGTCATAGAGCTCATTTACTTCATTAATTTAAAATCCAATGGAAAAAATCCTATTTCCTGTTGGCGAACAAACATGGCGATGTTAACTACCTGATTTCTGATCCTCTCAATTAGTCACATTATGCATAAAATTAGTGCCTGACTTTAATTATCACTGTGGTGGTGGTGTCACAAGACATAACTTTATAAAAAAAATTAAAACTTTAAAGTTGTTTGTTTGATTGATTTGTTGATCTGGAAATTGTACCTTCACTTTTGTGAAGGAAGTGGAGACAAGTTGTAATTTTTCATTTAATTCTGTTCTTTATTTGTCGATTCATGTAATTCTTAGGCACATTTGCAATTAAAATCTAGCTTTCGTCAATATTTTTTTTACACATCACACCAGGCGGGTAGCAGGATTGGCCATGGTGCTGGAGCTGGGGATATGGTGCCTCGAGGTCTTTACCAGGGGACTTGAACCCACAACTGTGCGGACTGAGATGCTAAACACTAAACAGTCGTTCCTATACCAGGAGTTGAACTCGACTGTGTGGGTGAAAATAAGTTATATTGGGATCAATATAGATAGACTGATAGAATGATCGCGATGATCCCTGATGAAGATGAGCAGCAGTTGTAGCCTCATATGATCAATATGAGATTTATGGTCTTGCGTCAGTATTAAAAATAATGTTTTTAGTGTCTCATATCACAGAATGACTGTCATGCATCTGTGGGAGGTTGCCGAACAATACCAGTGACTCAGTGATTACTTTGCCAAGTGTTGTGATTTCTCGCTTTCCAATTTAGCTTTCCAGCTCATGAGTGTGTTAGGCAGCAAATATCCTGCTCTCACTGGCATTTCAAAGTACATTCACATTCCACCTACTTCAATTTTTAGCTGTTAATTGATGAAAACATCAAGCGTAAAACAACATTTTCATTCTCGACACACATTCATGTGAAAAGCTGTATTATTATCATCATAAATGTCTCTTCTTTGTTGTATCTTATCAGAACTGTATTGAACGTGACAGGTACAGGAGGTGTTTCCTGTTGGCTCTGACCTCCGCTCTCTCACCTTTTATGGGAGTCTGCATCAGATACAGAACAGGGCCGTCTTCCTCTTTCTCAGCAGGGGCAGTTAAGTGAACCCGCCCCTCATCCTACAGAGAGCTCCGCCACCAGCTCTCTGATCGCTCTCCACCGACTGCCTCGCAGTCAGCGTCTCGTTCGCCGCCTCACCACCCCGCTGAGTTGCATTTGAATATTGAAATCAGTGCCTTCTGAACAAAGGGGTGGTTTAAAAGCGATGGAGGAAATCACTCCAGTGTTGGGGGGTCTCGCCCTCCAATCTGTTATGGAAATGTCCTGAGCTGGGAGCAGTTATGTTCTGATGATGAAGCGTGACACGGGAACATTTTAAAATTTTAATGGCTGGTGGGTGTCTGGAATTTTTTCCGCAGCTCTTATTTGTCTATCTCCAAGGAAGCAGGGCTGGGATCTTTGTGTGTTGTTTTCAGTTTGGATTCAGTCAAAGCAGCTATAGAAGTGTTGATACAGCAGGCTTTATTTATTCTTTTGCATCTGCACATAAGCACAGAGGTTGTGTTTTTTCTCTGCTCTTAAAATGTTCTGCAGACTGTTTTGGATTTTTTTTTTTTTAAATCGCATGCTTCAATAGTCTGTTTTATCAGTCATTTTTGCGGAGCATATATTTTAAGATAAAATAATAGATAATGTCTTGGAGACACAGGAATGCTTGACTCAGCCGATGATCCGTATGACACCTTTGTGTTGACATTAAGCAAAATCTGGTCCAAATATCCGACTCTTTAGAGGGCCTTAAAGTACAACCAAATGCAAAACAAGACTTTTTTAGAAAAACAAAACGTAACAATAAATGTTCATGAAGACACAAAATGAAACTTAAAAGACACAAAATGACCATCTAAGGACACAAAATAAGATAAGATAAACCTTTATTAATCCCCAATGGAGAAATTCAGTCGCCGCAGCAGTTTACAGCACAAACAAAAAAAAAGATAACAAAGAGACACAAAATGACCACCAAAGGACACAAAATGGCCAAAAAAATACCCCAAATGACAACAGAGACCCAAAAATGACCACAAAAGGACAACAAATGGCCAAGAAGGACACAGAATTATTTAAAAATAATACACAAAATGACCACAAAAGGAAAAAAAAGGAAAAAAAAGAAAAAAATACATCAAAGACACACAAAATGACCACCAAAGGATGCAAATTGCCCCAAAAAGAACATAAAATGACATCAGAGAGACACAAAATAGCCAAAAACGGGTACAACTGGCCAAAAAAAGACAGTATACACAATAAAAAAAGTAAAACCTCCACTAAGTCTGTGTCTCTTGCGGCTATGTAGGATAGGTGGCGGGGCCTGTTGCATATCTGTGCCCAGGGGCCCATTGTGTTGTTTTCCGCCCATGGCAATGACTGTGCCTGTGCTCTGTGAATCTGGGGTTACGCCTCAGTTATCTTATCTAACCTTCATTGATGCTGGGCTTTTCCTCTGCCCTTAAAATATTCTGCAGGATTTGTACAAAGTGTTTTTTTCTGCCACGCTTGAATATTCTGTTTTGTCTGTCACTGTTGCAGAATACATATTTTTAAACAACAATAATACAGATGCTCTTGGAGACGCAGAAAGGCTAGACTTGGCTAATGATGCATATGACACCCTAAGCGTGCATTTAATCTCGTGTCGACAATAAACACAATCTAGGAGCTTTTTTTCAGAGCGCCATGAACAACCACAGTGTGTTGCGACCTTCACTCGCATACTTGTTCTTACAACGTGGCTCCTGCTTTCCCTGACAGGCGGTGGAGGGAATGCGTTGGGGTGGGTGGCATGTCGTGGCTCGGGGGCAGCCCGGGCATCTGATGGTGTCTCTACCTGCTTCCCTGTACATTCCTGCTTTGGGCTGTGTGAGCGGGAGAGCAGTTACGACTCGCCTTTTTCCTCCGCGCTGCATTCCTCAACCATGACTTGGCTGGGTCGCACTGCCGCAACAGACCTGGGAATGTCACAATGCACACCTGGCTCACTTAATCATACCTGAACATGTTTACACGGTTGTGTCGTTGTATACATATATATACTGTGATCCAGGCTTTTTCTGTTCTATTTGATTAACAGAACTGCTCTTCTATGTATTATATATATATATATATCTTATATATATATATATGTATATATATATATATATATATATATATATATATATATATATATATATATATATATATATATATATATATATATATATATATATGTATTCCCCTCTGGTTTGGGCCTTAGATTTCTGGGCTGCAGGGATTTCTCTTCCTGCCTGGCTGTGCAGATGAGAAGTTAAACGGTGAAAGCCCTGGGTTACTGAAGCATGAGGCACTCTGGAGTCTCCGCGGACTTGAGCAGATCAAATGCTGGCTCTTTGAAATGTGATGAGAGAGGGTGAATTTAAGGGTTCGCTATCACAGAGCTTGAGTCGGCAACACGGTGAAGCATTAAAACACAGGCCCGTGTGTTAAAGCACAGCAGCTGAGGAGCATTTTGATGCTGCGTCTTTGTCATGTACCAGCTGAAGAGCTTCTGTTGTCTCTAAATGCTTCCCCTCCTCTTTGAGTTGAATACCAGTTCACTGATATCCAAGAAGCCGAAAAAGGGATGTTTTTCCCCCTCACGTGACGTGTGGCTGACACATCAGAGAAATCAAAATCCTTTATTTCCACCTTTTTCTTTTAGGAAATCTCCTGAAAGGATTTGAGAAATTATGGGGGAAAGAGTGCAAGAGAAAAAGGGGCAGACTGTGAGGGTGTAAGACTGAGGGGGGTAGTCAAAGCCCCCGAGGATTATCTTTTTCTTCTCCTCCATCTCGCTCCCTCTCTCTGTTCCCCACTTTTTGTTTGAACACATGACCACGGCTCATCAGCCTCGGTTCACTTAATGACCATATTTAGATGAGAGCAGAGCCGGGATGCAGAGAGGGAAGGATGTGAGGCTGATGTTTGAGTGAAGCCCAGAAACAACACAGCCTGGATGTTTGCTAAAAGAATAGGCTATAAAATAATCTATGCAGCCACCATCACATCATACATTGGATTGTGGTCTCCCGTTTTGAAGCTCTAAGTTAAACATTTTGGCCATTGTGTTATTTTTTCTTTTTTTTTTTTGAGTCAAAATTGACAATATTTGGGCTTTACAAAAGGCGGGTTTCCATTACAGATTTGTGCAAAAATTAAGCAAAATTTTCTAAATGATGGTTAAACAAAATTGCGAGATGACTGTGTTTCCACTGAGTGATGTTCTGCGACTTCTCTCGATAACACTCCAAGAAACATGGCGATGGATGTTCAAAACATCAGCAGGTTTATTTCTGTTGCAGCCGCCGCATTAGCCGTCATTATTTCCAATCCAAGGCCACGTAGGCGTGTTATGTGAGCGATAATGGAAAGGCAAGCCCTTTACACGTGGGAGTGGCCACATATGAAGGATTTCTGGGGGTTGATAGTCCACAATTTCACAGAGGAATTGTGGATTCAAACTTCCAGAAGATCCAGTCAGCTTTTGAAGAGTTGAACGATGCAATAACAGCTCTTGTAGCTCCTGCTGCATCATGCTCAAAGAAGCCAGTTCCTATCAAAAAATGCATAGCCATAAAAGCAGGAAAAGTGTCTCCTTTGCAGTGTGGTGAAATATGGCTTTTAGCCCATAAAATGACCCAAATTAGTAAAAAGTTACAAGAAAATCACCAGAAAAAAAGCACAAAAAAGGTAAAAGAACAAAAACAGGCAATGACCTTCTAAATATAAAATCATAATAAAATAAATAAAAGATAAATAAATATTTGACCTGTAATCTAATTTTAAATATATAATTATGATAATAATATATAATTCTAATGATTCTCTCTCTCTCTCTTTCTAGGTAATTTTCAGGTTATTTTCTTGTCACATTTTGTTCTCACATTTTTAATTTTTTTTTTTTTTTTGCAGTGCAAGAAAACTGATTTTGATCTGGGGTTTAAAGGGTTAACGTAAGGGTACATACTGGTGATTGACTCACTCTTGATGCCAGCCTCAAGTGGCCAATCAATGCAGTTTTTGGCAGTTCCACGTTGGCTATGTTTTCCAGCCGCAGAGGTTGCAGCTTGGTCAGAAGCAGCAGAGCAGATTTCTCCAATTCACTCGTCATATATTCTGTCTATTCTTGGTATTTAATGCGCCGCAGATGAACAATACGCAGCTTCTGACTCAGTCAACACAATACAGTGAACACCCGGGGGTTCCCGCACGGCAGTCACGGTACTGTGCATGCCACAGATGCCTCAGATCTCAGAGATTTTCAGGGGAAGAGAAAGCTGCTGCTGCAGTTGGATGCATGTCTGTATTCATCACAAGCGAAGAGGGAACAGCTGAGAGACTCTGGGCTACAAAACAGGGCATGTGTTTTAACATGAGGTCGGTTAATGTTCCATTTGACAATATGCCCCCCCCACACCTTATAATCATGAAGCTGTAAAATGTTTAATTGTGCAGTGGTAACTATTGGTTAATGTGCTGGAATTTATTTGCTGTTTTGCAACAAACCTGATGAGCTAAGAGGAGGAAATTACAGTAATGTCCTCCGTCTGTCTCGTCTAAGCCGTGCCTGTCACACCCAGTCTAGGAAGGTTAGTCGAAGGTCTCGGTGAAATCAGGGGACAACTTTTTGTGGAAGTAAGTAGAAACAGTTTATTGTCATTTGATGGTAACGGTGACAACATTTTCAAGAATCTCAGACGTGTGGTTTTGGGCTAAGGACACAAACAAACAGTCTCAGGTGCAGCCAGACTCATCTGCACTTTGTGACTTGGTTCAGATATGTGTCATGTGACTGGTCTGGTCTGGTTGTCACTGAGGCGGGGGAAATGTTGTATGACATGTCTAGAAGTGTCCCGCTGTGATGTGTCGTCTTCTTTATATTTAATCACAGTGCTGCCTGTGGAAATAGGAAGTGTTGGGCTCATGTGTTGCCGTGTGGGATTTGACATAATGTTGGGGACGGAGTGGGTGGAGCTGGACCCACATGTGCTGAAGGAGAAGACGGAAAGAAGGAGATCACTGGAGATGAATTTTAATCAGAGGGGGAAAGGTCTCAGTGGAGTCAAAGTCTCTTCCTGTTCTGCAGAAAAGTAGCTTAAAAAGTAGTGTAAGAAATTTGGAAAATACCTGTTCACTCTTTTGTTGAGAGTTTAATGAGAATCTCAATGCTGGTCTCATATCTGCACATTTAATCCAAGGTTTCAGCCAGCAGCGTCTTGTTAGTTTAGCTTTCCAACAAGCAATTTCTGGTTCTAAAAATGTTCTGAGAATGTTACAATGCAATGTTTTAGTATTGTTTTCTTTTAGTTCCCAGAATGGTTTTCTTAAAGTTACAGTCACACTCTCTATAAACATCGATTATTGTTGTTGTCGTTGTTGTTGTTAACGCTTTGAAACCTAAGCAAACTGGACTGATTTTTTTTTTCAAATCCATGGGAAAAGTTTAATGAGCAACTTAAAATGAATGACCTAAAATTGGAAAAAAAACATGTAAAAAGTAAAAAAAAAACAAAAAAAAAAACAACTAAAAAATAGGGGGAAAAGCTAAGAAAAAAAGTGAAAAGAACAACAAGGAAATGACCTGTAAAAAGTACAAAATAAAACTTCTTAACTTCTTTCTTAACCCTCCAAAACCTGTGCAAATTGTCTTGATTTCTGTCAAAAACATAGGAAGGAGGCAACAGGCAACATAACAAGAATTGGCCCCAAAATGAGCAAGAAATAAGTAAAAAGTTACCCAACAAATGACCTAGAAATAAGCTAAAATCATCACCAAGAAAATAGTAATAATTACAAGAAAATTACCTAAAATTAGTTAAAAATGGTAAAACAAACAAACAAAACAAGAAAATGATCTTTAAAAAATGCTAAAAAATAAATACATTAAAAAAAGAAGAAGAATTATGAATATAGTTTTCTGCTCATTTTTTCCCTATTTTTTTAACAATACTTTTAAGGTCATTTTTTTGGTCACCCTGTAATTTGTAGCATTCTGTGGGACATGACTTACCAAATTACTCATTTTTGTTTTTCCCCATGTTTCTCAAAGAAATCAAACATTTTTCCTGTGGTTTCAGAGGTTTAAATGCTCGTGAAAGGTGTCTGTACGTTGCACAAGAAAACTGATGTCGATCCAGGTGTTAAAGAGTTAAAATACAGAACTATTCGTTCATCAGTCATATTTCAGTAGGTCTCTCTCTTCACTGCTGCTGCACCGCTGCATTGCAAAAGCCAAGACATCACCTCATCTAAACTGGCCCAGATATTTTTCTTTCTGAGCCTCAATCCCAAAATAATTTCATGTATGTCATACTCAGATTAGGAACAGGGGATAACAGAAAATCCATGAACCTACAGTGTGTGCCAGCAGTGTTTGTTGTTTGGAAGTGGACAAAAAAAATTCCTCTGTAAGCACGGGGTTTAAGATAGAGCGGCCAGCTGCTCAGCTCCACCAGTCCAGAGATGTCATATGATTTTAGAGGTCGGGGTTAGCCGTGGCGTTTGGCAAACAAAAGGTGATCAGAGCACACTGTAGGTCGCTTTTTTAGCACAAATACCAGCGGTGAGAAATGCACACACACACAGGCACACACAGTGAAAGGGATAAGGGCTCACAGCCTCTGATCCTATTATAGAAGCCAAAGCACTGCAGGCTCCTGTGAGGCTGGGAAAAATGGGTAAACATGATGTTTTGGGAGACCCGAAATATCTCAATGGAAAGAATTTCTTCAGGTGATCTCAGCTTCTGTTCTTCACTTTTTTTTTCTTTGTCACTTTCTCTCCGCCTCTTTTCGTCTCTCCCCCAAATGCTTTCAGGAAGTGACAGGCATCCCACACAACTTACAGAGACGGAGCCTCCGCTAATCTCGTCTTTTTCTTCATCAGATAGGCATGCAGTGTTCTGGCCCAGAAAGTCTGTGTGCAACTATCCTGCATCTGTGCAGTTTGTTGGTTTGAGGAATGCTTGGAATCGCCTCCATGGCAACGAGTGTGTGCGTGTGTGTGTGTGGAGCAGTAAATATTGACTTCACCACCCCCCCATCCCGGTGTCTGTCCGTGACAGGAGCACGAGGGGGCGGGGGTCGGTACACACACTTTATCCAGGAATCAGCAAAGTCCTGCCATCGGGGGCGTGTGTTTACCTTCAGACCTCCAAACATGGAGGAGCTCTCGGTGTGTGTACTTACAATGCAACAGAGCCGAACTGTAGCAAGCTTTATGACATACTGGAGCTCATGCAAGAAATGGTGCATGAACACATTTTCTCTTTTTTGTGCTAGTATCCACAATTTCTTCTTGTTTTGTTGATTGATTTTTGGGATTCACCCATGTTTTCTTGTTTTTGATCTTCTCCTTGGTAAGAGAAAATGTTACGAGCGGCCGAGAACTCACTTACCAAGATGAGACTGTTCTTTGTCACAGTTCACAAATTGTTGCCCGGCGCAAGGAAAAATACATTTTATATTTTAAGGAACGTTTATACTGAAACATGGATCAGCATCCCTTTTCTTGCACTGCACTCAGACACCTTTCACAAGAATTTAAACCTTTGAATCCACAGCAAATTGGTTTGATTTCTTTCCAAAATGTGAAAAAAGGCATGAGCAACTTGGAGATTAATATCTCGCAAATTGCAAAAAAATTGCAGATTTAGGAAATTATTTTAAAAATACACTAGGGGAAAATGTCCAGGACACTATATGTATAATTTTTACAACTGTATTTCGAAAATTTACAGAGCCCAGGAGGTGCCATGGAGAGAAAAACAAATCTATAGAGGGCACATTTTACTAAACCAAGAGCAGGAGATGCTATCGCGTGGCCTGAAGATACATTTCGTTTCCTCACTTTGGTCTTTTTCTTTCCTCCGTTTCAGGAATTCATTTCCTTGTTTTGGTTCTTTCATGCGTTCAAGATAAATGTAACACTATATAACTTTACAGAGAGCCAGCACGACAAACGTGACTTTCTCCCCGAAGCGTGACGTGCAGTGCACCTGCTCACTGAAGTTAGCTTCTGATTCAGCAGTTAAGGGAAGAGTTAATGGAAATATAATTATACTCTAATATTCGACCCTCCCAACCCTAAACCTAGTCCTTATAAACTGAGCTACAGCCGTCCTGACATACTTTTACTTAACATTTTAAATGCAGGGCTTTTACCAGTAACAGAGTATATTTACAGTGTGGTTTTACTGCTTTTACTTCAGCTAAGTAAAACATCAGAGTACTTCCTCCACCACTGCTGCTGACATGGCAAATGTTTTGCCGTTGCTGGGTTTTTGATTTTCCTGTAACACTAGTACTGACACTCTGGAAATCACATTTAATTTGTTAAAGTTTATTTAACCGTACGTCACTGTTCTTCTTCTGACAGCCTGTTTTTGGTGGCATCTCTCCAGTTTTGGGCGTGTGCCAGAGTCTTTACCAGAGACGCAAAGACTCTCTCACACTAATAGGTGCTAATAGGTGATCACTGAGCACACCTACAGAGCTGATTTGGATGGTTAAGAATATTTGGGGCATTTGGAGTTGACTTCTCCGGTATTACCATAAAATGAAGGGAAAATATAAGAGAAGTTTAAGAGAATGTTGCTGCATGAGGCCCACCGTGTTACTTACTATTTGCTCTTTGTACTGATTGACCTAATGAAGAAGTAAATGGGAAGTGTGGATGGACTTGTTGAAACCTGTGCGGGGGCAGCACCGGTGTGCAAACACATCCAAGCAGCCATTTCCTCTATTCCTGTTTGATGAAGGAGAAGAGAAACAAGTTGACATTTGGTGTTTGTTCAGATCCACGAACCAGCCCACCTGTTGTGGTACAAATGGCTTATAAACTTCTAGGTGGAGATTTTTTTTTTCTTCCCACAGCAGACGGATTTGTTGAGACAGGATAAGAGACGTGTTTTGAGGCCTAACAGCAGCAGCAGCAGCAGAAGTGGTTTGACCGGTCGATCCTGTCTTGTCATTGCGGCGCCCGTGTTGTTTGCAGGCCCCAGATGGAATGTCATCACAGCGTTTGGCGAATACGATTAGGGAATAGATGTTGATAATCTGGACGGAACAAGCAGGGTTGGATTATGCTACGATTGGTGGCTGGTGACGCAGGAGCCAAAGCCTCCCTACTTTTCCCCCTCCTCTGTAGTAATTACATAGAGAGCATTGAGATGAAGGAATACATCCGCTGGGCTGACATCAGGATCAGGCGCTCACACAGGCACGGACTGTCTACATTCCCTTTAAACACACATCCTTTCCCCTGAACTACATCTACCCTCCTTAATAAGACAAATGCATAAAAACAAGAAACTGTGACAGATTTTTTTTCAACTCTCTCTGCACAAAATGCACATTTCAAAATCAGGCTATAAAAAAAATGTATACATTGATACAATTTTCTACTTTCATTAAGTTTATTTTTTGAATCAACACCACTCCTAATAATCAATATCAAATATGCGTTGATGCACAGAATTTTAAGCCTTTAAATGCCTGTTTTTTTGATTCTCACAGTGCACCTTGTGGAAATAGCATATATTTTCTCCATATGCCAAAAATGGTACAAAAAAAACCCAATTCCGTCATAAGGTGGAAAATAGTGAAAGTTACAATTCCAAGAAAGCCAAAAATGAAACCCAGAAATAATACAACGCATGTTTTTATGCTTTGATGGCTGTGGGATCAAAATGTCCAGTGGACATTTTTTTGCACTCAACAGTACGAATGTAACAAGTTTGTTTCCACATTTTTGGCTTATTGTTGGAGCTGAGCTGAAAAAGCCTAGACTGAACAAAAATACACAATTTTGAGAATGTCATATGCGGTGTCATATGCATGAACACAGCCAAAATTCTCAAAAAATGAAGAATGAAAAGCGTGTAAAATGCGTCAAACAGTCCCTAAGGGTTAATGGAAAACCCCTTTGGAATGAGGTTGTAATCGGTCAAGTGTGAGTTTGTTTTTGCACTCCTGTGATTTTGTCTGAGTACAGACTGTCCATCCATTCACTTGAGTGAATGGACGGGAACAAAGCACACACACACACATGTACACACACGATTTTAAACGTTTGATGTCTGCTTATGCAAATGCAATAAAAACAGGATGATATCTCCCTGCAGTCTGGCTGCTGTTCTTCACTCGACTCGCCTAAGAGGACTTGCAGAGGAGACCTGTAGAGACGACATCTTAATGTCCTGCACAATGGCCGCATTCAGGATCATATCTAGCTTTTCTGATCCAGAGCTGACGTGTTTTCGAGTGGTCAAACTCGGGTCATCGCTGTCTGAGTCTGAGCCTGAAATGTAATCACCATCGTCACTGTTTGTCTGCAGAAGAATACGACTTACAAACAGACACAAACCCAGTAGAGCGCATGTTAGATTTATTATCAGATTACTGAGATGTTCAGCCACTTGACGCAGCTAGAATTGCAAATTAAATGGATTGCTTTTATCTGTAAAATAATCCCAATAATTTTGAATCTGCACATTAAAATTTAGGCAACCTTTTGTAATGTTATCAGCCCATTAAATGGTCGTTTTCAGTTGTTATTACTATCATCATAATGCTTTGGACAAACTGCATCTACCAATAGGCCAGAATGTGAATATCTGACATTGTGAAATGGTCACAGTTTTGTTAGGTTTCAGTTTTACTTCTGTTAGGTTATGTGAAATGACGACTTAGTCGGCAGGTGTATCATCATAATTCACAACATCTCTGAAAAAATCATAAAATTCTGAGCATTCACGACTTCTGATTGGTCACAATTTCACATCTTTTCAGCTTCATCAAAGGGGCGTAAATGTACATGAAATTATAAGGTATACTATGCAGATTGTCAGTTACTGTTTGCAAACGCTCGCCAGCAGAAGTGAAAGTAAAAGCCAACCCCAGATACAATCTAACTTTGGCGTCTCGTCTTGATACATTTGCGTTTTTTCAATGCAGTGTCTCGTAGTTGCTACTTATTTAGAATAAAACCACTACTCACCTATGTGCTGTGGGAGCACACGGCCACAAACATCCGGTTCACAGAATATAAAAATAAAATTAACAAATACAGGCAGAGAGCAGAGGCAGTTAAATACAAAACCACACACTGAGAGTGGGTTGTAAGTGATGACTAAGAGGGATTACTGTATGAGTCTATACATTGTTTCTTAGGAAAATCCTGCATCCTATATCTAAATAGCTTGTCATCTCATGTGAATAACTCATTTTAACACAAAAAAATAAAGTCAGATACCAAAATCATGATTTATTAACCATGACCGACAGGATCCTTTTTTTCTTTTAAACTCATGGCTGCACATTCTGAATTTCATCTCAGTCAGCTGGTGTCAGAGAAAAAAATGCAGATGGCTTCAGACTAATCCCATTTTGCTTGGCCTCTGTGAGCCATTACACCATGTGAACAGGGAGGAATGAAAGAACCGTCATTATGCAGCAGCATTTTATTCCTACAATGTGACGACAACAGTTAGATTGTTGTAATTACGGCGTTACTTTAGAAGCTTAATTGTGACCTTTAACCTGCAGCCTGAGGCTTTTAAGACTCTTTCAGTGAAGGTGTGTTGTCAGCACATGCATGAGACCAAGGGCTAATAGCAGCAAGCACTGTGAGGCAGAAGTGAGGGGGTCTACTGTAGCTGTCATCGCAGCACACAGGTCCTGACACGCTGCTCCGCATAGCAGAGTTTCACTGTCTCACTCGGTGAGTTTGCTTTGGCTTCGGAGTGGGAAATCTCTCATTAAACCTGCATACAGAACATCCGAAGCAGGACTGTTCAATTTTGATGTTCATGACTATTTGATCCCACCCAAAAGATGAAAGTCAGTTTTTTTTTAAACTGACTTAAACCGAGCACAGTTCATTACAAAGCTGGGGGACGAGCGTCGTGATCCTACCCTAAAAAAAAAAAAAACTCCATCAGTGAAGCCTGTTAGTGAATGAATGACACCACCTCTTTCTTTCTATTTCAATGAGAGGATCAGGAATTCGGATTGTTTTCTTTTAATATCAAATGAAAGAAAGCAAAACAGCATCCTGCAGAGGGAAAACAACCCCGGCAGCAATATTAAAGGACTATTCCCATTTACCCAAAGCCCAGGAGACTTGAAGGATTTGGAATTCATTGTCAGATCTTATGCATAATTAAGCAAATCCCCCATCCACCCACTGTCCGGGGGGGGGGGGGGGTCAGAGGGATTTTCGTGCAGCCCTGCCTGCTGATGATACACATGCACCCCCCCCCAGACAGTGGGTGCTTGTTACAGTACCTCAGCCCTATTAGGCCAGAATCAAGCCCTCGTTACCATTAGCTGCTGATGATACACATGCAAACGTGATTCCTGCAAAACATGACATTGTTTGGATTCACGACTTCCTTCATTTCCATATTTCCTCCCGGCTGTTAGAGCTAAAACATGCTAAGATCTGGCAGCCCTCGAGCCACAGGCCACTTCTGTGTCTTGTTTATGCCGCCTGCTGTGAGCTGACAAAAGATGGCTTTGTTGCAAACCGAGTGTGAAGAAAAGCCTGAGACTCTCTTAATGCTTCGTTTGGTGTTTACTTGGTTCGGTCTTCCCTTTCCGGGAGTTTGCAGTGTGTTTGTCTGGGTACGCAGTCTGGGTCAGAGTATTAGGATGCTGCTGGCCAAAGGAACTAAATCCTATTCAGCTTTGAAATTTGTGAGTGAGTGAAATGGGTCTTTTTCATTTGTTCACCACATCAAATGCAATTGTAGCATGCACAGCTGCTGTCTTAAAAGCACGCTCAGCTGTCGGCATAAGTCAGGAAAATTATTTTAACAAACTTCTGTCTACATAATGTGTTATTTAAGCCAGAATTATCTCATCAATGTGACATCCCTTTAAGGTCGAGGTGCAGAAAAACATCGACACAGCATCGGATCGCTATATTTTATGTTGCAATATTGCATCGATACACGAACCTAAATGAGGGTATTTTCATTTCAATTTATTGAAGTTGCAAAACACACTCACTAGAATAATAAGATTAATTGTTTTTAACTCTACTAGATACATTTTGCTGCAATAAAAAAGATGTAAGTAAAACTTATTAAATAAGACTGATGCTGATTAAGTTTTCTTTTGGTGACATCATTTGCAGTCTAAAAGGGTAATAATTGTAATACTCAGCATATCGGAAAATGTGTAAAATCACAATTAAATGGTAAAATTATGATAAAATCATAATTTAGTATTACATCACCTGCGTTAATTCCCATAAATACTTTAAAGGAAAGTTCACCCCAAAATCAAACATACATATTTGTCCTTTACCTGTGGTGCTACTTATCAATCTGGATTGTTTTGGTGTGAGTTGCCGAGATATCGGCCACAAAGATGTCTGCTTTCTCTTTAAATATAATGCAGCTAGATGGCACTTGGCTTGTGATACTCAAAGGGCAAAAGATACATACAAATACTCAACAGCAATGTCTTTTTCCTGAAATCTTTTGATGAAACCATATCTTCCAACTGTATCACCATGCAAAATCTATCTTTAACTCACATTGCACCACAGAGCAGGCTAACCTTACAACTCAGCTGAAGAGGCATCATTAATGTTTTCATCTCACACTGTCACAAGAACAGCCCTCTCGTACATAAGTCGATGCATGCTAGGTTTAACCCCCGCGCCACTAATTTTGCTAATCTTTGTTTTTTAAAGTTCCATCAATTATCAACCCTGATTTGGCTGAAATAAACCCTGATTTCACTGAGTCAGATGCAAAAATATTCTGGCTCTGCACCATGTTTTTCTCCAGCACTCTCTCTGCTATTGTTGGCCAGGTTTTAACTGGTCCTACAATGTTATCCCCACCACTCGCAGTCACCAGCTGCCTGTTCCACCAGTAAAGACTGACCTCTGGTGGTGAGTGATGTGCTTCGCAAAACATCACCTCTTCATTACAGCATCTCCGTATCAATTTTAATAGAGAGAGGAGCGTCTGTAGTTTTATTAGTAATTAAAATCATCAAGATTTCTAATACCCTGGTATATCGTAATATAGTGGTACAGAATAAGTCTAATGGATGCATCCTTCTGTGTGGTGATAAGGTTGGTGGATGTAGTTTAGTAGAAAGAAAATAGTTCCTAAGTGAAACTGCTCACAACAAGGTCTGTGGATTATCCTCAGTAACTGGGTCATGATATTTGGAGAGAGACATTGCTGTTGAGTTTTTCAAATGCATTTTTGGCGCTTCGAGCACTACAAGCTGAGTGCCATTTAGTTCCATTATACAGAAGAGAAGGCAGACATCTATACTGCCGATATCTCCAACATTCAGAAAAAAAAATCAATCCAGATTGATAAAAAGCACCACAGATGAGAAAAAAAGATGTGTATTTTGGATTTTAGCTTGAACTGTCCCTTTAAGTGAAAGCATCATCTGTGTGAAACGGCAAAGGCTTTTACACATCTGACGACTGGAGATGAGAGCGTCCCCGCTGTGCTCTGTCTCCGATTTGCTTATTAACTATTCAACCAGTCTGCTCGGGGAGAGCACAGATCACACAAAGAGCAGCTCGCTGAGCCACCCGTCACCTTTGTGTCTGCTCTCTTGTGTCTGTGTGTGTCAACCTGCACGCTATATGGACGTTACACTTGCTGGGATGCGACCCCCTTTACGCAGACATGCCCCGGGGTGGCGGGGGGGAGATATCGACTGTCCGGCCTCATTGACCCCTCTTCACTTCCTCGCCATCCTCCCCCATCTCGCCCATTCATGATGCCAACCCAAAATGAACCCGCATATTATGTTCCCCTCCCCATCCTCGTGCCTCTCTTGCTTCCATTGTTCCTGCTGCCGCTTTTGGTCTATTTTAATATTTATTCCTGAGCTGCATCGCTGCTCACATACTGTACATCCACACCCTCTCTATGAAACCTGAGCAGATTGGCTTGGTTTCTTTCAAAAACATGGGAAGAAGGCAATGATATATATGGGATCGTTAAAAAAAAAAAATACCTGAAAAAAATAATTTAAAATATATAATCGTGATAATTAAAAATATAATTTCCTGGACATTTTTCCTTACCTTTAAAAAAAATTATCTTCTTAATTTACAAATTTCTCACAATATACAGGACATTTCTGATGATTATTGCTTTTTTCCCACATTTTCTAAAGAAACCAAACCAATTTCCTCATGGTTCAAAGGTTTAAATAACTTGTAAAAGGTGTCTGAAAACAGCAAAAAAAAGTGATGTCGCACCAGATTTCAAAGGGTTAAACTGACTGAAAGCCCTTGTCTTCCATATTGCCTCTGCTTCTTGTCTCGTAGCATCCAAAATGACCGACAAGAACCAGTGACAGCTTCACTAATACCCCTTGCGTGGTTTGCAGACTGTGCTCTTCTTTGTGCCGCACATTTTCCACCATATGTCACTGCATCGCTCTGACTGCAAGCATGCCTGCTAGTGTATCGTCGCTTGTCTCGGATTAGTGTGTTTGCCTGTGAATGAGAGTGGGCTCATGCATGACTCCAGTGTCAGATCCGACAGATGCACGGCCTCCTAAATGGCAACAGTCAGGCAGAGGATGTCAGCAGAAGGCTGAGCAGCCTGACAAAACCCATATGCACTCCGACCCTCCTCTGCTTATCAGAGGGGCTCCCAAGCCTCCCCACCTTGGTGTTTTCTGTAAATTAGCATTTCCTAGTGGACCCCTGTGGCTATATCTACCCATGATAGCGCGGGCTTGAGTCTCTAAATTATCCTTGGCTTAGTGTAATGATTTCCCCCGCACTAAGCTGTTATTAGAGCCACTTCATGAGCCTGAGTAGGCGGAAGCTTCAGTAATGAAGAGAGTCCAAATCCAATCCAAAACTGCCCTCTTGACCCGTGATCTGTTGTCATTAGGTTTTGGTCCTGTGTCAAATTTTGTCCTTTACTGAAAACGCTGATGCTCACACTGATTACGTATATCTGCAACCACTTCACTGCTGCTGTTAAACACTCAGCAACATGAAAAAAGAAAAGCTCAGTTTAATTAAGGTGCTGCTAAGTCTTATGATCCCTCAGAGCACAGGAATGGATCAGTTGCAGCTAATGATCCATCAGCAATTAATCTGTTGATTATTTTTGCCATTAAAGCTGCACTAATGAATGATTTTAAATGAACAGTGGGTCAAATGAGCTATCTGATGTGAACAGAGTCACTCACTTGCAGCACCAAATGGCCCACTCACTCAGTTCAGCCATCAGGTGAACATAGTGAAGCATTTCCAATCGAAGCATGGTAGGCGTGTTATGAGAGCAATAATGGAAAGGCGAGCCCCTTATACGTGGGAGCGGCCATGTATGAGATATTTCTGGGAGCTGATGGTCCATGATTTCACAGAGGGATTGTGGATTCAAAACCACTAGATGATCCGCTCAATTTTTGAAGAGTTATGTGATGCAATAACACCTCTTGTATCACCTGCTGTATCATGCCCGAGAGAGCCAGTTCCTACTGACAAGCGCATATCCATAGCATCATGTGACCTATAAAGCAATAAAAGTGTTTCCATTGCAGTTTTGTGAAATATGGCTTTTTTGAATCACCTGAAATATCACCTTATGAGATCGTAAAAAACTTTTTGGAGATAAATGGGAGCTTTTTTGAAATTTTCATTGTATGAATTTCAATTTGCGCAATTTGAGAGTTATAGGAAACCCACCCAAATAAATTCTAAAACTTTGTAAAAGGTACAAGAAAAAACTAAACAAACAAAAAAGACATAAAAAACAAAAAATGCCATGAAAAAAGTGCTTAAATGTTCTAATAATTCTTTAAAATAATTTAAAATGTGTTATTATGATGATTCCAAATAGTTTTTCCCTGTCTTTATTAAAATTATTTTCTTAATCTACTGAATTTTTTGAAATTTGTGAAGCATTTCTTGCCAAGTTACTCATTGCCTTTTTCCCCCATGTTTTTAAAAGAAATCAGTTCAAGGTTCAACTTATGAAGACGTCTGAAAGCAGCATAAGAAAAGTGATGTTGCTCCAGATTTCAAAGGGTTAAATGACCATCACTTTATAAAATGCTGATGTCTCCGTATGTTCATCTGTGTCTGACACATGTGCATGCAGACATGCACGACATGTCTGCTCTGTGTGTGAATGTGCTCAGTTGGTGGCGGTGGGGTGAAGTGGATCCCATGTCTGTGTTGAGAGTAAGGAGTGGCAGCTGCTCCGCCGTCCGTTGGGAAGCTGTGGTTCATGTGGTCTACATGACACTGTGTCTCAGAGGGTTTAGCGCCGTGCTCTCCGTTTCGTCTCTGGTTTCTGCATCTGGCGTTGTGGCAGTCAGAGGAATTTTTTCCAAAGAATGTGCACTGAGAAAGTGACATAAGAAACTCTGTTTGATGCAAAATTATTTACCATGGCTTGAAGTACATTTGTAGTTAAGTTTATTTTCCTTTTACCAGCTATCTCACAGACTGTTTTCTCTGTTTGCACTACAGGCTTCTACCATGGGGGGATCCAAGAGTAAGCCCAAGGATGTCGGCCAGCGAGCCCGCAGCCTCGACGGCAACCTCAGCTCAGGCGGAGGGGCTGGCGGTCACCACCACAGCTCCAACCAACAGTCCTTAACACCCAACCGAAGCCCTACTATTGATGGAGGTCTGGGTGGTAATCAGTCTATGACCAATAATGCGGAGCTGGCCCTGTTTGGAGGCGTGGACAATAACAGCGTCACCTCTCCCAACAGACTCACACTAGCAGGTGAGAACTAGAGCTGTAGTCTAATAAATACAATTCTGTATACTGAAATTCTTCCCTCTCTTAAATCAATCATTTGGTCAATAGTAAAAAAATACTGAACATTATCTCTAGGTTAATTAAATCAACCACTGAGTGCACACTCCCTGGTAGCGTTTTGTGTCTTTTAGGTCTCAAAAGTGGAGTTGTCAGTTTTAACTGTATGTCCTCTCTATGTACTGTATGTCTTTGGTAACAACCAAACTTTCTCTCATAATAGGAGGTGTGACGACCTTCGTGGCATTGTATGACTACGAGTCAAGAACAGCTTCAGACCTCTCCTTCAGGAAGGGTGAACGCCTCCAGATAGTTAACAACACGTAAGAAAAATACGCAAAAATCACATGCCCTTTGTTTTTTTATCAGTCTCTGTTAAATGTTCACTCAAGCACAACCCCAATTCCTAATTGTTGGGGCACTGTGTTTAACAGAATGCAGTGATTTGCAAATCTCTTTTTGAGCTATGTTTATTGAGTACAGTACAAAGACAAGATACTTGATGTTTAAAGGGATAAATATCATTGTTTTTTTTTCTCATTCTGAATTGGATGCCTGCATCACGTTTTCTGCATGTTTGTAAAGAGACCATGAATGCTGAAAGGTACATACAGGTTTTGGAGCAACATTCAAACACCTTAAAGACCTTTTTCCGGGACGTCCCTGTTTATTACAGCAAGGCAACGCAAAGCTGCACTCTGCAGGTGTTACAATGGCACAGCGTCATAGTAAAGGAGTGCAGGTAATTGACTCGCTTGCACTCCAGACCGGCCTTCTATTGAAAATGTGTGGCACATTATGAAGCAAAAATACAACAATGTAGACTCCGGACTGTTGGGCCCCTGAAGTTGTATATCAAGCAAAAATAGGAAAGAAATAAGATAAATAATACATTTAATAATTTATTTTAAAACCTAAACAGTTAGAATCCTCAGTTATTATTATTATTATTTACTTACTGATCTATTTTTATATTTATTGTTTATTTCTTTGTGATATAAATACATAATACTGTTATTCTGTATTAAAATGCTATAATCGGAGTGCTGTCCTAATTTTGACTGCATTAATATCCACTTTGAGGATTTAGCACCCAGTCTAAAAAGTTTAATAGTAAGTGAGTGTGTTGTGTCATATTTTTACTTTAAAAACTTCAACAGTTAGTCTCCTCAGTTCCCAAACACTAACCGAACATTGTTGAAAGAAAAGATGATATGACAGAGAGGTAAAAATGACCCTACCCCAACTTTGAAGGCATCAAATTCAAAATGAGTGCATATTTATGAAAAATATCAATAACATCTATCAGTTTGAACATTAAATATCTTGTCTTTGTGTTGTATTCCATTGAATATAGGTCAAAAAAGGATAAACAAATTACTTCATTGTATTCTTTTCACGTTTTACACAGCATCCCAAACTTTTTGGAACTGGGGTTATAAAACCAAGAACACTTTTTTCATACACAGTTGATGTTGAATAACAGACACGTCCACAGTTTGTCTGTCTGAGTTATTGCTCAGTTGTCTGACTGGCTGCTTTGCACCCCGAAATGCATGTCACTTGTCGTCTCTCTGAAACCTTCTGTAACCATAGAGACGGGCTTCTCTCAGCAGAGCTCGATTTTTGTGTCAGCTGCACTTTTTTTTCCTGCTTCATTCACAAAAGACTGATTACTCTACCAGCTCAGCCCACCTCGGTGAGCAAACGGCTATTTTTATTGCCGTTTCCTGAGAAAGTAGACGCAGTGCGAGACCCAGTTATCTGACACAACAGAACCTATTTAGGGGAGTCATGCTTGTTTTTAAAATTGGGGTTATGAATCAATAGAGGTGCAGTGAACCATATACTGTAGTGCTGCACCCCGGCAAACAAACTGCTGACCTAGAAGGCAGGAACTGAGGACAATAGTGGATTAACGCTGCATCTGGCCCCTTAAGCCAAAGACCTGGATCATTATTGGGTCAAGTACACCCAGGATCCATTAACCATCTCTAAGATTAGTCCACGGGGTTATCACAGTCAAATTAGGTGTCAGTCAGGCTCATCTTATCTTTCTGATTGGTCCGGTTTAATGATACAGCCATGCACAGTAAACTCAGAGGCTTTTATTATGGTAATATTCTGCATGTTTTCACCCTTTTGCCTCATCATTGTGCCTCCCTTGTCTGCAAGTTATGTAACCGTTTAAATATTTTACACTCTTTGCCTTATGCACTATATTATCTTTTGTGTACTCTGCTATTCTTCCACTGCTCATAACGTGCTCTCTGTGTTTCTTTAACCCCTTTCTCTCTTTCCCACCATTTCCCTTCCATCTCTCCTTTCCATCACAAACCATCACATTTTTTTTACAGGAGGAAGGTGAACTGCAGGTTTGTGAAGCTTCTCTGGTGTTGTATTTGCTGTTTGATCTGCCTGTGTGTTTGTATCACCTGAAGCATATTCAGTACTTTTGCACTGTAATACCACTTCACTAGAAAGGCACAACCACATAACTCTGCCCCATGAACCCTCAGTACTGTAGTCAAGGGGAGTTGGTGTGAAGCCTTGCAGCACTATATTCACTTCAAGTTGCCTGGACGCAACTCATATAATCAAACCAAGGCAGTATAATGATATATATTGGGGGGAAAACATCACCCTTATTATTCAAATATGCTAAAAATGTCCCCTCCATATATCAATTTAAAAAAAAAATCTATATTCAAGACAGGCAACCAGGCAAGACCATTCGAAAAATAATCAATTTATGCAATCACAATGATAATTTTCAGCCAGCTTTGTATCGTAACAATGTTGGTAGTATGTGTAACAGACAGTGTTGGAAATTAGCTTTTTTGTCCACTTGCCACTGTGGCCGGTAGATTCCAAAATCAACCAGCCACTATTACTATTGGGTTTTTTTTTGGCTGGTGATGACTGAAGCAAATCTAGCAGCCACTTGCATCTTTTACCAGCATTTGGCTGGTGGCCGGTACAAATTTCCAACCCTGGTAACAGAATTATAGAAAACTTTCTTGTCTGAAATGTTTTAGAAACATCTTTGAGTTTACTGTTTAACTGTAATTCGAGATTGTTTGTTACCAGCCAGCCGTCATATTGTTTCCCTTGTGAAAATGAACAAGCTCACATTACGTCACCCACCAGCTGGAGCATCTATGGTGCGATATAGCACAGTGAATTATAGTAGTTTTGCACCCCTTGAGAAAAGCAAATGCCACAAATCCCCTTTTTCACTGCTTTCTCTGACCATAAAGCACTGATTTCAAAGGTGTTTGTGTCTTTTTACTGCATAGAAATCCCAGCTTTATAATAAAAGAAACATTATTATTACTACCGGCTCTAGTTTGACAGTGTACTGCAGACAGTTCTGTATTAGGTCTGTCCAAGTGGTGTTGCCGTACTCAAGCAGAACACAGCTTTTGGGCGTATTCAACCAACATATATTACTTTTATATTTGTCAAACAGCCCACCTCAAGTCTGAGCAATGTGTCATACATACAGTATATGTGGCGCTGCATGTGTAATTTATATAGACAATATTTGTATAGTATATGATATAGCTGTACTTCCTCATGATTATTTCCGGGGCGGACACCCCGCAGATTTGGTCCTCCTCAGTGGTAACTCCATGGCTTCGGCCTTTAAATCAAACTGTAATTTTACAGTGCTGCAAAGCTACCCACTCCCTGATTAAGTGTAGCATACAAACACCACCCCTCCCTGTTGTCATCCCCACATGAATGCATGTTTGCTTATAATTACATTACCACCAAATACATATTTTTTAACATATTATACTCAGGCTTGCATTTATCAAGCTTCTCCTCCTGGAGCAAAGAGCTCATTTACTGTGGGAACTAAAAACTTTTAAGAGGCTGCAAAAATGATCAGCAGCAATATATTTATGTTGAGAGACACTTGATAAACAGCAGCCCTTAAAGCCATAAAGTCTGTTTTATTTGTGTTCTGGATGTGTGAGGAGCCTCGGTGAAGCTGTGTGTTATCGTTTCATCTGTGCAGGGAAGGCGACTGGTGGCTGGCGCGCTCCCTGACCACTGGAGAGAGCGGTTACATCCCCAGCAATTATGTGGCTCCATCTGACTCCATCCAGGCAGAAGAGTAAAGCTCTTTTTATTCCTGCTCTGTCTCTTGTATCTGTCTTTCATCAGAGACATGAAAGAATTAACATTCAAATGTTTGCCAAGAATTTTTTCTTGCTTCTTATTTCAATGTGAATTTAAAATGAGCACTCAGAAGAAACAGTGTCACGCTTATTTGCTTTCTTGTTGAGAGTTGGATGAGAGAGTTGATACCACTCGCATGTCTGTCTGTTAAATATGAAGCTATAGTTAGTAGCTGTTTAGCTTAGCTTAGCATGGAGATTGGAAACAGGCGGAGGACAGACAGCTACACTAGCCTCTGTCCAGGTGACAAATCCAACTTACCTTATGCTGCCTTCACGTGCTCCTCGGAAATATTGTATTTTCAGTTTTTTTCTGTTAAGGAGCACATGAACAGCCCTCCACAGTAGTAGTTACGAGTGGGACATTGTGACATTTGCATGACATTTCAGGGCAGCAGAAATGGTGGAAAGTATGGAAACAGTGACTTCAGAGGCCTCCATGTTTACTTCAGTAAGACATTATACTTTGTGCGATGCTTTTGTTATTGTTCTTTTGTGCATGCAGGTCAGTTCAGGACCGTGACCAGTTCAAAAAGGAACCTGAACACATTTTTTTTTTGAAAAATCATGCAAACAGGCAACCAGAACAAAGTCAGAATTTAGCACTCAAGCTTGCTCCTGGCTGAGAAACAATCCCGCTCATAATCCAGTAGTATTTTTTTTGGACAGAGCCAGGCTAGCTGCGTCTTTATGTTTCCAGACATCTTTTTGTAGTACAAGTGCAAAAGGGCAGTAAAAAAAAAACAAAACTATAACAAAAACAGGGTATTGATAGGCAACGCATACATGAAGGTAGATGGAGGTTGTACTCCTGTCTGCAGCTGAGGAGGAAGAAGACAGACAAGATGGACTGAGCAAATAATAAGATAGGACATTATAAGATAAGAATAATTCTAATATATATCATTTTGTGCAAACATAATAGTGACTATAATAATTCTCGAAAAAATATATATAATAATAATAATAGCGTCACATTTGCCGTGCAAACATGGGAGTGGTATAAATCTTTGCATCCAAGTCTCAGCAAGAAAATAAATAAAAGCATAGTTCCCAAACTGCTGTATTCCTGTAAATGACTGTGTTTACGGTTTTCTGCTGCTGGGGAGCACAGTGCTGATCTTTACATGCTAACCTGCCTGCTTATTCAATCAAGCTACACTTTTATACTTTTATAACAACTGGATTTCTCACTTTTCCTCCTGCCCCTCCAGTCATCTCAGACTGACTCTAGAGTCCAGGTAAGCAGCTGTTGCACTGTAGGCATTAGTGTGCATTGCATCTGGATTGCATAGACAGAGTTTCACTGCACTTTCTGAAACCACGAACAGCAATATCTCACCCTCACTTCGTCGTTCCTTCTCTTCCACCTACATACATCTTCTCCCCCTTACCATCCTGCTCCCTGTGTGTCCCATGTTTTTTGTTTTTTTTCATCTCAACCTCACCAGGTGGTACTTTGGTAAAATCACTCGCCGCGACTCTGAGAGGCTGCTGCTAAGTTTGGAGAACCGAAGGGGGACTTTCCTGGTGCGAGAGAGTGAGACCACCAAAGGTTAGTGTGTGCAGCTTTGTAGCTACAAAGAACTAACCTTATCACTAATTCTGCCTCTGTAGACTGTAAGGTTGGGTATCACACGTCGATATATCTTGAGTCTCAACCAAAACGTGTTATTGGAATCAAAAAGCCAAATGCTTTAAAATAAAAAATGAGGTTTTCCTGAAAAAGTTCTTCATATTCCTGAAATTTAGACAAATTCCCATTGCTTTGCAATGCACAGTAGGGTTTTTTTTTAGATATTTTATTGCACCTGCAGCAAATCAAATCTGCTGCTCTATTAAAGGAACAGTTCACCCTAAAATGAAAGTTCATAGTGCTATTTATCAGGCTAGATTTTGTTGGTGTTGGAGATATGAGCTGTAGAGATGTCATCCTTCTCTCAAACATAATGGAACTAGATTGCACTTGGCTCGTGGTGCTTCTGGTGGACTCATCACTGGCTCCTGTGCTTCGGCTAAACGTTACTCAAATCTATTAAAACTAAATTTTAATTCTGAAAAGCCAATAAAAAACAGGAGAGCTTTGTGAAAAAACAAATCTAGAAAAACAGGAAGGAACCAGGGCACTTGTCTTTAAAGAAAAGAAAAAAGTTAAAATGCCTTTATTTCATTGGCAGGTTCTTAAAGTAGAACATGATAAAAAAAAAAAAAGGCAACAACAACAACAATTAATCCTTAGATGCGTTTCAGCATCCAGCCAATTTTTCCATGAATATGTAATTTAATGACACAAATTTTTCATTTTTTTATGTTTATAGATATTGTTACCCAAACTTTAAGAAGAACATTCGAACTAGAACAACTAAAAGAAAACTTGCCTCTGAAACAGCATTGTACCGTTCTCAGAACATTTTGGCAGACATCTTTACAGCTGATTTCACAAACACAAACAAAATCACCCCAAAACAAATCAAGATTAACAAATAGCACTACAGGTAAGAGGAAAATACGTGGTTTTGATTTTAGGGGTGAACTGTCCCTTTAAAGAGTCAAACTATGCATCAGTGGTTCTAAGGCGTGTTGTGACTTTTGGCATCCTCAAACAGCCCGGGGGTCCAACACAGAGTGGGGAAATAAGTTTGTAAAGGTGAGGACTCTGGGGACCTAATTATTCCGTCTCTGGTGTGCCGTCCCACCCAGAGAACATTTTGTCCTAGAAATTTATGAGAAACATTCTTGCTGCAACATCTAGCCTTTTCCTTTACCTTTTCTTAGATGTTATAAGGTTTTTAGGCCTCTTCATTTTTTATTAACCTGTAAAACATACACTCTCAACGTGAAGCTCAGGACATGTCTTACCAAAATGCACCAAGAAGAAGAAAGCAAAATCTGTCTAGCATTAAGACGTGACACCCTGCTGTTCATTGTGCACCCTACTGCGTCGTATCAGTCGTGTGGCGGTGAGGGTACAGAAGAGAGACGAATCAGGCAGATGGGAAAGGTTGGACGTGCCGCCTGTGGGACTGAGTCTGGAGATAGTTCTGATAGGCAGCTGCTCTGCTGCTGCAGCGTCACAGTCCCCACGGATTCAGCTCGCTCTGTGTGCGTGTCTGTGTGTGATTTGTGTACATTGCAGGATTCCTGTAGTTTCTTATTATTGGCTGCGTTTGTGAGCTCTGCATTAAATGAGAAAGGGGACAAGGTGGGGATGGATGGAGGGAAAGTGAGTGAGCAGGAGCGAGTGGGGAGGTGCTGGGTGGGTGAGCCCGACAGAATTAGGTCAGTGTGGAGCTGAGGCTGAGGACTGCAGCCACAGGCCAAATCACCCAGTTCAAACACCCAGAAAAGGGGGAGGCATCGCCTTGAGCCGCTGTGAGTCAGACTGTTGTTTATCATCTGACTGAGGCTGCCCTCTGCTGGAGTAATGAGCGCACTGTCACCAAAGAAAAAGTCAAATTTGTCGTCCATGCAAACATGTTTATCACCCTGTATAACTCAGCTCAACTTTATTTAACTTTATATGGCATCTTGCAGATAAACAGTCCAAATCGCTTCACATGGCTAAACTAAAATAACACACACTCAGTTTAACCATTTGAAACTGGAGCAAATTGTCTTGATTTCTTTCAAAAACATGGAAAGATGGCAATTGGCAACAGAAGAAGAAAAGACCCCAAAGACCTCAAAATCAGCAAGGTAATAGTAAAAAAAATTCAAGAAAATTACTTGAAAATTGGTAAAAGAAGAAATTATAATAATTTTGTAACATAATTTAAAAAATGGAATTATGAATATTCTAAATACAGTTTTCCCCTAGCCCTTTTTTTTAATATATATATATATATATATATATATATATATATATATATATATATATATATATATATATATATATATATATATATATATATATATATAATATACTTTCAAATTTCCAGATTTTCTGGTAAATCAAAATGATTTTTTAAAGTAAAACAACAACATGAAGTTTTGCAAGACTAAAAAATACAAGAATTAGAATTAGACAATAAAATATCAAAAGAAACAAAACAAACAAATTTAAAAAATGTAGATAAAAGTCCATAGAATAGAACAGAATAAAAATATACATCAGGGATAAAAAAAAAAAATATATATTTTAGATTTTGTCTTAAATAAAACTACTTTTGATCCAGATTATTAGAATGTAATTTTATCATCAATAAGTCGTGCATTATCATATTTGCTGTTCTTCTCTGCAGGTGCCTACTGTCTGTCTGTTCTGGACTATGACAACACCAAAGGGCTGAACGTGAAGCACTACAAGATCAGGAAGCTGGACAGCGGAGGCTTCTACATCACATCGCGTACGCAGTTCAGCAACCTGCAGCAGCTTGTCAACCACTATCGCAGTGAGTTCATACTGTTGTATATGTTTATTAAGTCAAACTCTCCCTCTGTCTCTTGATTTGGATGATGTATTTTTTTTTAACCACGTCTTCTCCTGTGTCCACCAGAGCACGCTGATGGGCTGTGTCACAGTCTGACAGACATCTGTCCTGTGCTGAAGCCGCAGACTCAGGGCTTATCCAAGGACGCCTGGGAGATCCCCAGAGAGTCCCTGCGTCTCGACCTCAAGCTCGGGCAGGGCTGCTTCGGAGAGGTCTGGATGGGTAAGCCGCACTTTGATCTATTTCCTAAACAAACCCCTGTGTGTCTCCAAACCCAAACCAATGAGAAAAGAAAGTGCTTCTGCTGGTTTTCTGTCTTTCTGTGGAGATATTGCTCACCGAAAGAGGAAGTTTCAGGGCACACTTCCGGTAAAATATTAACAAACTGAGTGAAGATCAACGTGCATACAGAAGTCATACCCTGGTCAAATCTTAATCCAAAAAGTATATTTGATAACTCTCATTTCTCTAAAGGGATAGTTCACATCTTTTGCAATGGGGTTATATGAGGTTCTTATCCATAATCAGTGGATTACCACACAACAAAACATATTTTATCTGCCTAAACATCAGTTTAAGTGTATGATATATATATATATATATTAAAGAGAGAGAGAGATTTCACTGATTTACTCTTCCATCAGACTGCAATTTCCAATAGCAAAAAAACAGTAATTTTACATCGCTGCCTCAGTTAGTTAGTTAATTTGTGTTATTGTTCTTATTCATATTTGAAACATGTCGTATATATTTTTATTTATTTATGATTTTATTTTCACTGGAGCAGTGCACTTTAATGAGCATTGCTGTAAATGTGTCAGTGTTAGCCAAAGGCTTATTTTAGTTGTTGTCCCTGGGCCTGGTGTTAAGATAAACAGAAAGGCATAAAAGCATGCAATATAAGCACATGAAGAAGACAATTCATTCCTTTTTTTGTTTTTTTCTCTTTTTATTGGTTTATTTAAACATGCAAAAACAAATATACACAACCAAATAATCATGGAGAGCTTTCAATCATGTAAAAAGAGGACATAAATAGAGAGATAATACATTAAACTATTAGAAAATAAATAAAAACAATAAAATAGAATGGACAAATAAAAAGGTGGGAGAAAAGTGGGATAATTAAATAAATAAAAGCAATAAAATAACATAAAGGTAGAAAAATAAGTAGAGAGGCAAACAAAAACAAAAAAAAAGGTTCTGTAGATAAGGGTATTAGATTAATGTGTCATGTGTCATCATGTGTTTCTAATACTTGTTTACACAAAGTCAGTACACACGCTACATCAAACTCCTCCCATCTGTCCAGTACGCTTTACAGTACACAAAGATTTATGCACAAGATATGAGCAAACAAGGCAGTTATAGCATAACAATAAAACAATCTGAGTGCATGCAGTGCAAAAGTAAAGACAGTTATTAGAGCGACCCCCCTGGGTGCAGGTACCACTGGCTGGAAATGACTGTTGTTGGCATTATTCTGTCCTTAGCAGTGCTGTTGACTTGGTTTTTAAAGAAGAAAATCTTTTATCAGGAACATGGAACGGTACGACACGGGTGGCGATTAAGACCCTGAAGCCCGGCACGATGTCCCCTGAGGCCTTCCTCCAGGAAGCTCAGGTCATGAAGAAGCTGAGGCATGAAAAGCTGGTTCAGCTCTACGCTGTGGTGTCCGAGGAGCCCATCTACATCGTCACGGAGTACATGGGACAAGGTCAGCGTGGACTAATCGCACTTATTACTTATTATTTATTACTTATTACTAATATTATTTATTTAATATTTACATTATTTATATTATTTATTTAATATTTACATTATTTATATTATTTATTTAATATTTACATTATATTTACAGTTGTAGCCTAGCTGAAAAGGTGTTTGAGTAAATTCACTGAAAACCTGCATGACAGTAAGGATTTATGAGCAGAGCCAATCAAAATCAGTTCAAGCTATTATGCATTTCCTATCTGCAGAAACCAAAACATTTTTAAAATGTAGTCTTTTCTAAAAATGACACTGAAAGCTTTGGTCAGGGCCCCAAGGTCGTCCAATTATATGAGATTGCTTGAATCAGTGATCTTTCTTTAATTTTTTTTTTGAAACATACTTTTATTGAAAAGTCTTTCTTGACTGTATTGAAGTTTTAATTTCATTTGAACCATCTTTTATTCCCTTTATAAATGTTTTTCTTATTAATTTTTTGAAACTCCAAATAGTTTTTTGCCTGTTTTCTTTCATAATGAAAGATGATTGAATGATGATGATTTTATACTTTTATGTTTTTTTCGGCAGTCTTGTAACATGTTTTTAAAAAGTGCTTCATAAATTAATGTAATAATTATTATTATTATTATTATTGTTATTGCAATTATTATAGAGGAATTAATGTGTAACACATCAAAAAACATAACGCAGTATGTGTCCCTGTCAACAGGTAGCTTACTGGATTTCCTGAAAGGGGACATGGGTAAGATGCTCCGCCTCCCCCAGCTGGTGGACATGGCCTCACAGGTCAGCACTAATAATTTACTGCTGCATCATATAAATCAATTCAAAATGTGTATTTTGGGTGTTTTCCTTCAGTGCAGACCGTCACAAAGCTTCGTCTCTTTCTGCCAGATTGCTTCAGGGATGGCGTACGTGGAGAGGATGAACTACGTGCACCGAGACCTGAGAGCTGCTAACATCCTGGTGGGAGATAATCTGGTTTGCAAAGTGGCTGATTTTGGTTTAGCTCGCCTCATTGAAGATAATGAATATACTGCCAGGCAAGGTAAGACACCGATGGGTGTGGTTAGCTTTTAGTGTTTGCTTTTTGTGCACCGTGTCTTAATGTGACACAGTGGTTACACAGCTTTTAGCATGAGTAATAACTTAATATGCAATCATATCTTTTTATGGCCCCACATCACAGGTTATAGAGGCCTGTGTGTGAGTTATGATCAGTTCAGTGATTCATTTTTTTCCTGCAGCATGTCTGATTTGATTTAAGGAGGAAGAACATGATTTTTTTCACAGACTATTGCATTGGATGGTCCCATTTCACGAGTTGGAAAATTGACTTTGGTGTGTTCCTGAGCTTTTAAGTCGTGATGTAGATTTTTTTTTTTTTTTTATGGATTTTTGCCCGAGACTTGTTTCTGCACCAGTACATTCCCTCAAACCACTAAAATATTGCTTTATCTGACTTGTTATCTGTGTAAACTAATCTAGGTCTCTCTATGTGGTCAGCAACTAACTGATAAAACAAATACCATATTACAATTTACTTGTGAATAGAAAATGATATGCATTATGTAAATTATTCTAAAGTTTCTCACCATCAACCAAACATTTACTTTCGGCCGCCATGTTTCTGCAGAATATGACATAAACTCGACATGTTGTGCACCAAAATTTTCACTGACTTTCTGAGTTGTTGTTCAAACTTGAGGGGGCATTCATGTGAATTTTCCCTGTCGGAAACTAATTTTACCGATTATTCCGGCATCACATGAATGCATGATGTCTGTCTCATGGAAAACTGTGTGGATGTCGTGTCAGTTTCCAGAAATATATACTGTATATAAAAAATACTTGTCATAAAAGTTACCAACTGTCTTTGAGGAAACTTTGTGATTTGTGCCGCAGATGTTTTGTGCTTTCATTTCAGTCAGTGCTACAATGATCTCATTTTAACCTGCTGATAAACCTTTCCTCCTGCAGGAGCCAAGTTTCCCATCAAGTGGACGGCTCCCGAGGCTGCTCTGTACGGCCGCTTCACCATTAAATCTGACGTATGGTCATTCGGGGTCCTGCTGACGGAACTGGCCACTAAAGGCCGAGTGCCCTATCCAGGCAAGGATCATTTCTCTCTTAATCTTTTTAACCTAGACTCAGTTACTGACGTCATTCTCCATCCTCATTAAGATTTACGGCTGGGAGTCTACTGGTCATATGATTCAAATTATGATTATGTGTCTCCTTTGCTCTCTCAGGTATGGTAAACCGGGAGGTGTTGGACCAGGTGGAGCGCGGCTACAGGATGCCGTGCCCAGCAGAGTGCCCCGAGTCCCTGCATGAGCTCATGCTGACCTGCTGGAGGAAAGAGCCCGAGGAGAGGCCCACCTTCGAGTACCTGCAGGGCTTCCTGGAGGATTACTTCACCTCCACGGAGCCTCAGTACCAGCCGGGAGAGAACCTGTAACCGGGCTGGGAAACGTGCATGCGTCATGCATGCGCAAAACTGAGCATGTGCATCCACTTCAGAGTGCATGGATGAGTATGTGTGAGGGGTATGTATGTACAGTATAACGGGGCAGAAAGCCGACTGCATTCTGGGTACAATCAGTGAGACATTGAGGAGTATCAGTGGGACATCAAACCAATCATTCAGTTCCTGCCTCTTTCCAAAGTCACTGTCAGCTCTCAGACACGTCCGCTCCAAGGGTTTTCAAAGTAAAAGACTAAACTGTGGTATTATTTTGAGTTTTATCATACTGTGTAAATTTTCTCTATAAAATCAACACCCTACACACCCAAGCAGGATTTTCTACCTTCTTTGTGTTTGTAAGGTGCCCGTATAATATACATTCCCCATGCACTCTTCCTGTGTTAAGTGACTATGGCATAAAAAGACTGCGTTATTGTCAAACTTGGGAGTCCAGAGGATGAAAGCTGGAGCGCTGTCCTGCTGAAAGCATCACTTCAGGATGTCTATTTTTACTACATTATCTTTGGGATACCATTTGAAACATTCAAGAGTCTGTCTTCCATTTTGCGACTTAAGAAGAAACTGTTTGGGACATACATTTTGCCGGGATATTGTGGGTTTTATTTTGCTATCAGACCTGGATCAACTGGAACATATTCAGGTGAATGATTTTATTTTATAACGATGCTTCCCCTGTGCAACATTTCCACTAGTTTCCCAACTGCTGTGAGACTTAGTACGAGACCAACACCCTTTATACTTATAAGAGTGTGCAGTCTTATTTGCCGAATTGGTTAATCGCTGTGACCAACATACAGCTCAACTCAAAGAAGAGAAGAGGCGGCGTTTGCCTCTCTATTTTCTAATTATGACTTTTCTTACAAAAAAAAAAAGGCTACTGATCACTAACGGTCATCTCAGGATGGAGAAGACAAGAATTCTGCTGCAAGGATTTTTGTGCCAATGAAAATCTCTTTTGTACTCTCTTCTACTGTGTAAAAGTGTATTTTACTACTTTTCTTACAATGAAGTTTGAGTTGCGAAAGCAGTTCTACTTTGTAAAGGAATAATCCACTGTTTGCTCCTGCGCCTGTGTACAGAACCAACCGGCTCACCAGCATCGGTTTCAAGATGCTGATTTGTTTTCAAGCATTTAAATTAAAATCAGGTGAATCTTCTTTAATGTCTCCTTTCAGTTCTGGACTTTATTAAAGCTGGGGTAGGTAGAAATCTGGAATAGGCGAAAAATAGAGCTGCTGCTTTCTCTCCTTTGCCTCTGGCAGAAGGCTAAACTATTAGCAACATTTTCACTCCATGTCTGAAACACCTTGCCGATATTGTTGGGGTTTTCTTTCGTTTATTGTCAGACTCTCTTTTAGACCTTTTTTGATAAGTCCATCTTCCTTTTTTGCAGTGCAGGCAGTTTTCTCTGCAGGAATGAAGTGGTTGGATGGACTTTTTTTTTTAAGCGCATACCCTATATTAATTTGTGTTGGGACATTACCAGAATTTCAACCAATTTAAAACAAAAAAATGGCTCTAAAATAAGTCCCCTACCCCAGCTTTAATATGAGGAATTCTATCTTTAATAAGCCTCAGTTATTTTCCTAATTAGTGCATCTTTGTGCACGATCATACACTGGAGATATTATGTTTCTGTGATAAATGAGCGGCAGTGGTTATGCCTCCTTCCAGCCTGTAAGGAGTAAGAGGAGAAAGCCTTCCCATATAAACAGCATGTATAGCAAATGAATTGGCATCTTGAAACTTAATTGTAAATACCCTTAATGCTATTTTTTTTGTATATATCATCTTTATAATTTATTCCTTTTAAGATAACCCAATTGTTTATTTTGCCTTTGGCATCATCACTCAAACTTTAATGTTTATGGTACTTTTATGGGTTCAATAACATCTGACAATAATGATATAAATATATATATATATTATAGAAACACTTTTACATTACAAGTATGTTTTTTTTGTGGGCACGTATTTCTGTGAAATGTATCTTGGTTGTACATTTTCAAAATGACCGACAGAACTGGTGACTCTCGGCTGTTCGGTCTTGCCAGATACTGATCGTCTACCAGCATTACTCCCTCCCATCATACAATCAAAACCACAAATGTTTACATCGTGATAATCTTCGAATAATTTTGGTGCTGCTTCAGAGGCTGGTAAATGAGCAGGAAATCAAATGTCATTCTTGGGTTTTTTTTGTTGTTTTCTGGGTACACCTCTGTGCTGCCATCGTCTGTGCTTCCACAATCGCTCAACGGTTTGATCTCCAGCTCGTTGTTCATAAAGCTCATTATGATTACATAACTCCATACAGAAGATGATGTGACTGCCACCAGTGGGAGGAGTTTGATGTAGCGTCTACTGTGTCCTGTGGACATGGGTTATGCCACAATGAATGCATTGAGCTGCATGGGTGTGGTCAGGTTGTGTGGCTTTGTCCCCAACTTTTCACACCGAGCGCTGAGGAGCAAAAAGTGCACGAAAAAAAGATGGTATTGTTTGTACGCAGCATTGCTTACAAGCCAAGGACTTTTTCCTGTGGGGTTCTGTGGGTCTTCTTTCTGGCTATGCAGATATTTTTTTAAATCTGTGATATTCCTATATATACTCTTTTCTACTGTATCTGATGGGAATTTTCAGACGAATAGCGCTTTGTTAAATCCTACTGAATATTGCTCAAATTTGAAAAAGTACATTTGAATAAAATTTGTATATTGCCGACTGTATCCTATCATGTTTATCAGCTGAATGAAGTTCTGTTTCTATAATCAGAGAACTCATAGTTTGTATATTAGGTTAGTCAATAAGGCTGTGATCAAAGGTCAAATCCGATAACAGACCTGCTTCTTACTTTCATTCTGTGGATTTGTCAGTTGCCTCAGTGGGTTGGTTTGAATTTTTTTTTAATTTTTTTTCATTTTCAGCTGCATTATCTTGAATATTGTGTATTTAAATACACATTAGTCCTGCAATCATTTTTGGAAGGTGGCTATGCAGTTATCACATTTTGATTAGATTCAAATGAGAATACTATAGCAGTCCAGTGGCCAGAAAAAAAATGTTGGAATTGTATTTCTACAAACCATAAATATGTTACATTTACACATTTTTTATATGGATCTTATCAATGTTTCTAAAGTGACATCATATATGAACAGACTGTCATCAGGAGGCGGAGGGGAAGGTGGATGATTTGTCACCTTGGTGAGACACCTGCGAAGCTGTTCGAGACCAAAAAATGGTACAAAAGATTTAAAAATAATAATAATAATACAATTGAGCAGAAAGTCATGTGAGTGTTTACAGTGATATAAAAAACACATTAAACCCACAAACAAATATTGACTTTAGAATTATGTTTTTGTTAATTAACAGTACAATATTGAAAAGCATTGTGTTATTATATACTTATGTTTACAAATAATGAGTATAATTTAGTAAAGTATAATAAAGTATAGCATAGCAAATACAGTATGATGCAGTTCTGGAAGATGTATTAAAATATTTTAAAAATACTAATGTATAATCATCAAAATGTCCCCAAAATATCAAAGGTAAATGTACTAATAATTCACGCCCCTGCCAGTGTTAAATTACATGATACTATTTGATCATCCTTACAAATGCATCAGCATGTAAGCAGCTTGTTAATGTTGTGAATGGTGAGGACAGGACTGCAATGGGTGATTTAATCATGTATTTAGAAAACATTATGTAAATGTACTAAATTACTGTCCACCATTTGTGTAAAAAAGACAACAACAACAACAACAACAACAACAACAATAATAATAACAATAACAATAATAATAATAATGCTTATTATTATTGTTGTTGTTGTTGTTGTTGTTGTTGTTGTTGTTGTTAATGTTGCTGTTGTTGTTAATATTATTAATTTTTCCTTTTTTTTTTTTAATCTCCTGCACACACAGCAGTGGTTTCTGTGTGAATCCCAAAATATGAGGAAGTAGTGCCAATGTCGTTAAAACACAAAGGTGTTGTCGGGTAAACGTACTAAATTACTCCACCACTTACTTAAAACAGTCAATTATTACATCATTGTTGTTTTTATTTGCCAAAGTTATTTGGAGAAGAGATCAGTGATATCAGTGATCCACGCAAACTGCCCTCAGGATAACCATATCACCTTAATAACCACCTACCCACTCTGCCAGTCGTCACGTGCCGCCGGTGCTCGCGCTGAGTCCTGCCTGTACCAGAAAGTCCCGGAAGAGGCTGTACTCGTGCAGTATGCATGGGCGCGAGCCGCAGGTGAGCCGTGAGCGAGCGCGTGCCCTGTACCTGTAAACAAAGAGAAAACAAACCGACATGGACACGATAACCGGGATACGGAGTCACGGATACACGGAGCCTTCAGCACGACTTCAAACCCGGTAACTTCATTTCGTGAGTCGACGCAGCTCATGTTCGGCTCGAGAGGAAAGATTTAGTGTGTCGCTTCTTTGTTTTTGAAGTGTGTGTGGAGATTTTTGGGGTCTTTTTTTTTAAAGTTAACCCGTAAGTTTAAAAGTTTGCCGGTGGGGTTTTGTGGCTGAATGGTGTGCCGGTGCTTTCTGGTGACAGTGTATCTTTTGTAGTTCACTCTCCCTGTAAAATACGTGAGTGAATGAATTTATATTCATATTTTAAGCATATTTTCTGTCAGCTCTCTGGCTCTGTGTTCTCTCAAATCTGGCTGCTAGCACTTGGTAGCATGTTGTGACTGCAGCCTGCTTTGGCACAGCAGAGCACACTGAGTGCCACACCTTCCTGTTCATTTATCAGCTTCCTATCATTGTGAGGTGGTCACATTTTAAAAGACGATGTGTTAATGTCTCACTGCAAAGCGTGGATGTCTGTCGGAGGCAGATAAATACAGGAAATGATTTTTCTTTCCTCTCCTCTCTTATTCTCCCTTCTGTGTTTTTTTTCTATCTCTCCCCAAAACCTGCCAGGCTGGAGATCAGTGTTTGATCCAACATCCTGATACACACAGCGTTGCCAGACACACTGCGCAGAGCTTACACATGTAATAAGGTGGGTCAATCCAATCCAATCCAAGGGCTCCGGGGAAAATTAGGTCAATTCACCTTTTAAATCCCGGTTGCTTCTGTCTGGTCTTGTCCACAGCACTCCTGTTAAAACTTCTCTCTTTCCTTGAATTGCTTAACACAAGTCAGATGATGATGACTGTGTGTGTTTGTTTGTGTGTGTGTGAGTGGGCCCACCTTTGCCACAGATGACACATTCAGCATGACCGCCCTCAGAACATATTTAGCAGTGTCTCTAAAGGTGATTTTAACCACGAGAAGCTCGTTTATGCTCTTGTTTTGTGCTTTATTTCCTATTTTAACTAGCTTGATGAGCATACAGTAGCGTCAGAACAGAGTATAAATACAGCAGCCTCCTTGAGAATCAGATAAAAGATGCTTTTCCGAGTTATTTTTAGTTTGACAGGTTGTCTTGTCTTCACAGGCTGTTTCATTCTAGCTATAATGTTTTTTTTTTTGCTCCGCCAGCTCCATTTTGCAGCCAGTTTTAAGGCTTGGTGCAATTCTGATTTATCATTTCAGGCCAAAGGTTACTCTAAACTGCACGTTAGGATGTTTATTTACTTGCTCTTGCAGCAACCACATTATGATTGATGGGTAGATAAACAGAACATGACACATTCTATGATTTTTATGCCTCCAGGCGGACAATACTCGTGTCCAGAGACATCATACATTTGGGTATTTTGTCCATCTGTCCTTTTGTATATATACCTATTTTCGTGAACCCAATATCTCAAGAAAACCTTGAGGTAATTTCTGAATGAATTGACTACATTTTGGTGATCAAATGTTACAGTCGTGCCGACCTTGCATCCATTTCTTTCTCATAAACATGTTGTCCCAAGAACGCCCTAGAGAGAATTTTTTTTCCAGATTTGGCACAAAAGATCACTTAGACTTAACAATGAAGTGATTAGATTTTGTAGATTATGGGTAAAGGTCGCTGTGACCTTGTGTCCATCTCATTGTGAATGCAAACTTTAAAAAAAGGTAATGAGGGAGTTTTCTCAAATTTGCCACAAATGTTCCCTTGGCCCCAGTAATGAACTGATCAGTGAAAGTTCAAGATCACTGTGACCTAAAACCAAAAGTTTTTTGGCCATAACTTCAGACTTAATTCACCAATTATGACAAAATTTCACACAAATGTCTAACAGGGTACAATAATAAGGTGCTGACATTTTATATCCAATATGTTTAGTGTAGTGTAGTTCAGTTGCACTTACATATGTATAGGAGAGACAGAAAAAGAAAATTTAAAAATTAAACACTATGCAGGAGAAGTTAGAAGCCAAACAATTCTTCACAGAGACACCTCCCCTATTAAATAACTATAATCATTCATAAAAAGAAAAAGTAAAGATTCCATAATAACTGATTAAAATTTCAAGACATAGCAGTAATTCAACACTGGTAAAAATGTATGAATAACAAAAAGTTTGAATTTATTGAATGTCAAAGTTCAGCCTCCCTGTGACATGATCATGTTCTGCAAAAACACTTTTCTGGCCATTAATCAGCATCATAACTCAGGAACAGGAGGGGAGACATTTGGTCAGATGCTAAATTGGTGACACTAATCTTGGGTGTTCACCTTAAAACTGTGCTGATTGTAAAGATCTTCTGTGCTGCTGGGGAAGATGGGTGTGAAGCATCCATTTTTTTAAATGTTCTAAAATATGAGTGCAACTTGACTGGTGTGCAGCAATAATTCTAGTTTAATATAATTATCCGTCAAAAATGTCAAGTTTTAAATTCCCCTGGTGCTCGTGAGAAATAGCGGTTGCTTCAAAGCTTGTTCATCTGAGCTGTGCTTTCATGTGAAGCCTCTGTGTGGGGATCATTTGTGTCTCCGTGGGGCATTGTTTGTCTATTGTAGGTAGTAAGTTGTTTGAGTAATTGGAACCATATGCAACAGAGTGAAAGGCAGTAATGCAACAAAACAGGAAGACACAGAAGATTTTTAGCTTCTTGTCATGTTTGTTCAAAAGCTGCGTCATCCTGATGTTCTTTTACAGTAAATATCTACAGATACAGAGGAATGCTGCTCTGAATAGCAGCTAAAATGCAGCTTCCATCAGATCACACACACACACACACACACACACACACACACACACACACACACACGCTGCAGTGGTCTTTGACTGTAATTATAGACTCTGTCTCAGGTGGAGAGCAGAAGCTGCACATTTAGCAGCAGAGGGGAGTTGTGGGGCAATATTATCATCAGGAAGTGATGCGTGAGTGTTCGTTACAGGAAACATCAGCCACAAGAAACATGTTTCACACATACTGTACGTTGGCATGCTTCTGCATGTCATTCTGCTGCTAGTGAAGCGTTTTATGTGTACTGCATGACCTGTTCTTGAAACAGTGTGTCTGTTGTCTCAGTGTGATATTTACGCAAAAGATTTACATGCTGTCTGTGCAGTCACAGAAAGAAGTCCTCCTTCAGTAAATGTTGACAAATAAGTACGCGGTCAGTTTGTTTACCAAATGCTTCTCATAATGACAAATATATTTACTCGAGAACAAGTGTGTTTTATTTAGAGATGGGAATTGATAAGTCTTTATTGACACCAATGCTGTTTTCGATTACGCTCGGCGGTCCAATTCTTTATCGATTTCCTCTGATCAGTTTTATGTGTTGGATAAAAGTAGACCTACACAGGATTTCAGAGTCAATTTTATTATTTCTGAGTGAACTCAGTGTGCTTTAAATGAGAGAATATTTTCACAGCCTTGCTTTTCAATTAGGCTTTCTAAAGTCAAGACACCTCGTCAAATACACGGCATTGCTGGAATCTAAGCCCCTGTTGCATAGAAAGATGATTGAGGATATTGCTGGTGTTTACAGACATTACAAGCAGAACTGTGAACTGCTTTCTTTGTGAATTTAAGTCACGCTTTGGACTGTACTTTACTCATGTGTCATCAAGCACTTCACCGTCAAAAATGGAAAACTTTAATTAAATATTTTTTGTGTATCAAAAGGACAATATTAGAAGACAGCAATACAGAAAACATTTGACAAAATATAGAGCTCAATTTATGAGTTTCTGTGGAGTTACAAAGCAACCATAAAGTATAAAGAACCTTGTGTAGCATGTTTATCCTCTTTTGTTTATTGTGTGTGTGTGTGTGTGTGTGTGTGTGTATGTGTGTACTTGTGTGTGGGTAGGCAAACTGGGGGGAGTGTGTGTGTTTTGTAAGTGTTTGTCTGTGTGCATGTTTGCAGTAAGTATGTATAAGGTTGTGTGGGTAGGGAAGATGCAATGCCAACTGCATGTGACTGCATTGTACTTATGGATGAGTAAACCGAACAGGGTTAAATTATGAAACATAATGTCTTGAAGATGATTATGTAACAAACAAAATATATAATGTATTCAGAACCTTAGTCACTCAAAAAAAGAAAAAGAAAATAATCATCAGTTGCAGCCTTGCTTGTGTCAGTTTTTTTTAAAAATATTACATTGTGTTTTTATTACTTTGAACTACACACACTTACCATAGTGCAATCCTCATTTAAACCGAAACATATAGGTTTTCTTGCCTGGTTGAGATGATACCCAACAGTTAATGCAGTCCAGACATATGGAAAAAGTTACATTCTCACTATATTTTTGAGCCATATGTTTCCAGTAGCGTGTGTACGTACTGAAACTAATGACAGGCACACCTCCTGAGGCGGTGTGTGAGAATGACACATCAGCTATGGGCGGGCTGTTCAGCCCAGAGCCGTCGTAAAAAAGATACAATGAGCAACAGAAATCACATTGAGGAAGTTAGTAATGACTCAGCTGAGCAGGTGACAAAGACGTCCTACACATTTCATGTGGACTATAATTAAGGGAGCATGAGGGGTAAGCTCGAGAAGATCACCTCTGTAAATGTTAACAACTTTGTAACCCTTAATCATTTACAGTAAACATCCCCACGGCTCAGTCACTTCCAGGTAGGAAGCACTAAAACCATGATGTAACCTCTTCTTCCACAGTTAACCAGCAAACCCAGTGACGACAGGACCGGGTCAACCATCATCCTCAACTATGGCGAGCCAGGACCCCGTCAACCCTTCTCATGCTACGTTTGACCTCTTTATTCAAGCCCAGACTTGTAAGGATGTGAAGCTCCACTTTGCTGCGCTCTGCAGGCAACTGGACATCAATCCTAAAGATTTCAGGAGCTTCTACTCCAAGTTAAAGGACAGACTGAACTACTGGAAGGCCAAAGCGCTGTGGACAAAACTGGACAAGAGGGCATCTCACGTGGATTACAAGCAAGGGAAAGTCTGCACCAAAAACAAGGTACTGGCAACCATCGACTCTCTTTTTGAGCTGCCTTTAAAAGGATGATGATGGTAGTCTTTGCATGTTGTTTATTTCATAAGGATAAATATTTTTATTAGGGGTTGGTTGATATTGGTTTTTCAGGGCCAATACCGATTATTACTTAATGACACCGATAACTGATATTGCGAATCAATATAGAAGAATAGAAATACTTTATTTAATCCTGTGAGGGAAATTGTTTTGTTACAGTAGCAAAAATAGAATAAAATAAAATATAATAATAATAATAATAATAATAATAATAATAAAATTAATAAAGATATGTAAAGTATGTACAGAGAACAAACAAACAAACCAAAAGCCAAAAAGGATAAAAAAAAAAAGACCAATAAAAAAAGAAAAAATGTGCAAATATGTGCGCAAAAGTGAAGATGGATGTCCCAAGTAATATACCATTTACAATAATAATGAAAATATTTCTGTTGAGAATGTAGAATTTGGAATATGACAAACTTCAGCACGAAACTTTGTTTAAATGCCTTCAGCAAATTGAAACATTTTTAACATCATATACAGCAAGTTCCCTGCAGCTTTTTAAAAATAAATTATTCTGTGAAAATTTAAATTAAAAAAATGAATGAATAAAAATAGCTCCCTGAGGTTTTACAAAGTAAAAGTTCCTCCCATGTTTGACATGAGCCCCCAGCAGGGACAGCTCGATGGCAGTTCTCAGCCCGCATGCCCCAGCACCCAACACGAGACACTAAGACAGAGAACAAACAAACAAACCAAAAGCCAAAAAGATAAAAAAAAAAAAGACCAATAAAAAAGAAAAAAATGTGCAAATATGTGCGCAAAAGTGAAGATGGATGTCCAAGTAATATTCATTTACAATAATAATGAGCATCTGGACGTTTTTGAATAGGGGCAAACTGATTGACTCATTGAGAGTAATGCATTGTTTGTTTAACTGAGACTGAGAATATTTTGGCTCCAGGTTTAAAAAATAAACATAGGACTTAAATTCAATCGGATCAATCACATGGCTTCTTTTTTTTAGCTTTGCATTGATTTCTCTGCAACATTTCTACCTGATGTCCTTTTTCTTTGATCAGCATCTCATCCTTCATGCTGTCTGTTTGTCTCTGTCTTAGTGTCTCGTGTTGGGTGCTGGGCCATGCGGGCTGAGAACTGCCATCGAGCTGTCCCTGCTGGGGGCTCAGGTTGTGGTGTTGGAGAAGAGAGAGTCTTTCTCCAGGAACAATGTGCTCCACCTGTGGCCCTACACCATTTATGACCTCCGCGGGCTCGGGGCCAAGAAGTTCTACGGCAAATTCTGCACTGGGTCTCTGGATCACATCAGTGAGTGACTGATTGTTTTTAATACAGTCTCCGGTACTGTGAACCAGGTCTGCTGTTGTTTTGAAATGCTACTGCACATCTTTCAAACATGCACTTAACTTTAGACATTACCAGAATGCCACTTATAGTAAATTAACTGATACTTTAAGTCATTTTTTAACCAAAATGGATACTCAAATTTGAGATTTTCTGCTTCTCCCTGTTTTCTGAGTGTTGTTTAGATTTCAGACCCCAGACATCACACTGGGGTCTTGGCATTACACTCTATTTTCAGACTTTAGAAATCCACTATGCCTCCCATTGAAGACAGATTTTGTCTCTATCTCTATGCCCATGTACTGCAGTTCACTTAAGCTGCACATTATTTAAGAGATGAAATGCACCACATCCAGAGTGTGGAAGTCGCTACAGACACCAAACACCAGACACCACAACTTAGTTATTAGGTGAAATGCAGCGATAGGCTTAATCAGCTTCATGTGAACTCAAAAACAAGGTTTGTTACAATGAAAAATTCTCGCACTCCAGCTTTAAGTCAGTTTGTAACCAAAATGAGCACCTCAGATGTGAGATTTGCTGCTTCTGTCTGGTGTCTGACTGTTGTTTAGACAAGACAAGCTAATTAAAGACATCACATTGGGCCTTGGGAATTCTAATGGCCACATTTTTCTGTTTTCCAACAGCATGAAGTCTGAACAATTAGCATATAAAGCTGTTGATTGTTTATTTAATTAATCAGTGATGAAAATAATTATTAGTTGCAGCCCTGGCTCCATGACTGACTGTATGTCATATCTTGAATGTCGCACATTTCTAATTAACCCTTTGAAGCCTGAGCAAATTGGCTTGATTTCTTTCAAAACCATGGGAAGAAGGCAATGAGCAACTTGTCAAGAAATTGCCCAAACATTTGCAAGAGATTATTATTTTTTTAAATTGATGAAAAGTAGCTAAAATTAACCAAAAAAGAAATGCTGAAAAAAGAGACAAGAATGACCTTAAAAATACATTGAATATATAATAAGAATGATAAATATAGTTTTCCAGTTATTTTAACTTTTTGTATTACATCTAATAATCTCATTACAGCTCATTTTCAAGTTATTTTCTTGTCACTGTTAATTTTTCTATTTTCTAGTTTTATTTTTCCAAATTTATGGACTTTTTTTTTTTTTTACCAAAATGCTCATTACCTTTTTCCCTGTGTTTACAAAAGGCAAATTTTTGTCAGGTTCCAGAGGATGAAATGCTTGTGAAAGGTGTCTGAACACAGCACCAAAAAGAAAAAAGAACAAAAAAGATGTCGATCCATGCTCTAAAGGGTTAAAATATACGTGTGTGTTTTCAGGCATCCGTCAGCTGCAGTTGATTCTGCTCAAAGTGTCACTTCTCCTCGGGGTGGAGGTTCACACCGGAGTGGAGTTTCAAGGCTTAATTGAGCCCTCAGGAGAAAACGGTACATACATTTGCCAACATGCAATCAGTCTCCCTGTGAATCCAGTTCAGTGCATTATCATCATCATCAGTTGTCGTTTTTTTATGAGCCAGGAGTGTTTACACAGCAACAGCATGTAGAGCAGTAAAGTTGTTATCAGCGTCTGGTGTGTTTCTGACAGGTTGGATGGCCAAGCTGCAGCCTGCGTCTCATCCTGCTGCATCCTTCCAGTTTGATGTCTTCATCTCTGCTGGAGGAGGCAGGTTTGTCCCTGATGGTGAGACAAACACGCATGCACTCTTCTCACTTCTGTTTCTACTGTTGCAATTAGGGGCACTAACAGCTGAAGTTTTGCAAGCCCAGGCGGTTACACATAGCCATAAACTTCCTCCATATTTAATAAGTGAGCTTTCATCAGCCCAGTTTCCTCTTTCCCACACCGTCAGGTTTTAAACACAAGGAGCTGAGAGGCAAGCTGGCCATCGGCATCACGGCCAACTTCATCAACAGAAACACGGCTGCAGAGGCACAAGTAGCAGAGATCAGCGGTGTGGCCCGCATCTACAACCAGAAGTTCTTCCAAGAGCTGCTCACTGAGACGGGTAGGAGTCCACACGACAGCTGCAGTAATGCTCAACTGCATGGAAGACGACACCTTAATTTGCATTGAAGAAACCGTGTGCTCTATTTCAGTAAAGTTTAAAAATTGAAGCAAGAAAAGAGGAAATCATTGCTTCAGTGTTTTATAACACATCTTGCACTAAGTGAGAAATGAATCACGAAGTAGAGTAACTGAACCATAATGATTAAAAAAAATTAGGTTTGGCTGGGCTAAAAAAAGTCAAACCAGTTTGATATAAAGCCAAACACAAGGCCACTATACCAAATTTTACCACTAGATGTCCAAACTGAAAAAGGCCCAAAAGTTTTCAACTATAAAGTTGCATCGTGTAATATTGCAGCTTTCTGTCCATTCTGAATCCATTATATATAGGCATCTCATGTAGACAAATGACATAAATATCAGCTGTGCGCTTGAGATCAAACAGGATACGTAGCCACTTAAAACATGGTATGAGGAGCCCTTTTGCTATCTTCCTACATTTGTACATTATAAACAGAAAGCAAACCCTTTTGTATTGTGATAAATTCTGGAAATTACATTCAGTACGGCCAACAGGATGAAGGTTATTATTAGCGATGGTCATTTACCAGTAACTTTCAGGTACCTGACAATGTCCCTCTAGTTATCAGCCAGCTTTTTTGTTTAAATCATAGGAAGGAATCATATTGAAAACTCCTCATTCGACTTTGCGAATGAGCTGTTCTTCGTCCATTGCGGCACTTTGAAAGTGAATAGAAACAGGGCGCCCAGCGTCCAGTTAGGACACTTCTTTCATTACCTTGAATTCCAAAATGTTGCCATATTGGTGCAGTTTAAGTTGTCTTAAGAGACCAATACCCCTTTTCCACCAACATTAGTGTGTGAACATGTTTGAGTTATTTTTTTTGTAAACACGGGAAACCAGTTAAAAATAGGTGATAGACTGCTTTCCCATTGCCAATAGTGCAGAGCTGTGTGCATGGCGCTGCAGCAGACTAGTGTGCCTTTCTCTCTCTCTCTCTCTCTCTGTGTGTGTGTGTGTGTGTGTGTGTGTTTGTGTGTGTGTGTGTGTGTGTGCGTGCGTGCGTGCGTGTGTGTGCGTGTGTGTGTCTGTGTGTGTGTGTGTGTGTATGTTTCTTTTTTCTTTGTGTGTCACATTCAACATCACAGACAGGCTGGAAAACAGGTCAGTAAACAGTAGAAAGCAGCATGGATGGAGGCCTGTGAAATCTTTATGGCGGTGTCTTCTCTTTATATATTTCTTACTCATTCAATCTGTCTTTCAAACTTGGTGCAGATTAATTTTGATGGATATGTCAGCGCTATTAAGGTGGAGACAGGTGGTAATTAGTGGCGGTGTGTCATTGAATCTTGCTGGCTAAGGAGCTAAAATTAGCATGTTCACATGGGTGCTGATCAGAGCCGGGGGCAATAAATACATATGACTACTGCAGAGTTAGCTGTGATGGTAATTGTACACTCTTCTGTTGTGTTAAAAAGCCAGATGTTAGTGGGTGGTGGAAAAGAAGCTTAACTTCACACATTTTATTTTAGTAACCCCAAAAAACTCATGAACTTTCTAGTAAACAAACACAAACAAACACAGTAAATTGCACACGACCTGTTAGACACTAGTGGGTTTTTAATCTGTTAAAACACTTTGTCATATTGCAGCATGTATTGGTTTTAACGTCATGATGCTGTCAGAACAGGTTGCTTATGTAAGCTTATTTTTAACTTGAAAAATAGCAGCCACCCAACTCCAAAATCTTAACAATATATACCCCTGCATGGTCATGGCGAGGATCCAAAAACAAAGAAAAATTAATGTTCATTGTAGTGCTTCAGCTACAAAGCCATCATAAGTGTGTTTTGATTTTGTCTTGCCAGAATGTGTCATGATGACAAATCAGTCAATTTAGCCGCTTTGCATTAAATCAAACCGGTTTATGACCGTGCACTGCACCAAACCAGCAAAACTGGAAAGCAACCAAAGTCTAAAGAATATCAGCACTCTTTTCATTGTATCGGTTTTCTGTTGGGCCCTCGCTGACATCAACCCTCAAGGCATGAAATGAATGTTCACACTGTCAGGTCAGGTTCAGTGTAAAGTGTTAAAATGGCGGTGAGGGCGTTAATCTGTACTCTAATCTTCAGTTCATTTCCTGTGTCAGTGCAAACTGTGATGAAATCCACCCTGCCTTTTTGACCTACTCTGCACTTTCATTTTTGAACAAACGGTCCAGAAATTATGTATGCCACCTTTTATAACCCTCAGACCACCCAGTTGAACGACTTTTTAAAGCACCACGTGTCTCCATCTGCTTCCCCCACCCTCCAGTAAAACCAGCACAATACCAAACACACTAATGATGTAGAAAAATGTCACTTCTGAATAAGAAATGCTCCTCATGTCAGCCTTCCTGAATCTCTCATTCTCCTACACTGCTCTCTCTCTGTATGCCCACTATACTCTCTCTCCATTTACCATTCCAGGTATTGATCTGGAGAATATTGTCTACTACAAAGACGACACCCACTACTTTGTCATGACTGCCAAGAAGAAGAGCTTGCTGAAGAAGGGGGTCATTAAACAGGTGAGAACAACACATCCATTACGAAGAAGAAGTGGGATTCTTATTGGCACCGACTGCATCTGTGGACAGTGAAGAAAAAGAAACAAACCAGATGGATGAAACAGCAGATGCAGGAGCTCCGGTGTGAAGAAATAAACTGCCAATCATCTATTTTTTCTGCAGACTATTAGCTAAACCAAGTCTAAGACATGTCGCTCAGAGTACTGTCAAGAGGTACCATGACTCATCACTTTGCACCTCACGCTCTGTCTCAACAGGACTACAGCGATGCCGACGAGCTGCTGGCTCCTGCAAACGTGGATTACGAGGCTTTGTGCCGATATGCTCGCGATGCGGCCTGCTTTTCCACAGGCGGCAAACTGCCTGATCTGACGTTTGCTGAGAACCATGCGGGCCAGCCAGACGTGGCCATGTTTGATTTCACCTGCATGCACCGTGCTGAGAATGCCTCTCTGGTCAGGGAGAGGAGGGGCAAGAAACTCCTGATGGCTCTTGTTGGAGATTGCCTGGTGGAGGTAGGGGGCAACATTTTTATACATTTGGTGCAAATTTCCCTCGTTCACATAACTAACACATAACTATGGCTAGATTAAAAGAACTTGCACATATGAAATGAATATGAATATGAAACCCCAGCTTTTTAAAACTGATCCAATAGGGGTCGACAGATTATCAACCTGGCCAATTAATGGGGCCAATATTTGGTATTTTGCTAAATATCTGTGTCTCTGTTTTTTTTAATCATTGCTCATTTAAAAAAAAAAGGAAAAAAAAGTAGATTTTTTAAAGATTATTTTTGGGGGCTTTTATTGCCTTTAATGGTCAGGACAGTTTAAGTGGGAAAGGGGGAGAAAGAGAGGAGGCGACATGCAGCAAAGAGTCGAGGCTGGAATCAAGCCCACTGCCGCTGCGGTGTGTGTACAACCTCTGTATATGGGGCGCCACTCTATACACTGAGCCACCAGGCACTCCTCGCTGATAAAATGTATTAATTAAAAACTGCAAGGAAAGTATCAGCATTGGAGGACCTTTTGCTTTTAAAACCTCAGGAAGCATTTTTTTTATTTATTCGTTTTTATTTATTTTTAATTAATCTTATAAAAAAAAGTTGCAGGGAACTTTCTGTATATGATGTTGAAAGTGTCAGTTTTGATTAAACATTTGCTAAAGGCATTTGAACAAAATTTTGTGTTGGAGTTATATTCCAAATTTTATATCTCAATCGAATAATTTTCATTTTTATTGTAAATGCATATCGCCTCCAATTGTCTGTTATGGGTCTCATTAATTACTACTACTAATGATAATCGGTTTAAAGTTTAATAAAAATGGAAACTTTCATTCAAGCTCTTGCATTGAATTTACACGCAAAGCTGGACAGCTCAGGCTTAATAAGTGATATGCCATCTATGTGAGATTATATAAGTTGTTATGCTCTGTTCTTTGCAGCCTTTCTGGCCTCTGGGTACAGGTATTGCACGTGGGTTTCTGGCTTCTTTTGACACAGCGTGGATGGTGAGGAGCTGGGGCATGGGGGTCCCACCTGTCAAGGTCCTGGCTGAGCGGTGAGTCAGCTGATATACAGCTGAACACTCGTACACACAATACAGACTTCATCATATTTCATCTTTACATCACGAGCAGGGATGCAGCTCCTTTTTGTTTCTTCACTCTCGGCCATATTGCTCTGTTTTTATTTGAAGCAGTGTTACTTTGTGTTTGCCAGACACACAGCGAAAACTATAGATTATACATTTAGTGCAATATTTGGTTTTAGGACAACTAAAATAATATTTAGGAAAAGAATGGATGGTGCTGAAAATGTTGGAAATGAAGTACAAAAATATAGTTCCAACATTCATTAGCATGCCTGCGGATCTCCTCATCAGCCCTCCATCCTAAGATAATTAGTGTGATGAATAGTTGTTGTGATTGCACAGGTATGAAGATTGTTTCAGCAGGATTCCTTGATGCGATAAGAATAAAACAATGAGACTTTTGGTGTTTAACAGAAGTCATTTTTGCCCACAAAATGTGCCCAATTTTAAGACTGTAAAGTTACAAACTCTGTTGTGGTAAACCAGAAAAGATACAGAATACAGCGCATTTCAAAATAATTCTGTACATGCAGATTCTTACGAACGTGTAAGCTTGAGTCATCTCATAAATAAGAAAAGCAACTTCTGTGAAAGCATTTCAAGACTCATTTCTGTGCTCTTGCTTTTAAATAATTCCACCTTCCATTTATTTTCAGCGCATATTATGGTTGCTATTTCTTATGCTCTTGATGAACTTTTACTGGTTTTACTTTTGTTTTTAATAATTCTTTTATATTTCTATTTCTTTTTTTTGCACCTCTGGCCTGTCTACAACTCATTTCCAGAGTTATGGTATCCTGTATATATGTGCTGTATAATGATTTAATTTTATTTTTTTAGCTTTTCACATTATTTAATTTATTTTTAGATTTGTATATATTTCTATATATTGTTTTTAGCACTCTCAGTGTAAAGTAATGTGAGCTGCATTTTATATATGAAAGATGCTATACAAATAAAGATGATTATTATTATTGTTATTATTATCTTTATTTATTTATTATGACATGATTTTATTTTATTTATTGTATGTGTTGTTTTATTTTGTTCATATGGACCCCGAGTCTGGAATAAAGGATTGATTGATTGATTGATTATCCCCTCTAAACTCATCACATTCTTTCTTTATTATTGTTAGTTTCCTTTTTCTGTCTCATTTCGGTGTATCTGTGATTCCATCTGTCATTGATTTTGGGGCCTATTCTTGTCTCTGAATGACTCCGTTTTCTTCCCAAATGTGCAGAGAGAGTATCTACCAGGTCCTGTCCCAGACAACGCCAGAAAACACCAGCAAAAACTACGCTGGTTACAGCATCGACCCCAAAACGCGGTACACAAGAGTCAACCTCTCCGCCATCCAGCCCAACCAGGTCAGGACTGTTAGCCTTTATTTACTCAACAGAGATTTGAATCACATTAACTTTAATCTTCACGAAGGTTATTCAAGGTTGCAGATTACAGTCGAGTAGAGGGAGTCTCATTAAAGTAAAGCGGTGTCTACATTTAGCTGTTTTCTTTACTATAAGGTGTGTTATATATTTGTTATCAGTAAAGTAAAACTGCTTAGATTAATAATTTCTCAGGTTAGACACAAAGTATAATAATTGTTAGGTATTTGTTACCTTACAGTAAATAAGAAAAAAAAAGCTTTTGCATTAAGGGGTAACTTTTTTTCTTTTTTCAGCCTGGACACTATTTTACCATGTTTTTGTGTAAAAGTTACTTGTAGCGACAGTCATTTTTCAGCATTTCAACACATGTTCACTAAAAGTGTTTTTTGCTGCTGACAGGCTCAGATTATTATTAGAAGTGTCTGACAACATTAGGGGAAAAACCCTACGGTGAAATACATTTTTTTTCCCAAGCGCCAACCAATGGGTCTAAAAAAATGAAGCCATTGTGTAGGTGCAGAAAACTGCACTTCATGGATTGGCCACTTGAGGCTGGTTCTAAGTGCGAGTAAATCCACATAGACCCCCATGTTAAAATGCAGAACTTTAGATCAGAAATAAACATGTTTATAGCCTGATACAAAAAACTGTTTTGGTCCCTTTAGCTAATTTCAACATTCATGAGAACTGCATGGGGGGAGGGAGGTTGTATGAATCACCCATTTGCATTTTATTAAGGCCTAAAAAGCTACACATATTTAAGGGAAAGCTGCTTGATGACAGGCTTTTCTGCGAGGTGTTGCTGCAGCCTGTGAGTCAGATCCACCCCTCACTCTCCTCAGCTTCACCCTCTCGTCCAATTATGGTCACTTCTGGCCCCCAAAAAACAAGATTGCTATTGCCAAAACACAAAACTCAAGGCTTCAAAATGGCAATCCACAAACCAGTGGGTGATGTCGCTTTAGCTACATCTGTTATTAATACAGTCATGGTATTTCTCACCTTTCCGCTCGCTTAAGAGGAAAGTCTTGTTTTGAAACCTCTCGAGAGCTGACTTGTTGCAGGAAAAACAATGGTGGAAATATTAAGAGAGTTGCAGAGAGGAGTGCCGGGCGGAAAGCTTACTGTTATCTAAAAAATGTTCAGTGTCATCGCTGAATTTTTATGTGACAGAGTCTGTGTGATTCCAAAACGACACTTCTTGTTTTGCAAGATTTGTTTACACACACTAATTAACAAACAAAAAATATTCTTATCCTCTGTAGGAGCTTTTCCATAATCTGGTCAAAAACTTATAATAACAGTCTGAGTCTGTCAGTGGAAAAAAACAAGCAATTTAATGGACAACTGACGATGCGCAATTCTCCATTAGTCACTGAGACACAAAACAGTGAGAAAATAGGTTTCAAGTTAGAAAATACCAAAGTCTTCTTCAGAGCCAAATTTGGTTTTTTTTTTGTTATGTTCCTTTGTTTTGTTTTGTTTTGTTTTTGTGATCTCTGAATGCATTGACTAATCTTCCTGCATTATTTAGGTGCAGCACCTGCTTGATGTCGATAAATTTAATCCATCAAGCAAGAAACTGAAGAACAGGTTTTCTTCCATGCGTCAAGGTCAGCGGCTTTTCATCGTGCAGCCACTTACTGTCTGTGTGAAGGTTATATTCAGCGGTGAAGGAGGAAGCCCTTTGTGGTCAACACTGACACATAATTTTAAAAAAACACACACTATATTTACACATCACAGAGGGATGTTTGTCTAACTGTGAAACCACACCACTGTGGCTGTTCAGCATTGTCTGATGAATTGTCTTTGTTTGTCCTCAGATTCAGTCAGTGGTTTTGAGGAGTTGTTGAAATGGTGCCAGAAACACACGGCAGGTTATGAGAATGTGAACGTGAAAGATTTCACCCAGTCCTGGAGGTCCGGACTCGCTCTGTGTGCTCTGATCCACCACTTCAGACCTCAGCTCATGTAAGTTGCTCCCCTGACGTTAGATGGTTGCCATGTGATTGACAGATGTTGTTCATTTATGCATATTTTCAATTGTGTTAATTTGACACTGTGTTTTTTTTAATGAAAATTTCCATCAGGTGTTTGAATTTAACACTGCCAAATTAAAATACATAATTTTCTTCTTAATTTTAGTGCTATTAATGGTTCTAGATTGTTTTTAGTTTTGGAGATATTGACCGTAGAGATGTTTGCCTTCTCTCCAATATATTGGGACTAGATGACACTCTACTTGTAGTGATCGAAGCACCAAAAAAATACATAAAAACTCAACAGCAGTGTCTCTTTCTAGAAATCATGACCCAATTCCTCAAGATATCCACAGACTTTAGTCTGAACAATTTCATGTAGGAACTATTTCTACTGAACCACACCCACTAACCGTATTAACACTCAAAAGGAAGCGTGCATCTACGGCTAGCTCATCTAGCACCACTGATCTAACTAACGTCACAGCTCAGCTGAGGAACACGCCGTTAATGTTTATATCTTGTCATATTTTTATTTCATTTTTGTAAATTACTTAACTTTTTCAGATTTTAGTGATTTATAAATAAGCTTGATTGTGTGAGGTTATTATATTGTTGTCCTTAAAATGACAAAGATGACACAGTCTAAAAACAAATGAAATATTTGTTTATTGTCCAAACGAGAACACAGGAGGGAAATGAGCTGGGGCCGCAGTGTTGTTTCGGCTTAAGATGCTTTGGTGGCGTCTGGTTGCCATGATGGTGGGAGTAAAAATGATCTGTGGGAGTAAAAATGTCAGCACAAGGTAGAGGACTGGGAGCTCTGGATGAAGGGCTGAGGAACACAGGGAGAGACCTGCCAGTCTGTGTGGGTTCAGAACATTTCAGAAATAATTTCTCTCCAAAAGTGACAATGGTGAGCAGCTGCAGCATTTTACCAAAAGGTGAATATTTTTCAACTGTGTGACCAGAAAAAAAACATTAGAAATGCAGCATAGGTTTTTTTATTTTATTTTATTTTTTTAATATTTAAAACATACATGCAACATATACTTGTAATTAATTTTGATATTATTGTGTCTCTTTCCCACTTTGGTGTTAAAAACAGACAAAGAATATGGTGAAGGTATGCTGTGCTGTGTGATGTGCACCAATTTTAATTCCACAAAAAATGTAAATAATGCATATAATAGATGCTCAGCACCTCATCACGCTTCTGGCATTTGGAGCATAGTGAATATATGCGGCGCTCCCATGAAAAATAGAAAAAATATCAACATAGCGGTTGCTTGTCATCCTGTGTGGTTGGCTTGTCAGTGAGTGTGGTAGGTCTGTTAATTATTTACATTGCTATTATTGTTTGCTGTTTTGTTTGATTTTATCTCTGTTTTAACTGTTATTTGTTTGCTTGTTGGTTGTTTCTTTGTTCATGCTCGGCATCACTGAAAATGAGCGTCTTCCTCAGTTTATCACTTAAAAAAAAGGTTTGAATGAATGAATGAATCTAGTTCCAATATATTTGAGAGAAGGTAGAAATCTTTACCGCCAATATCTCCAACACTCAGCTACTAACACCAAAACAATCTAGATCGAAAATAGCACCATAAGTAAGAAAAATATGTATTTTTGATTTTAGGGTTCACTGTCCCTGTAAAACAATACATATAAAGTTACTCATTGTTGTGGGAAAAAAAAGCTATAATTAATACTGTAAAGTAATTCCAGGTTTTCTAATTTGTCCACAGTGACATGTCCTCCCTGGACGTGTCAAATGCTGTTCACAACAACCAACTGGCCTTCAGCGTCTTGGAGAAGGAGCTGGGCATCCCGCCTGTCATGTCTGCCACTGACTTCGCCAACAGCGGTCAGATAGACAAGTTGTCCATGGTCCTTTACCTCACGCAGGTCCAAAGTGCCTTCACTGTGCCAGCAAAAGGTAAAAGTTTTAGCTTAAAGAGTATTTTCAAGGATAAAGACAATGTCAACTGAGGTGTAATTGAAAAGCCAAAAAAGCACTTTGCAATTTACCACAGATGATGTTTTCATTATTAATATGGTTTTTTTAATGCTCTGATATATTTCTGAAGATAGCTTCTGGTGACAGCAGCATCAATCTTACGTAACTTGGTTGCTTAGACACTGCACAGCATTAGCATCACCTTAAAAGGGTCAGGTGCCTTCCCACTGAAATGTGTATGCTGGTGAGAAGCGATCAAATCGCTGCTGTCTCTTTAAGAGCACGTTACCCAGAATTCATTTTGCCTTAAGTGGCTAGTGCTGTGCTCAGAGCTCAGAGCCCAGCCTCTACTGGTTGTGCTGCTCCTCTCTGCACTGAGCCAGCCCAGCAGGAGCAGACAGAGCAAACAGTCACCGTGCAGACCTGGCTTATCAGGAGCTGATGGGACTAGCGTCTCTTGAAGGGGATCTACTATTCCTGCACCAGGGGATTTTCTCTGTAGCAGAGGTATTTTTACAGCCTTCACAGCCTGAGGAGTTTGCGTAAAATGTGAGCTTTGAGGCAGTGAATGAGCTGAAGTGGGTGTGATAAACGCTCTGTGTGTCTGCGATGCTGTGCTGCTCGGGCTTGGGATCCGCTGACTGATGTGCAGGCAGGAGGGAGCTGTCATTCTCCGGTAACCTTATCTGAATGATGAAAGGGTGGGAGTGGTAGAGCAGAGCTGGAGCTGAGGAGTTTCTGTGTGGATTGACAAGTTAAATTCTGCTGCTGCTGCTGAAGCACCACAGAAAATACAAGCAAGAGGGATGATTTATATTTCTGACAGAGTATTCTACATAAAAGGATGTACCTTGAAGATATTTTTTTAAAAAAAGGCACAAAAAAAGGCTCAATCAGAATATTTAAAGCAGCTGTATGCAGAGCTGCAAGTAGGCCAACAATACCGCTCAGGTGTAGGTTTGCAGACTAGTGTAATGGGAAGATAAGCTGAATTTGGTGTGTGTGACATTTTTCTTTCTTTCATTCCCAGACCCTGCAGCCTTCCTGCCGTCGTCCAAGCCTCTGACTCTCTCCCAGACACAGTCAGCTGTCTTTTTCCTGAACAAGCTGAAGCACAACTCTCTGCAAAGACGCAAGGTCCGCCCACTGTGACAGCGAGTTCACTGTTTACACAGCACTGAGAAATGTTTGATAAAGATATTTTCAAACACACTGGCCCGTTGGCTGGAGTTCACGTCTGGGCCTCCAGTCTGCGTTCCTGTGTGCTGCCTGTGACTCACTTCTGTTATTTAAGGGGCAATTTGGTAGATGTTATTTTCAGGAGAAGTGGTTTCTAATCAGTCATTAAAATGGTGTGAATGCTCATTTAAATGTTCACATAATCGGTCGTGTGGTAGTTAATACTTTTTCTTATTTTCTCTGCAGGAAAAGCTGGCAGCTGAGAAAAGAGTAAAAGAGACAAGGATGGAGGATGAGGACAGTGTGAGTGTGTTTCTATACTTATTATGGGTTGCCCGATCATTGGCCGGCCTTTTTATTGTAAATGTATATCAGTTCCAAATATTGGTCATTGATCTCATTAAGTACTAATAATCGGTGTCAGCCCTGAAAACCAATATCAGTTGACCCTCAATACTTATTCCTCTCTTCTTCTTTTTTCAGTGTTGGTTAACTGAATCTGCCTTTTTTCTTCAGACGGTGGTGCTTCTTGTGTCCCCTGAGCTCAGTCCCACACCTGACCCCGCTCCTGAACCCGAGCCTGCTACTAGTCCATCAATGACCAACAGTGAGGAGTGTTACTTCTGTGGTCAGAGGGTCTACGTGCTGGAGCGCATCAGTGCTGAGGGCAAGTTCTTCCACCGGAGCTGCTTCACCTGCCATCAGTGCAGCATCACGCTCAGACTGGGAGGATACACCTTCGACCAGGCTACAGGTGAGGAGCCTACTTTCAGTATATTAACAAGAAAGGTTTTTTGGGAGTCATGTATTTGACTTTTTTCCAAGGCTTTTAAGACAGAGTTTCCCCCCGCTCTTCTAACCGCACTGTTTGGGATGGTTGAGTCAGCAGAGTGAATAAATATGAAGTTCAGATCAGACAGCTCATAAGAATAATGCTGCTGCAATTTTGGAAATCTGAGAAGCTCCCGACATTTGATACGCAGCTGAAGGAATAAGCAAGTGTTGTACACTTGGAGAAAGTAAGATTTACCATGTCGAATAGAGAGAAACCCTTTCTGAAAACATCAGTCATTAATCTGATTATAAAATGAACTGAATGGTTAATGGTCTAACAGGCTAACTGTATCAGTGTGTCATATGTCAATAACCAGCAGTTTCAGTGATATTGTATGTGTCTTTGTTTTTTTGCTGGTATGTGTTACCACCAATGTCGTGTTTCTTCTTTTCTGCTTACCCAGTTCTTGTTGTTTTTTTTGTTCTTTGCTGTTGTTGTTTGTTTGTGTTTTTTAAAATTGTATTCTTATTTAAAACCAGAAAAATGAGCTTTTGGGCGTACATCAGCATGAGGAGCTACCTGAAATGACAGAAACCGTCTGTCAGCCACCAGGGGGCAACTGAGAGGATTTGGCTTCACTTTTTGGGGAGCTGTCCATCTTTAGATAGTCTGTGGTCAAAACCTTGTATATGGCTGAACCCGAGAGGGTTTTTAATTTGCAGCAGGAACTGTCAGCATTTACTCAGTCAAGTACTTTGCCCTGCTGTTTATATCTGGCTCAAAATTAAAGTAAAAAACAAAGAACAGTACACTTAGACACACTCTGACAGCAGAAGGTACCTGCTCTCACTGATCACACACCCCTCCCCTCCTCCGCTCCCGTCAGTGATGTACGTTATGTGACTTATGGAGGCTCCGCAGCCATCGGCCACTATCCAAGCCAAGTCCTTTATATAACCATAGTTTTTTAAATCATAGTTTTTTTTGACATATCTTAAGAAATTGTCTGTGGCCCCCTGAATTAGGATTTATCTCATGACCACGTGCCCACACTTTTGTTCTGATGTTTATTTTATTTGTTTATTTCTCTCTTTCTTTTTTGGGAATATTTATAGTTTATAGGCACAGGTGGCAGGGTTGTTCACTTGGGCTTTTTTTGCCATTCTTAAAATCCCCTGGTGTTGTGTGCCTCTCCACTATTGATCATGATTCCCTCCGTGCATTGTACATACATCGTTAAAAAAAAAAAACATCCTAAAGCCAAACTGATTATCGGTTTCTTTACTAAGATGGTTAAACTGGTTCTGACCTCTTCTTTTCACTTAGTCCTCATAATGGTGGCCCCTACCCATTCAAATAATGTAATGGGGTAATATTCAATAACATTACTTATTTTTAAGGCTTTCGTGTCATAGAGGTGACTGTTCCTCAGACAAATTGATCAGTTGGGGTCTTTCTTTCCTCTGTCCAAGTTTGCTGGCTTGCTGATTCCACCATGCTTTAATGCTAATGTTACAGTGGTGACAGAAAACAAGCCGAACGAAGCTGCTTTCCTGCGCTGTGACAACAGTGTGTTCATTATGCAGTTGTTATATTTTATGACATGTGGCTCCCCAATTCCACCTTCAGTGTTAGAAGGGTTACTTTCGAAATGCAGTAGATTACTCTATCCTGTAACTATTTTAATTACTTTAGTAAAGTAACTTATTATATTTGATTATGCAGGATACATTTATTTAATTATTTTTTATTGTTTTTTACTTTTTTGTGCGTTTTTTCCAGGTAATGTTCTTGTAACCTTTTACAGATTTTTTTTCTCATCAATATTGGGGCCAAGTCCTGTTAAGCTGCTCGTTGCCTTCTCCCCATGTTTTTTTTTTAAAGAAATCAAACCAATTTGCTGGAGTTTCAAAGAGTCAGTACAGAAGCTAATGGGGATCTTAAAAAACAAACAAACAATCGTGAGATCTGCCAAAAATTGAAATGATCTTATACTTGATGTCAGATATTAGGCTAGCAGCTAAAAATGAGAAGCAAAAAAAAATCTAATATTAAAGTTGTATCATATATAGTGCTGCTGTTTTCATCTATCCACAAAATGTTTGGGGATGTGGGTGAAAGACGACCATTCCCACAGGAGAAAGGATGTGTTTCATACCTTTGGCAGAGTGTTATTTTTTGTTGTACAGCATCTTTGACAAAAACCCATTCAAAATATTATTGTAATTCTGAGTTTGCCAAGTATCTGTCCATGTTTGGTATAATATCTGGTCTTTTATTATCCCTTTTAACAGACTCTTGTTTCCTTAATCCTCGATTTAAGCACTTAATGCTCTGTCGCCGAGTGTAAAGCACTTCTGATTTCAACAGCTCTCGCACCTGTGGTATAATGTGTTCTCTCAAAACCTGGATATTTGCTACTGTTCGCAGTTTGGATTTTCTGCAATAAGTGAAGCACCACTTATTAAATTATTTGTGTAATTAATAATTTGCACCGCAACCCTTTTTTAAGGGTTTTGAGAGGACATTAATGATTTATGACAACAGCAGGCTTTTTCTTCTGTAGCACGTCAACATTCACTTGCCTCTGACTTTTCAACTCCAGCTCATTGTTTGTGTCTGTGATGTGCCCTCAGGGAGATTTTACTGTGAGCTGCACTCTGAAGAACTGGAGCTGGAAAACGAGGCTGAAACATCTTGTAAGGTGGGTCACTGAACAGAGCAGATGTACGCCGTTGTGTTGCTCGCTGCTCCAGACTCCGTGTTGAATCTGTGTGCTCGTATTTCCCGTGTTACACAATCTTCTGTTGCATGATGTATCATCCTTCTGGTGTCTGGTCTGATGTCGTCAGCCTGTAGAGCTCGCAGCAGTAACGTACGACTAATGAGGATGTTTGTGTCAAAGCATATGCAGACTAATTAAACAGAGATTTGTGCTTTTTGTTTCCCCTTTTTTTATTTTTATTCCTCTTTGCCAGCAATAACAACGGGTTGTATGTACGTACGTCTGCCCATTCTCGTGAACGCAATATCTCAAGGCATTTTATTCAGATTTAGCACAAACATCAACTTGGTCTCAAGGATGAAGTGATGATTTTGGTGGTTTATAGGTCAAAGGTCACCGTGACCTTGTCAGTCTCATTCTTTCTGAAAGCAATATATCAAGAAAACCTTGAGGGATTTTTTTTATTTGGCACAAACAGGTGGACTCAAGGATGCACTTATTTTGGTGATGAAAGGTCAAGGTCACAGTGACCTTATATCATCTCATTCTTGTGAAAGAGATATCAGAACATTACAAATTTCACACAACAGTTTGAGTGGACTAAATAATGAACTGAGTAGATTGTAGTAGTCAAAGGTCAAGGTCATTGTGACCTTACATTCGTCTCATTCTTGTGAAAGTGATATCAAAATTTGATACAAACATTCACTTAGAATTAACAATGAGCTGATTAGAATTTGGTATTAAAGGTCACAGTGACTTTTCATTTGCCTCTTTGTGGTGAACACAATATCTGAAGATGGTCTTGAGGGAGTTTCTTTAAATTTGGCACAAACATTCACGTTGGCTCAATGATGAAATTATTTGATTTTGGTAGTCAAAGGTCAAAGCCAATGTGACCTTGCATCCGAGTCATTCTTGTGAACATGATATCACACGGACGCCTCAAGGAAATTTCCCCAAATTTGGCACAAACGGACTCAAGAATGAACTGATTAGATTTTAGCGGTCAAAGGTCATTATTTGTATAGCACTTATTAAAATGTTACAAAGTGCTTACGCATAAAATAACAATAAAACACACAGTAATAAACTGATAAGAACAAAGGATAATTAAAAAACTAAAGAGAAATATAAACGCAATGGTGATGTTTTTTTTTAATTCTCAAACAAGCGTACAAACTGTAACATTGCAGTATAACATTATATGACTGGTCCATTAACACAAAGGAAAAAAGTGAAGGCGTTGCACAATAGGATGAGGTTGAATAATGACTGATTCACGAGAGTCCACTTTGAAACTATGCTGATTACATAGATCTTTTGTGCTGCCGGGGTCATGATGTGTGTGAAGCGTGTATGTTTTCACAGACATGGATGTAAATTGTGAGTGCAACTTGACTTGTGCGCGGAGGTATGGCGGTAATTCTGTTTTTTTGTTTTTTTTATGCCGTCTCTGTGTTCAGGATGGCGAAGGAACTCACAAAGGGACAAATGAGGAGAACAGGCTTTCCAGTGATGATTACACGCCATCTCCATCAGATGAGGAGTACGAGCAAACTCTGGACTCTGCTGCCTCACAGTCACATAAGCCTGAAGGACAGGACCGACATATACTTGAATCCGATAAAGAGTCCCCAGAACCGCATCCATCAAAAACTCCCACATCTAAAGCTGAGGAGGAGACGGTACCTTATCCTGTCCCCAAGCCCCGCCTCTCTCAGCAGACCACCCCGAGCCCTCAGCCCTCTCCTCCAGTACCAAAACCTCGCACAGTCCACCTTTTTAACCCCTCCACTCCAGAAAAACAATCCTCTCCGGCCCGCACAAAAGAGATCTCTAAGACAGCACCCGATTCTCGTCCAAAGCAATCACTCCGAAAGCTGCAGCTGACCGACGAGGAGAAAAGCCAACTAGTGAATCTTCAGAGCCTCAGCGCGGACTCAGACTCAGAAACCCCTGGTGGATCCTCCTCCTGCTCCTCTTCATCTGCAACTGCAGGAGGTCCAAGTCCTCCTAAGCCAGAGGGCCTGGATGGGCAGGAAGAGGAGGGCTACTGGAGCGGGAGCACCGCCAGTCACATCCGCGAGAACAGAAACAGACGCTGCTTCAGGAGGAAAGAGATGCCGAGCGGGCAGACCAGGGTGCGGTCCAAGTTTTCTCCCTGGAATCTGTCTTCGCCGAGGATCAGCAGGGACACTCGGCTCAGTGTCCTCATTAATCATCCAGGGAGAGTGGGTGAGTAAGGACTCATCTCCTGTGTGATCTTTGGAGAAAAGGTTGCAAAAAAAGAAACATTATATTGCAACATCTTTCTTTGCTTTTCTTACCACAGAGACGACATTCAGACACGCTCACAGCACCTCAGAGGAGGGTGTCGATGGAGATGACGACGACGATGACGATGATGATGAGATGTTTGAGCGAGATGATGTTGACTTGTTTAATGAAAAAGTAAGGAGAGGAGTTAAACTGATGTTTTTAGTATAAATGATATCAAGCTGCTAAATTTGTACCAGGCTTTCCTCAGATCCGTAAAAAGTCTTAAAAGACATTGATTTAAAACCTTTAAAACCTGGATCAACATCACTTTTCTTAAGCTGCGTCCCAAAACCTTTAACAAGCTATTTAACCCTTTTAAACTAAGCAAACTGTTTTGATTTATTTCAAAAACAGGCAATGGCCAACTTGGCCAAAAATGTTGCAGAAATTGGAGGAAATTAGTAAAAGGTGACAAGAAAATAACCATAAATTATTTTTAAAAAGGAGGGAGAATTATTATAAAATTATAAAAAGAAATAGGGAAAACTTGTTTTTTAAGAAATCAATCCAATTTGCTACAGTTTCAAAGGGTTAAATCATCTAAATATCTAAATATAAGACATTATTTTTTGTATAAGTCTTCTTTTTGTATAATTTACCGGATGCCTCTTGCATCAATTTTGACTTAAAATAGTCAGTTTTTTTTATTGAAAAAAGGTCTTAAATTTCATCTTGAGTGGCATTAAAAAGTCTTTAAAAAAAAATTAAATCTAACCTGCCTTAAGCTGTGGAAATCATGATTTTAACCAGCGGTGGTCTCAGAATACTGACACTGACACTTGCCTTAGTTTCAGACGGTGCCATCAGACCCTGTTGAGGCAGAGAAGATGGAGCTGATGAAGATGAGGACGCTGGAGCGAAGAGCCAAGATGAGCGAATTGCAGCGATTGCGTAAAGCCCAGGTCAGTGTTTCTCAGAGTAATACAATAACTCATATATATTTTATTGGTCACTGGCTTGTCAGTGCAGCAATTTCGTTTGATTCAAGGTTGATTGATTATTGGGCCCTTTTTAAAAGATCCACAGCCTTCTGTCTAAAGTGCATGGTGCAGGTGCATTTGGGGCTTGTCCAACCACTTTTTTTTGTTCAACAGTGCAAAATCTGGTTGTAGAATAAGGTGCAAGGACCAGAGAGGTTGCACTTACTCCCTTAAATAATCATATGTTTTGGGTGTAACATGAATTCAATCACAGTGTCATCTACCATCTTCCCATTAAAGCCAGGACACCTGCAACTGGCCCACCGTGATTTACATGCTGGGTGTGGTGAATTGGAGAAGCGAGTGGTTTTTAACTGAGAGTGCTGCAGTAAGAGCAAAGATGTCACTGCTGCAGATATTGTGGAACATTTAAGCAGTAAAACTAAAAATTATATAAACTGGACAAAGGAAACAGAACTTAACTTTTAGCTTCTGAAATAATCAGTGAAGTCGTGCTGCTGCTTGTGGGTAAATGTTCACAGCGTCTCTTAATGGGAAGTCAGACAACAGCTCTGCAGCTCTGCTCTGCACTCTATGTTCACATTTTTAAATATGTAATTAATATTTTCCCTGTATCCCTTTAAAACCTGGTTAGACATCAGTTTTCTTGTGCTGCGCTCAGACGCCTTTGAAAAACATTGGGAAAAATTTGATGACCAACTTCAAAAGAAAGGTCACATGAATTGCAAGGAGTTAGTAAAAGAAAAATGAGTGGAAATTTGTTTTAAAAATGAGTTTTTATTATATAAGATTATCAAAACAGGGGTTGATATCAAAAAGTATTTTAGCCACTTTAAAAAATACCTACCTAAAAAATCAATATCAGTCCAAGTGGACGCTCTATTTAGAGTATTTTCACCACTTTACCTCGCCGTCACACAGCCTTTTCCTTTGGCACAACATTTCTCAGCTGCTGCTGGTGAGCTGTGGGCCAGAAAGTGCTGTTAGTGACTGTTATGCAATCCAACTGAAACAAAACTTATATTTATTATACTTCTATTGTATTTTGTAGGTAGGCGTTTTTTTAAAGTGGCTAAAACACCTTTTAATATACCTATTTAATATCACCCCCCATACAGCAGGGTAATGCTGAGCTGCAGAGTCCACGCTTTGTCTGTTTCTGCAAACGAGCCACTTAGGGCCTCCATGAGAAACACTGATAATGACCACATCTTATTTTATAGACACATTTTTTATGAATAATTGCTCTGAATAAATAGTTCTTCTCAGTATAAGTCACCCTTTATCACACCAATTGAATGCTTTAGTGTGATGCAACAGCAATGGGAAAACTATTAGTTAGCATTAGCAGTAACTTTATAAGCTCTGGTACAGCTGTGAGAGAGTAAAAATGGATATAAAATGGATAACATACATCGTTTCCATAAATTCTTTGTGCAAACATTAAAATCCGCTCATCGTGGGTCATTGATTAAATACACTGAATGGTTATTGTGGATAATATGGTCACAATACCAATACCGTCATAAACATGGGTCCCGTTTAATCCTTTAACTTTAAAAGTATAAATTCAAAGTTATCAGAGGCTGGCTTTCACTTTCAGTAAGCAGCAATTCCTGCATAATATACATTTTAATGTATTAAAAAATAAATTCTTAAGCAGCTTTCTAACTATTTTTGGTCTGTGTGGTTCACAGTCCATCCAGAGGAGACTGGAGGAGATCGAGGTGACCTTCAAGGAGTTGGAGGATAAGGGTGTCATGTTGGAGCAAAGTCTGCGAGGAGAGGCTGGTAAGATTCAAATGTTCATCTGTTTTTTCATTCCTGATATACTAAAGGCTCTTTATTTTTATTTATTTATTTTTTTCAACTTTTTTTAAGAGCACAACAGTTTAAATTGTTTTTCACTAGGGCTGCACTATGTGGCAAAAATGTGTGATAAACCTGTTGAATATCACAATAAAGACATTATTTGTCATAAATAAATATACATTAAACTGGTCTCAGTCCTGCCATTCTGCTGCTTTCACTATCCTGCTGAAATACAACCAAAAAAAAGGAAATTATCTTATTTTAAGTTTATTTTCAACAGAAAATAATGCAGAAAAAGATGCTTAGAGTGCTTTATAATTTTTGAATTCCCTATTAAGTGTATGATTTCAGTGCACTCATGCCATTTTTTAAGCTAAAGTGTACTGTTAAACTGTGTAATATACCATTGCACCATTGCAATAGCACATATGTACTGTCAGCTAATACGTATATCAATATTAGATTTTTTTTTACACCCCAATATGAGTATCAGCATTGGCCCCCAAAATACAGTATAATTCATTCTATAGTTTTAAGCCCATATGCAATCAAACATTGTTATATACTGTTGCTGGAAGAAGATGTTGAATTTGTAGTTTTCAGTAAATTCATTTGTCTTCTTCTGGTAATTGAAAGTGGAGAAAAAAATGCAAATGAGCTGCTTATTTTTTTGTTGTTTTTTATTTAAGCAAAAAAACAAACAAGAAAGTTTCTGCTCTGCAAAAGTTAAATATACTTATTATAAATACCAGGCATTTAAAATAAGAAATATAGTGAGCACTAGACATACTGTACTAAAAGTACATGTATTTGTATATTGATGGGTTAGAATGTTTAAATTTGAGCTGAATTCACATGTAACTGCCTCCAGATTGAGAGAGAAGCATATTAGCCTGAGGGCTATTTCTCTGTCGACAAGCTCATTTACTTATGGATGTTTTGTCGCACACAGCACACCGCTTTATCTAGAATTATCATAAAAACCTGTCTTACTCTTTTTTTGTTTCAACTTTCTAAACAAACATCATGCACAGAAACCCAAACAGTGTATTTCTTCACCTCCAGGCAGCAGCGGCTCCCCTGAAATGATCGAACACTGGATCCAACTCGTGCACGAGAAGAACGCGTTGGTGTCTGAGGAGTCTGACCTCATGGTGGCGTGAGTGAACACCTTGTGAATTCATAAAGCAACGCACAGAAGCAGCCTGTGTGGTCACAGCGGGAATACAACGCAGCTTTTGTGCAAAGCAGAATGGAAGCTGTTATGTGGCTGCTGTGTGGCCACAAAACAGCAGACGTCCACATCAAAACACTGCAGTTTTTGTTTGTTCTCACCTTTGCAGCAACCAGTCGTCTTCGTAGTCACTTCATAGTTTGTGGTGTGGCCTCATGATGACCTGCAGCTACAACAGGATGTGTAATGTCGACATGACTCAGCTGATGTTTGTTTTTCTCTCAGGTCCCGACAGCTGGAGCTCGAAGACAAGCAGAGTATGCTGGAGTTGGAGCTCAGGAAATACATGGAGATGAATGGTGTGTATTTTAGTGTGCACACACACATATGAGCACATTTGTTGTTGAAGCTTGTTGAATAGGCCTTATTGATTCTGAGGCAGTTAGAGAAGAACGAACCAACTCAAAAACCAGCCCCAGTTGTGTTTAGCCGAGGCTATAGAGACAATTATAGCCTGATTCCTCCTCTGATGAGAACATCAGTGTTTTTGAAACTTGGCCCTGTTCACCCAGTCCTGCAAACAAACTGTGCATTTTGTAACATAACACATCAGCCCAAATATAAGACACTCACACACTTTATGGAAATTTCATTAGAACAAGTGTGAACCCTCCTTGGGCAAAAACTGAGGCCACAAAAGGGTGAGCAAACACATCTCTCTCAAGCAGTTTCAATGCAAGAAAGACAAAATGTACATTCCTCTGCAAACATGCTCTCTAAAGTTCAGCTGAATCTAATATGAGGCTCAGCTCTCTGAGTTACGCTGAAAACACACCAAGCAGCAGCCAAATGCAGCTTGTGAGGTGTGTTCATGGTGTCAACATACGTCAACATGTCACAGGAGTCACAGGAATCTGTTTTCTGATTGGTATTCTCCAGCAGCAATTCGCTAAGTTAAACTATCACCAATTTTAAGTTTGGACCTCTTCGCAGCAAATTCAAACAGTCTTGGTTTTTGTTGAAAAAAGACAGTAACATGCTGATGGCTCTTTTAGGGTTTAGGGTAAAATTTTGGGTGATTTCTTCTTAAATTGCTTTTTGCCTTCAACCCATAGGTTTTTTAAAAAAGAAATCAGGCCAATTTTCACAGGTTTCTAAATGTTAAAGTGTGCATATGTGTCTGTCTGGCAGATAAGACATCAGAGCAGCAGAAAGAAGAGGACCGTGTCCTTCAGCAGATGATCGACGTTGTGGACATGAGAGACTCCCTGGTGTCATTTCTGGAGGAGAAGAGGCTGAAGGAGATAAGCGAGGAGCAGGAGGCCTTCTGCATTATGGAGGCCAAACGGCACTCGAAGGCAGGAGCTCAGGTTCACTGGGCGTAAGGTGTTCACACACGCACATACTCAACATGACCCTGTACGTACAGTGCGGTCGATTCCCTCACATCTACCGCATGTGAGACTTGCTGCTTTTAGACTTAACTTTTGCAAAGCCAAAGATGTTACAGAATTGTTGCGGAGGGCAAACCCACCACAAGCGGTCCCTCAAGGATGACGAGTGGAAGCTGATGGGCCAGAGGCTGAGTGAGTATCAGTTGCAATCCGCCCCCTAGAGGGAGACATAAGCCTGGGGATCTGAGGCTTTTAGTCGACACGTCCAATGACTCTGCGGCTAAGCCCTGCCTGCAGTGATAGCAGGGTCACAGCAATAGACCACAAATGAAAAAGGACTCCTAATGTCGGCTGCAACAACCTCACAGCAAATAATCATAACCCATCCTGGGACTTGACCTGGTTTTGGTGTCGGTTGGAAACGTGTGACTCAAGTGAAAGACGAAGCAGCATAAAATTGACAGCGGCGGGGGAACCTGCAGCAGCTCTGGAGCCTTAGAGATAGATCTAAAGCACAGGATCGTGTTTTTGAAAATACTTTGGTGTTTATTTTACTTGTGAAATCATGACTAAGTGCTACAGTACACAACAACATACTATATACATATCATAATTCTATGTTTAATATTTGTATACTGAATTCTAGGAGTATGACGGTGGAGAAAAAAGGTAAAATATTAGAATTATTAAAATCCGTTATTAGATTTAATTCTATTATCCAGTTTACTTTTCATGAATTTTATGGATTTTGTAGCACTTCCTGCTGTTCACCATGTCCTTTTCTTGATGGCACGTTGGATAGTTAATCTCAGGGGTCGATTGTTCAGTCCTCTCGGATCAGAATTGGGGGGTTTTTCACCGATGGCCTTCAACAGTCGGCTGCTCTTCATAGCGGTGGTGTATTATACGAACACACGGGGATAAATGAAAAACGGACTGGTTTAATCTATTTATAAATGCCATCTTTAATCATTTGCAGGTGTTCCTATTCATGTGCTGGTGGAATAGCCGAAATCCAGACAAAGAGCAGTTTGTTGTTCGTGAAAAGGAGCCTTACACATTCATTGTTCTGCTGCCATTTTGTGCCACCTGGACGGCACTTCACAGTATATCAAATAAAGATCACGCACTTTGATGTTTTAGGTTTCGTGTTTTTGATCGTACACTAAGTTCTTTACTGGAGCACGTCCAGTCCTCTCAGGTGTTTTGTTTATTTCTGTAATGTTGCCATAACGTTTGACCCTTTATGTAAGTGCAGTACAGTTTACTGTAGTTATATAAAAGTTTTTGACAGCAGGTGCTATTCTAACTTCTAACCTCTAGGGTGCACACTTGTCTCTTAAAATTGCCAGTAAATTAAAGACAGTAACACTAAGTAGTACAGAAACTCCTCAACTTATAGATGAAAGAAGAGTTCAGATCCTTTATGTAAAACTAAAAATCAGCATCATTCAACATTCAGAATGTTATTTAAGTCCAAGTAAAGAAGTATTGTCAATAACGTTTACTTACAGTATCAAAAGTAAAAGAACCCCTTTAGCAAAAATAGTTTTTTTAGTGTTTTATTGTTATTTATGAAAAATGTGATTATTACTACAGATAAATCAATGTGTAAGTTCATCATCATCATCACTCGGACAGTGTGATGATCCAGTGGTTATCACTGTCACCTCACAGCAAAAGAGGATTCAGGGTTTCAACCCACCGACCAGCTGGGGCTCTTCTGTTTGCATGTTCTCCGCGTGCCAGCGTGGGTTTTATCAGGGGTTGCTATTTTCCTCCCACAGTCCAAAGAGATCCATCTTTCCATTGACGTTCATCTGGGGACCAGGTTGCGGGGGTCAGCAGGCAGAGCAAAATACTCCAGACAACCCTCTCCCCAGCAACGCTTTCCAGGTCCTCCTGAGAGACTCCAGGGCGTTTCCAGGCCAGATGAGATATATAATCCCTCCAGCATGTTTTAGATCCACCCGGGGGCCCCCTGACAGTCAGACGTGCTCTAACACAAGGCGCCCAGGAGGCATCCTTATCAAATGCTGAACCATCTCAGCTGACCCCTTGTCCGAGCTCCCTCAGGATGTCTGAGCTCCTCACCCCATCGCCAAAGCTCCCACTGCACAAAAAATCTGCTAACACCGACCAACATCTGGCCTTTTAACACAATGAGAATGCATACGATCGTCTCTGGCTCCAATTGACATTGATGGGAACACAACACCCTGGTGAATGCGGTAATTTCAGCTCCTTAACTGGCGAGGTGCTTTTACACACCGTCAGTAATAACCCTCCATCTCCTCCTAAGCAGCACTAAAACACAGAACACAGAGGTTGAGAGAGAGACTTAATAAGTTAGAGACATGAAGAGAAGAGGCCACTGAAAAGTTTTAAAAGACCTCTGTTTCTGCTGCTTTCTACTGTTAACCTGTTCTCCGGCCTGTCCGTGACATCGCACGGACATCCCAACAAAACAACCCACAAACACATTTTCATAGTGTGGTATTAGTACTGTTACACAGAAGCGTACAGACAGGCAGACTTGTGGGAATACAGTATTTATTTGGTGTTCCTGTGTTTGAAAAACATGTGTGCATGTGCTCTTTTTGGTGGGAAAGTGGTATAAGGCTGCGCCCAGCCACCCTCCGAAGTAAACTCATTTTGGCTTCTTGTATCCGCAGTCTCGTCCTTTCAGTCATGAACCTAAGCTCATGACCATGGATGAGGGTCAGAACACAGATGGACCAGTCAGACAAGAGCTTCGCCTTCCGGCTCTGTCTGACAATCTGGTGCAACTCCTGCATCACTGCTGATGCTGCGTCAAACCACTTGTCATCTTTCCTTCTACCTTCGCTCGCGAAGAAGATACTTGTACTCCTTCGACTGGGGCAGCAGTCTTCCAACCAAGAGAAAGCTGTTCACTGTTTTCCAGCAGAGAAATGGCCTCAGGTGCTTACTCATCCCAGCTGCAAACCACCCCAATGCATGCTGGAGGTCACAATGTGATGACGCCAACAGAAACACATCATCTGCAAAGAGCAGAGATGCAGTTCGGAGATCCCCAAACCGGACCCCCTTCCTCCCTCCACATGTGCTTTGAGATCCTGAGAATCTTCTAACTTCATTGTATTTGAGAGCAGGCAGACATCTCTACGGCCGATAACACTCTGTAACTCACATGTAAGACTGATAAATAGCATTACTGTAAGAGGAAAAATAGTCATTTTTAATTTTGGTGTGAAGTGTCCCTTTAAGTACAGCACCTGAGGAAATGCAGTTAGTTACAATCTACTGCTACAGCCAGTACATCACAAAATTTATATTTAAATAATTTAAACACTGAGGTTTGTAAATATAGATAATAATAAAATAGTAACATAAATATATGTGTGTGTGGACTAACTGTAATATTTTATGCGACATATTGATCTTTCAGGTGAATCCTGTGTGGACGATGAGCACTGTTTATGGATGTTCAGCGATGAAGCTTAAACGTGAGTAAATACAGATAATTAGAGCCTACATTAGTATAAATAATGTTTGTTATAACACACTTCACAGAGAAAGGAACCAGTGATTAATTACTTATGTAACATCGACTGTGTTCAGATATCACGCATGGGTGGCTAGTTTCATGTGAGCACTAACTTCACTTTAATCTCAGGTTAAGTGAACACTGAACACTTTTAGCACCACTTCAATTAATTTACGTAACACTTTTTAACTGCCTCAAAATAACTCATTTAAGTTTAATGGATTTATAAATCTAGATTACTTTCGCTGAATCATTTTTTCGAAGGTCTGTAGATGTGATGAGTTTTTTATGACTCGTCATTGTTTGAGAGCCGCCTCACTCAAACTCAGACCACATTTCAGCAACAGATCAGGTTATATAAGGCATTGAACAATCAGCTGATCCCATTAGTGTGATCCCATTGGCCGTTCATTTAGTCGCAATGGATCTTGAGAGCCTGAGGTGGTGGTAATTGTTTGGTTTTTCCTCTTAGGAGCAGGGGCAGCTTTGTTTTACATCAATGTAACAACATGATTGAAGCGGGAGTGGAGGTTAATCCCACCAGCAGGGGGTTAAAAAGCTCAAACTGATCCTGTTGTCTCTCTCTTAAGCTTGTTGGTGATGTAAGTACAAGAGTCAGGCCATGTTTCAGTGCTTTATAAACCTTGAAAGACACGACACTGAAGAAGTACTCAAATACTTCAGTAAAAGTAGCAGTGCTGCAGTGTAAAAATACTCCACTACAATAGCATTCAAGTCTGGCTTTCAAAAGCAAAGCAAAATAGATTAAATGAGCATAATTACACAGTAAAATATTTGACTGGACTTGTAAATTACGGGGTAGTAGTTGCATCACTTTCACAGAAAGTTACTGTATCATTTTTACAGTAATGTATTGTGAAATTGTACAGTTAGTCCCTGTAAAATCCTGGAAACTTGATGCTTGTAACAGAGTATTTTCATAGTGTGGTATTAGTACTGTTACTTAAGTAAAGCAACTGCTTACTTCTTCTACCAGTGAATTAAGAAAACTATTGAACTGTACTCTACTGAAACATGTTGATTTTTTTGGAATATTTTTACAGCTCTGGTATTTCTTTGACAAAAAAAAGATCTTTAAGGCTTAATTACTGACTAAAATCAGGGTACCTACTATCATGGAAAACCTGGAACAGTCATGGATTTTCAAAATCACATTTTCCAGGCCTGGAATTGGTGAAAAAACATTGAAACTTTTGGAAAAATCACAATATTCTGTTGTATGTAATGAAATTATTACTGTAATCCAATGTAAAATCAAGTCTTACAACTATGTGTCCATGATCTCTCTGAATGGTACATTTATATAATTTTATATTTTTAATCTCAATATATTGATTTAACCATTTGAAATCTGGACAAACATCAGTTTTCTTGTGCTGCGTTTAGACGCCTTTCACAAGCTATTTGACCCTTAGAAACTTGAGCAAATTGTTTTAATTTCATTCTAAAACATAGGGGGGGAGGCAATGACCAACTTTGCAAGAAATTCCCACAAATTACGTGAAATTAGTAAAAGGTGACAAGAGAATTACCTAAAAATTAGTTTTAAAAAAGAGGGGAGAAACTATTAGAAAATTATCAAAAGAATGGAAAATTTTCAAGAAAACTATTTTTGTAATTATAACAATTTTATATTTAAAATGTTACAGATTTTTTTTCTTATTTTCAGGTAATTTTCTTGTAATTTTATTACTAGCCTAATTTTTTCACTAATTTTGGGGCCGTGTCCAGTTAAGTTGCTTGTTGCTTTCTCCCTACATTTTTGAAAGAAATCAAACGTATTTGCTTTGGTTTCAAAGGCTTAATATGTGGAAATAGTTCTGATAATCTGTGCTATCATGCAAACTGAGTACTGTTCTCCGAGCAGTCATTTCCTGTTTTTTGTAACTGTCCTTTAGTGCTGCTCAAACGCTCTGTAATTGCAGGCTGTAATAACTGCGACCCCACCACTGCTCTGCTTTTGTGCAGATTAACATTCATCATCAAACCCGACGCTCTCATTACAGAAGCTGCTGTGTCCTGCCGGCCTGTCGTCGTCTCTCCTGATTGGAAAACACTTCATCTCAATCAGCTTCTGAAAACAAACACCTGAAATGGAGGATGATCATGACAACCTCTTGACCCAGTATCCATGACAACATAATGAGGTGGTCCAGCTATTGATGCTCTGTATGTACAGCACGTGCCAAAAACTGAGGTAGGCTGCATCTGATGCTATAAAACTCCCACGGTATCAACACTGCAGCCTTTGATGGCAGACAAAATCATAACAGCACCTTTTATTCACCTGCATGTGATGTTAATGTTACTTTTGTTCAGAAATATTTGTGGATAATTTATCCTGCACGGCACAGACTTGCTTTGTGTCCTTGTTTTTATTGTGTGCAGTAAACACGAGCAGAGAAGGTTAACTGAGTTTTCAGTTGTCCTCTGTCACTGCGTAGCTTGTGTGCAGCAGGTGAAATGAGCACCTGCTGCAGATTAATACATAAGCCTGTTAAAGGTTGCCCCTGAAGACCACGCTGTGTACTGCGACATGCTTAGAGCCTAATGCTGCGCTCATCCCGTCTGTGGCCCAGCGATGAGATTTCTGCTCAAGTGTGAAAACATGTTTGCAAAAACTTTTACTGCAACCTCTCTCTGCCACCTTCTGATAAGGGTTTAAAAGATTTAACAAATGGCTCTCTGCAAAAATCATGTACCAATGTTTTATAGATCATCAATAAGCCGTTAAATTGAACATCTTTTAGGTTTCCAGGTCATAAAAACTATACCGAAACAGCTGCCTAGTATATTTAAAACTGTAGATTTGATTAATTACAGTGAAAACAGCTTAGTAGTGACTAATTAAAACCTACACTTTTAGACTTAATGACGTGTTGCTAGGCAATGTGAATGCCTATTAATGCATCACAACATTTAGGCTTATTTATTATTTCCAAAATAAACACCATGGGAAACTTATTATACAACCTCAGTATTGATTGATCTATAAATCTTTAGTTAATGACTTATCACAGTGCTTATAAAAAAAAATTCAACTGGAAGTTTTAATTTTTTATCTTTCAACATTGAGTCAAAGTAGATGTAATGTGGCTTTTTTTTTTTTACAATCAATTGTCAAAAAAAAAAAAAAAAAAAAAGGCCATATTTATTTAGAGAAATGGAACTTGTGACCTGGAGGCTGTAAATCTTGCAAAAAAGTATTTTGTTTTTTATATTGAAAGTTAATTTCGGTCACCTTGTGGAGATCTGTTTTGCACCATTAAACGATTTTTTTCTGTTGATCAGGCTAAAAAAAGGCCATATTAATATATTATAACTCAAATACAACATGAAAACTAAAAAACTGAATTAAAATGCAATACTCTCAGGGGCTCTGTAAAGTATAATTAAGCTATGATCTATAGCTCGGTCAACAGTGAGGTTGTGAAAAATCTCTTATGTTTATTTGGTGACACTGAAGTTATAAATGTTATCATCCATTAATAAACATTCACTGTAACTTAGTGAGCTGTTAGTTACCCTCTATAAACCTTTATAAATGGTGCCTTATACAAAGTCAATGATGCCAATTTAGAATTTTTGTTGATAGATTCAACAACTTTTCAGACTACCCAAACAACTTGCTAGCAAAAACACTGGATCATAAAAAAACAAAACTGGAGACCATATTGCGATTTTACCGCTCCAGTCGCTGTGAGCTGACACTTAAAACGCATGTCGGCCAGGGGCGTAAAGTGGAGGGCCAACAGCCCACTTCCCCACCTCTGCCTCCCCTGCTCGGACCACCACATCCATTTTCAAACTCAGTCTTCATTTTTATCTCAAATATATTGTATAGGGTCATCTTTCAGGTTTCATTCTGCTGTCTTTGGCTCACTGAATATATGTAATCACAAAGTTTAACAAATAGAAAACATCGATGAATCAAATATTCATAATATTAAGAGTCATAACAGACCTTGTTTGTAGGTCAAGGTGTCCTGCAACAGTTTTACAGACGTGTCTTTGGTAATGTTAGCCTTTGAGGAAAATGCTTTTTGCACCACAGAGAATTGTTTTACTCCAATACCTCAAGTGGCCAATGATTTGGATGATGGATAAATAAATAATAATAATGAATGAATAGAATAATTTGGTGTTCCTGGGGGTCTGAAGTTACCACTACTCTAGGTGCCACAACCAGGTTTTGCCACAAAAACACTTTTACAAGTAAAACAATACCCCCCATAGCAACATTGTTAATGTTGGTAACAACAACAAAAAAAAAATTGCAGGTCATATTTTTTGCATTTGGCAGTTTGAGTAACATCATCACGCAATGTCATAGTAATTTAGCAACTTTTAGCAATAAATCAACCTGTCTTATAGCAACTTCCCCTGACAGTTACTTGACATCACTACCTGTTGTCAAAGCGATGATCACTCAGCTGAAAAAACAATGTGCGTGTGTGCATACTTGCGCATGCGTATGCACATGTTGCTGTTATGAATGAATCGTGCAGTTTGGGAAAAGCTGTTCATTTCTGCGCAAGACGCGCCGTTTTCTGTGTAAACCTGTAGCTTCGTGGAAGATGTCTGCAGCAGCTGCAGCAGCCTGAAGTGAAGTCTGAGCCTTAAGTCTCAATGAGCACCTGTGACACTGTGAGCAGCCCCTCCCCTCGCCTCTCTCCATGGATGTAATCTCTGACTTGCCAACAGGTATTTGTAATGTCCCAGACAAAGTAAGCTGTCCAGACCGCGGCGAGCATTCTGCAGGAGAGTCAGAGCAGAGCCCCAACAGCGCACAGTCTCTAGGTGAGTCACAGTCTCTTTTCTTTATGAAGTGAATCACTTGGACGTGGATCAATCTAACTACTGTTTAATTTAAAAAGCTGCAGATCTTGAGCCCAGAATCAGACGGCCAGTGTTGCCTTATTTGTATTCTGCGCGTAATTTCGGATGTTTTGAGGGTTTTGCGTTAACGCGCAGCTTCGTGAGTCATTTTTTGAGCGTTAACTTGTATTTGATGGTGTTATCGCTCAGCAGTGAGAGCTGCGTGGATCTGAATCTCTGATCACTCGGCGTTGTCTTTGCCGCAGAGTGATCTTCCCGCGGATGCCGCATCCAACTTGGTGTTGCTGGTGAGAGTAGAGGGGCTGCAGAGCACCAGCCACTGTCACTTACTATCACATCAGCTCTCTTTGCTTTTTGTGCTATCATCCTTTCATTGACCGGTGATTTGATTCGGGGTAGAAACGCGCAGTTAGACTGTAAACCTGCAGGTGAGACAAGTGGGACTCATCTGCAGAATAAAGATTCTGTGGAAGGATTTTTTGCACAATTTAAGGAAACAACAGTAACCGCATTGGCATGTGGATCACTGCTGCAGGTTTTTATTGCGCAAAGGAGTTTTGCAGTTCTGCTTGGACAAATTCTCCAGCATCCAGGGGGTACCTCTGCAGCTGAGTCGCATGCATGCTTCGCCAAAAAAATAACACAACACAGCGGTGGAAGAAATAATTACTGCGGGGGAAGCCAGAGTGAGCAACAGGGGAATAAAATGCGCAGCAGCTTTTGTTTTCTTGTTGTTGTGGGAAACACCAGACCCTCAGAGCAGCGTGTGCGTGAATGGAGAATGAATGAATCAGTGAGAGGATGCTGTATAAATAGTCTCAGATACATTACTAATGTCATGTTTGGCAGCAAGGGTACAATAACCATCTCATAAAATACTGCGGTTTCACGGTATAACCCAAATATTGTTATTTATTTATTTATATATATTGTAAAAATTGAAACTTTTTTTTAATAGAAGTATTTGTAACTGTCATGGAGGAAAAGAGATATGCTCGCACAGATGAGTCAATAGTAGGAATGATAACAATTAATCAACAATAGATTAATGTCATTAAGAATTGAATCAAACATTAAATATAGGCTAGGCTACATGCAATATTGTGATGGGAGCTTTGACTGTAAAAACGCATGGTTTTTAAAGTTTTTATGTTGTTTTTTTAAGTTAATTGATTGTTAATATTACTAATAATCGATTAAGGAAAGTTCTTACAATTTGCTACCCTATAGTCTTTAAGCAAATATGCACAATATGATAACCGTATACCTCAAAACAGGTATACAGCTGCAACCAAAGCTGCAACATTTGACTTAATGAGGACAACATGAGGTCAAAGGAAAAAAAAGAAAGTGGTATTGATTCAAAAACTTTGATATCAGTTTTGTTCTTCATCTGTTTCTTATAGATTCCTCTGTTTTTACTGAATGTTCAACATGCGTTTTTCCATGTTAGTTAATACTTTTATTCTTTATTTGAAGTTACTTGTGAGAGGCTCTTCTCTGGTATTTATAGGCTGAGTGTGACAGGGTCAGGTCTCCAGATCAAGAGTCACTAATCTGTTATATAAGAGAAAAGAGGGCAGGAAGGCAAACTAGGTAACCTGCTCATTTAAAGTGCTCCAAATCCTTCCCAGTACCATTGATTAGGTCATTCTTCTTGACTGTCTAATTCTTAAAAATGGTCATTACTTAGGACAAATATTTTGCTCAACATAGGAACTAAATGTCACTGTGTGGTGATCAAACTATGCATAGGACTTTTAAAAAAAAAAGGCAACGATTTTGATAACGATTTATTTTCAAGTACACATTTTTTGACAAATACAGAAAAATATGAACAAGTTTCTCTTGATTTTGTCTCTGTTTGACATGTATTACAAATCTTATTCATGCAGTGTAGTATCATCTGATGCATTATGGGCAAGGCCTGGCACTGCTTTATACTTAATTCTGTGTGCTACTTCCAGGACAGATTAGTTGCTTTAACCTTTTGTCAGCCAGACAAAGACACATGTCCTCCTCATCTGCTCGTCCTCCTGCAGACAGTCTGAGCAGCGAGGCAGACACACCAACCTTCACGCCTGCTTCCTCATGGCTCTCAGATAATCCTGGAGGACTTTCTGTTTATGATTATCATCATGAGACAATAAGCCAGGATTACTGCAGCAGTTTGTCACTGTAAGGAAGCGCAAGCATTTTGGGACTTCAGTGTTGACATCTCTCCTTTTTTTTTTTAATTCTGAAAGAATTCCCTGTTGAAGCGTCTGCAGACATGGGTCGTCAGGAGGCTGACCATGTGTGGAAAAAGGACACTGAAGACATCCGGGACTATTTTGACTTCATGGAGGAGTTGGGATCGTGAGTACATTTTTACTCGATTCACTAGCAGTAGCACTATGATGCAAAGTATTTATTTATCCAAGAAATCTTTATATTTATCTAGTTTTTATTTCCTGTTCAGTTTTTGTATACACTACAGATTTTCTTCCTGTTTGTCTTGGTACTTCTGGGAATGTTTTGCATTGCCGGATGTTTTCTTTCAGTGACATTTAGGGTAAATACAATAAAACTTGTGTGCTGGTTTGCAGATGGCGTGATTACAGATCCTACATGCTGTTTGAGTTGGAGGACAGATTACTGGTTTGATAGGATTGACACGAGGAGGCCTACTTACCGAGGTCTAAGACAACAAGACGCTTTGGCTGTCTGGCTTTCCTGATGACTGCCTGGCTGTGAGTCAGTTTAGCAGTTCATTCACAAAAAGCACAAAGCCATTGTCGTTTTCATTATTTTTCTAAAGTACCTCAAAGAGACACAAAATGACCAAAAAAGACACTCAGTTACCTAAATGAGACACAAAATAACTACTAACAGACAAAAAATGACTACAAAAATGGGCAAAACAACCTAAAAAGAGACATGACATGACAAAAAAGACACCAAATTATCCTGAAAAAACACACAAAATTGACTCAATGAGACACAAAATTACCTTAAGGAGACCATAAACAACTACAAAAAGACACAAAATAACGACAAAAAGGGTCGAAACACCCACAAAGAGACACAAAACCGCAAAAAGATGCAACACAACTACAAAGACGACACAAAAAGAGGACAAAAAAAGGCTCAATTATTTTAAAGTGTGTCTGTCTTGCTCCTCTGTAGGAGAGTTGGGGGGGACCTTTTGCACATCTGTGCCCAGGGCCCCATTGTCTGATAATCCACCCCTGACCATAAACTGTGCACACACTCAGCTAACTGTCTCCTGCGTTGACCTAATTTCTGCAAGGTCAGCGCTGATCATCAGCAGGTCTTCCAATGCTCTGCAGTGTATTTAGCGAGAAGCTGGAGAACAGCAGATCAGAGGCTAACGGTAAATAAAGGTGCGATCGAGCGAGCGCTGCCATAGTGACGTCAGCGTGTTTCTAGAAAAAGTCTGTGCTGAGGGCCGAGGAAGCTGCTGAGAGGTTTTGGCTGAACACATCAGCAGTGATTGGACGGTGAAGGAGGCGAGGCCCTCCTGAGTACACCTCATCATATGATGTGTGGTAGTTTGTGGCAATTATTTTTTATTTCCCCAAAGAATTCTGCAAGTTTACAACACCTCATCTAAAAAATGATGTTTTACAGTGTGCAGTAAAATGACAGGCAAGGCGCTGAAGGATTACTGATACTGTCTGACACTGAGTTATTTCACTGGCTGTTTTCACTTCTGTTTGAAGTGTCAACAGAGTGAACTCCCTGAGGTGTTTTGCCCAATGTCACGTTTTTTTGTCTTTCCGTCTTCCATCACAACAAAAGGAAAAGTGTCCAGAAGGGACAGACAATTACGTAGAACACCAAACACTGCCTTTCCCCATTGGTCCTCATCACATGTAGTGTAAACAACATTGTAATGCTTCCTCGGCAATCAGCACGCCATCTTCTCAGGGGGGGAATGCAACTCCCAAAAAGCACAGAGCAATTTCATTCTAGATGCAGTTTTTGTATTTTAAGCTCCTAAATTTGCACACTCAAATTGGTGCGCCTGTGATTTCTAACTGCCCCTTGTCTTTTTGTTAAGAAAAAAAAGGATGCTGTTACGCATTCATGCTCAGAGCTTTATTGATGATTTCTCTTGAGGGTCATAATAAGCTTCAATGAGATCCGGGGAAGAAAATGAGTTGTGGTAACCAGGGAGAAATCAGCTGAGGATGTGAAGCGCTGCGATGATGCTGTGGGGGCAGTTTGTTCTTGTCTGCCTCCCTAAGCCGTCATTATGCAGAGTGTATGAGTGTGTGTGTGCGCTTTTTAGAAAAAATGCAAACTGTGAAATTAAACAGAAAGATTGTGCTGTTAAAGGGGTAGTTTGATTCTTTTGACGTGGGGTTGTATGAGGTAATTATCCATCGTCAGTATATTACATACAGCAGATGTCAGTCAGCACGCCCCCAACATGGAAGCTAAGCAACATACTGCTGTGGATGGATCTCAGCAACAAAACTTACTTTAGCAGTTCAAGTATACATCACATTGAGAGTATTTTCACTTCTTTACCTTTCTGATGACAGCCACAAAGCAAACAGTCTCTCTAAAAAACAAAAAACAAACTAATTTTAGCTGGCTGAACACTGGAGGTGCTGGCCTACCGCTGCTTCAGTCATTCATTAGTTAGTTGTTGTTGTTGTTGTTGTTTTTGTTTTCGTTGTGTTACTGTGAGACTGTAGTGAATCTGAATTAACCCTTTAGCGCTTTGAAACCTGAGCAAATTTTTTTAAAAACATGGGAAGCATGCAAAAAGTAACTTAAGAAATGACCCAAAAATGAAATAGAAATGAGTAAAAACTTATCAAAAAAAGACCTGAAAATAAGTAATAAATAGAAAAAATACCCATCCCCGGAAAAGCGGAAGAAAATAGATGGATAGATGGATGAATGGATGGATGGATGGATGGATGGATAATAAAAAAAATTACAAAAACAAACTAGGACAATACCTGGAAAAAAATCTGTAACATAATTCTTAATTTCAAGTAATTCTTATAAATTCATGATAATTACAAATTCAGCTTATGGACATTTTTCCCTATGTTTTAAAATAATATTTTCTAAAAGTTCCTGCAATTTAAAGCACATTTCTTGCCAAGTTTGTTATTGCTTTTTTTAGCTGTTTTTGAAAGAAATCAAACCAATTTGCTCAACATTACTTGTAAAAGGCATCTGAGCACAGCACAAAAAAAAGTGATTCAAAAGGTTAAACCCCAAAGTCAGACACTAACACAAACACAATAACTGTTAGAGACAGCGAGAGACCAGCAGTTTCTGAGTTAAGTGATGTTAAATTACTGTTTTTCTCAGTGGAGAGAACAAAATAACAGCTTCATTTTCCCGTTGAAAATAACTGACATTTAGGTAAAGCAGTAAAAAATGCTCTTAATATGACATTAAACTTAAAACTTAAACTTATTTTGATTTATTTAGACTTTTATAGGTGGCTAAATCACATTTTATAACCCCTCCACAGCGGCAGATTGCTTTGGAGCATATTTCTCTAAACTAAAGTCATAGCGACTGATATCTACTGTCTGTTATATGCTTTTCCCAGTTCATAAAAACAGCACTATACTTTTAAACTAATACTGCAGCAGCATGTGTGTCGATGCTCATTAGAGCGCACTCCCTCATCCTTCAGGGTCAGTGTCATCACCTTTTAGATGGAGGGCAGGGCTGTGTCGACACCTGTCTGCCCACTGCCCTTGACATCTGTCTGTGACCCGACCTGCGCTGATGTTCCCAAGGTTCCCTGCCGCACATGCTCAGTTTCTGACCTTTGCGCCCAGAGCCCTCGGCCCGGCACGGTTTCCATTACGTCAGGGATAAAGCGCCCTAATCCGCCAGGCAGAACAACTATTCCCAGACAACGCTGAAGATAGCATGGACAGAGAGCAGAATAATAAGCTTGTGACATGTGAATAGTTAAGCCACAGAGATCTTCAGCGAGCCTTAATTGAACCCCTTGATATTGCTATTTCTGCCGTGTGTTTATTTTAATTCTGATGCGCTCCCAGAAACTGAGGCTGTTTCCACCTCGGTGTGATGCAAGTACACAAAGTAGAAAAACATGATGCAACTTTAATAGCAATAGTAATTACACACAAAGCAGGAGACATTTTGAAGTCATTGGAGGTAACTTAACTTTTAGAGAGAATTAGATGTTGTCTGAAAGTAACAGAACTCATCTACCAGCACCTCTAAAGCTCGTAACTAGTGGTTTTAAGGGCTATTTCTCCCTTAAAGCCACTAATTATGGGCTTTGCACTATTTTTGTCCTTACACTTTTGTTTTTTGTTTGGATCTAGGTTAGCCGATTCCCCCTGTTTGCAGTCTTTATGCAAAGCTTTGCTAAAACATGCTAAGCTAAGTAGAAACATAGAAATCAGAAATACTTTATTGATCCAGGGAGCGAAATTGAGGTTAATTACAGTCGCTCTGATGCAAGCATAGAGAAGTACAGCACCAGTATATACAAATATATAAATCTAAAAATAGAAATACAGTAATAGTAAACAATTAGTACTAGTATGTAAATATTTCAGTATTTTACAAAATGTAGTATGTATAATATGCTCAGTATGTAAGTGTGTAAAATTATAAATGTAAAGAAATACAGTAATATACAATAAGCACTAATATGTGAATATTTCTATTATAATATGGACAAACTGGTGAAAGTGTAAAACATAAAACTTTCTTATGCTATTATGTAATGTATAAAACTAATATGTACTTTCATGTAAGACATCTCTCCAGCCGATATCTCCAACAATATGCAACTCACACCAAAACAATCTGGACTGATAAATAGCACTACAGATAATTTTGGAGTGAACTGTCCCTTTAACATTCAACAATACAAATAAATTGGACTCGCACTACGGTGCTATAAAATAATTTCATGTATTGGAAGCCCAGAAAATAAATTATTATCTCTGCTAAGATAAGTCCAATTTCATGAACAAATCATCTTCGGTTGGCTGAGAAAAATTGAAAGTACATCCGCCAAGAGGCCAACTCTCTGCAGTTCAGGTCGTCATGTTTTATTAAAAATTCCCCAATTTTAATAGGAGGGAGATCTCCTTGCCTCTTGCTGGGTGAGACTCGATTATCTTTTTCTGTGATGTTTCAATGAAACCGCATCATCAATAACTCAATGTCCATATGTTTGTGTGTTAATGAACAGGGGGGCGTTCTCAGAGGTTTACATGGTGAAGGAGAAGAAGACGGGAAAGCTGTTTGCCATGAAGTGCGTGAAGAAGAAACAGAAAAGAGACCTCAATCTGGAGAATGAGATCACTGTGCTGAGAAGGTAAGTAACGTGAATGTTTATGAGCCTTCAACTCTTCATTTCGTATTCTCTCAGTAGTCGGAGCGAGGAGGAAGCACATTGATCAGCTTTCTCTTTAAAATGTTGTTAATTTTGTAAATATGTGAATTTTGTCACCTGATTTTGACTGTATCCTGCTGTTTCCCTGAACAGAATCAAACATGACAATGTGGTCGGGATGGAGGATTTCTATGAAAGTCAGACCCATTACTATCTTGTCATGCAGCTGTGAGTTTTTACATTTTTATTTTGTTTTTAAAATGATCAGGTTAGCTAATTTAAAAAAAGGATTTAACATCAAGTTTTAAATGGTAGCGGGGTCCTCTGATCAGTGTTTCAGGCGGCGAGCTCTTTGACCGTATTCTGGACCGGGGGGTTTACTCGGAGAAGGACGCCAGCAACGTGATCCAGCAGGTGTTGCAAGCCGTCAGCTATCTGCACGAAAACGGAATAGTGCATCGTGACCTGAAGGTATGAACGGACGATATCACAAACACATCACATCAGCTGAACCACAAGTGATATAAATTTAAAACATGGAACTAAATAGTGGGTTTACTCAAGTACATTGTGGGAAAAAGTTACGGGATCTTAAATGAAAAGCGCCAGACCAGCAGCTCCAGTGTTCAGTGAGGTAAAATTACTGTTTTTGACGGTGGAGTCTGGCTTTGAAGACAGCATAGATAAGTGTCAGTTTTAGTACAGTTCCCTGTCAGAAAGTGTATTTTTCTAAAGTACTTAATATACAACTGGATAAATAGGAGCTGAATTCGCTGCACAAGTTGCGTGAGAGTTTGCAAATGGATATTTAGATGTAGTATTGCTGTTATTAATCACAGACTTCTATAACTTTAATTCATCAAGAATTTTCTCCATTTTTGGATTCTTCATTCAACGTGGATGATGAGAGAAAAACAAATTTTTCCTCACAAATTCAAGGTGTCATTGGGTGAGAAACTGAATACAACTGGTCATATGGGGGCGGGGGGTGAAGTATTCCTTTAAGTTGCTGCTGTGTTCAAATAATATTCTAAATATACTGTAGAAAAGATTAATGTATTTTAAATTAATTTATGATTTCCAGCAGAGCACTTCATACAATAATATTTTAATATTCTAAGATTTTTTTCAGAGTTAGAATTTCTGAAAGGAATAGCAAGACATTTTAAAAAGAGGGCTGATTTGCATACACTCTGAGATTTAGAGAAAAAAACAATATCACTCTCATATCTGTGCATTCAATATGCCTCAGCTAGCAGACTGTTGTCTTAGCATAAGGGCTGGAGACGGGGAAACAGCTGGCCTGGATCTGTGCAAAGTTAATGTTAGATGAGATTTATTTTTATGTAGATTTTATTTTATTTAGTAGATAACCATATTCTATTCTCTGATTTATTTAGACAAATAAATGTAGTCTAATACTAATAGAAGCAAGTTGTGGTTTAACAGGTTATGCACCAGATTATTTCTTTTTCTGTAGCTTCATATTTACCATACAGACATGGGTTAGGGTTAGTGTGGGTTAGGGTTGGAGAGTGGTTTATCTCATCTAACACTCCGCAAAAATTAATAAGCGTATTTCCAGTTTTGCAAGACTGCAACACCTTCACTTCTAATGCTTACAGCTCCATTCACAGATGGGTACTTTAACAGGAAGTGTTTGTTCCTCCACAGGTGAGGTAAGACTTTGACAAGTCCTTCGTTGAGGACATCAGTGTGTGATGTCCTGTCTTGTTTTGTCCTTGTGCAGCCCGAGAACATCCTGTACTACAGCCAGGACGAAAACTCCAAGATCATGATCAGTGATTTCGGGCTCTCCAAGATGGTAGAAAACGACATCATGTCGACAGCCTGTGGCACCCCGGGATACGTAGGTAAGGAGACGTGTCTGTCTAATGAATCATGTATGGACACTTACTGAGTAAGGGGGACTTAAATGGATCAGAGACATATAAGACACAAAGGGGTGAAACATGAAGACAGGACAGACCATATGTAATATTTATATCAGTGTTTCTCTGCTTACATGCCTAACTAGAGCAATCACTGAAATAGCTTTTGACTTTTTTTCTTACTTTTTTTCAGCTCCTGAAGTTTTGGCGCAGAAGCCCTACAGCAAGGCAGTGGACTGCTGGTCAATTGGAGTCATCACCTACATCCTGTAAGTATTACGCCATAGTGAATGAGTGCATGCACCATTAGACTGAGATAGAAAGAGGAAAGCAAAAATTAGACTCCTAAGATTGCAAATTGGCTTCAGGTTTTCCTTTGTGGCAGGATTTTCAGATTAAAAGCCCTGCTTGTCATGCATGTGTTACGCATGACACAGTTACCTAAATACAGAATGCGGAGATTGAACTATAGCACCACCTAGTGAGCATGCACATGCTGTTTATCTGCACACATAAGTACATAAATGAAACATATCTTTCTTTTAACATTAACAAATGATTCTGTTTCAGACTCTGTGGATATCCCCCCTTTTATGAAGAAAGTGAGTCAAGACTGTTTTCCAAGATCATGAAGGCGCAGTATGAGTTTGACTCACCCTTCTGGGATGATATTTCTGAATCTGGTAATTACACTGAGCATTAGACATAACGTGCTGCATTTGCTTCATTCTTCCATACAGCCCTAATATATGTGTTTGTCTGTATGTGTGTGTGTCACCTTTTGATCTGCAGCTAAAGATTTTATCCGTAACATGATGCAGAAGAATCCCAGTATGCGCTACTCCACTGACCTCGCTCTCAGACATCCCTGGTGAGTGTCAATCATTGTTATGATGCACTAAATTCATCTCTTAATGTGTTAAATTGTGTCATCTTTTTATGTTAAACTCATTGTTTATGGTAGAAATAAATTAGTTCCTTTAAGGGCATAGGTTTTATTTTAGCATTTATGGGGACAAATATTAAGCAGGGAGTAGTGGAAATGTCTTTATTTTTGTGAAGGAAAACACCAAATTCATGCAACAGGTGACTACTCAATATATAAAAAAATAGATTTAAAATTGAATTTTCAAAAATTGAATAAAACTGGAATAATGCAAAATAAAAGTATAATTTCAACATCATTTAATGTTATCTCCACTGTTCATTAGTCCACATAAATTAATTAATTTTCATTAATTTATATCTCCCTGGACTTCAATAGCAGATGTGTATTATAATATTTTCAGCAATAAGTAGCCATATTATGAAAATAGGCTCATCATTTTACAAGAATAAAGTCATAATATTGCAAGAAAAAAATCTACCTGCCCTATAGTCTTCTTTGCATTACATTATCAAAATAAATGAAACGCACTGTCCCTCACTGAATGAATACAAGACGCAATTTGTCCCTTATTTTTGCCAATTCTGTCCTCCCAAAATATTATTAGGTTACAATAAAATGTAAAAATGTAGGCTACTGAACCACATTTAGAATAACACACAACAATTATATATTTTTATTAATTTCATTTTTTGAAAGCTGTGTATATATCTAAAAGATTTCATTATGAGTTAGTGCTTTTTACTGTGTGGTTCTTATCCCAGATAGTAGTTAGAACAACCAACAGTTAAAGAAAATGTACCATAATCCCGAGATTTATCACATTTTAGATACACTACAAACTTAAGAGAGCAGTGTGATGTACAGCAGACAGGAGTGTGTCCACACAGATGGGTTCAGGCTTATTGACTACCTTGAAATATATTTAAGCGTTGTTCCGTCGTCTGTTTCCCAGGATTATCGGGAAGACGGCCCGCAGCCAGGACATCTACTATTCTGTCAGCGTTCAGATCCAAAAGAACTTCGCCAAGTCCAAGTGGAAGGTCAGTCCTCCTCACTGATGTCTTGGCTCTGATGTGGTAAGCCTGACAAGGGCCTGCAGTTTACAGGAGATTATTCCGGTGCCTACCTAAATCCTTCCTGATTAAGGACAGTTTAATAAGATATTGTTCTGTAATCAAGGCCACTGATGGCTGATTGAGGGCTCTTATTGTCGGGGGAACCAACTTGATTTCTCTGCTGTAAAAACATGAATCTTTGTCTGTATATACTCAGATCTGGTGCTGCAGAATCACTGTCAGCAGTTAAAGCTGGGATAAGCAGTTTTATTTTGGCGCTATTGGTCATAGTAAACTTTGATCATATTGTAATTTAAATGGACTGAGGGAAAACTAGACTTCATTTGGCTCCGTTTTTGGGCTTCAGAAATTATAGCTTGTAAGAGATGTTATGCAGCACCTTAAACTGGAAAAAAAATCAGATTTATTCCACATGGTCCTGCTGACAAATTTAATAAAACTTGGCAACCCTTTATTGATTATATAAAAGTGAGGCTAATCCTCCCAACTTTATACTGCTGCTACCAGGTTAAGTGTGTTGTCAATAATTAACACATAAAGCAACCCTGTGTTTTAATTAACATTTATATTGCATATTTCATATTATGTTGTTTTGTTGAGTTGTGTTTGTGTCTGAGAACTCCTCACATTTCTGTAGCATTTTGTACAATTTGTTTTCAATTGTCCTGTTTTATCATTGAAAAACTAATGAACAGATGTTAAAAATAATATTTTTTTAATAAGAAAATGCAGCTTGTGACAGGAGACTTTGGCCAATCACAGGTCTTTCAAAGGGAGGGCATTCCTATTGGGGAAAGCCGGATTAAATGGTGCAGAATCCTGCAGAGAAATTTGCTATTCCAGCAACAACTGACCACACTGCAAAGCCACCCGAATGGATGGATTTTTAAAAAAGGGAGTCCTAAATAGAGTCTGACAATAAAGGAAATAAAATAAAATGCAATTCTATAGAGTGCTGAAGGGGTGATGTTGTTCTGTGGGCTGATGTGGAATTTAGCGCTGGCCTCGTACCCTCATCAAAAACCACCAGTTTTTTGTTTTGTTTTTTCATTTGATTTTGAATTATTGCAAAAATCAGCTCTGTGGTAAACAAAAGTTTCTGTATAAGGGGTGTTTTTACTTACGTATTTTATTTCATATAACAAAACGTGAAAGTCTCTTAAGCTTGTGTTAACCACAGACCTTATTGCAAGCGTTTAACCAAAAACCCATTGATTTCAAGACGAGGGAACCGGGAGTGATAAAACGCTAACTCATTTACGGATTTTACAAACAGATTAGACAAAGCATTTCAGAGATTGAAACACTGTTTATAGTTTAACCCTCTGTTAACCAGAGCTAAAAGCCCATCGCTGCGGCTTGAACTTCACATTTATGTAGTTAACATTAGCAAAAAGCTCAAATCATATTATGTCTTTTTTTTTTTAAATATATAATCAACACAGTCATAAATGGACAGTACAAAAACAACAATGTACATTACGAATAACTTAATAAATAAATAAATAATAAATAAGTTTTCACATAATGATTCACATAAAAATGTCACTAATAAAGTTAAGTACAACGATACAATAAATGGAAAAAAAAATGAAGAGAGACACAGTGGCAGATGTGGTAGCCAGCTGTCTCTTTTGTGGTCTGATAAACAGAAAGAGAACTTATTTCAATAAGATTTAATAAATCAATGTAAGGGAAACACGAGGTGACTGAAGTGAAGTGCGTGCACATGCTTATATATGTGGTGAGAGGGACTTTTCAGAAAACTGCCTACCCCAGCTTTAAAGTAAAGTTTTAGTCACGTTTTAACTTAGTAAAGTTTTTAATATGGCTCTCAGGGCTTTTTTCTAACCTCTCGTCTATGTTCAATTCACAGCAAGCCTACAACGCTGCAGTCGCCATTAACCACATGAAGAAGCTGCAGCTGGCCCACTCAGAGATGGTCCTGAGGCAGGCCAGCATCCCTGAAATCAAGGTGATCGACGTGTCCTCCCCAAAAAAAAGCCTCAAATGTCTTGACCTGGATAAAACTGACCCCAAGGTCACAGAGGTCAACAGCAAAGCAAACGGGACACTTCACATGTCGCTGCCCACCAGTCCCATTGAACCGAAGAGCCATTATCACACACTGAAGACCACTCAGAGTCAGGCCGTCTCACATCACGCGCCCTCTATAGCTGAGCAGGGCAAGAACGTTTACCACTCAGAGCCCGCCAACCTCAACGGGTTTGTAACCGTTTCATCAGATGTTGTGAATTTTGAATTTCTGACATGAAAGCAGGACTGATGCATCATGAAACTATTCTCCTCTGCCTTTAGGTACGGGAAAAACCATAACGGCAAGCCTGTGCAGACTGGAGTTTGTTCAGTCATGTGAAGGCTGCGTAAAGTTTACATGGAAACATTTTACAACAAGCATTTTACTGGTAAGTTCAAATAACACATTTGCATATCATACAAATACATCTTAATAAAAGTTGTATTTGAATTACACCTTTGCTAAAGTGTCACTATTCCCCCCAAAAAAGGAGGAAATCACCATTTTATATAAATAAATTGCAACACTTAAAACATATGTAATAAGCATGATTAATATGTTTGTCAAATGGTTTGTAACACATTATAATGATTCTTCGGATATAAGTGTTTGATAATGTATTAGTCAACAACTTCTTTGAGCCCCCTAAAGGCTAAAATATGTCTTTATTGAAGAAGTTATATTTTTTGATAGAATAATATCCATTTATAAACATTTTCAGTTTTAAATGATTGTGTACTGTTTATTAATGCATATAGGAGGTCTTAAAGGAATACTTTACCCTACAAAAAATAATTTATTATTATCCTAAGTACATATTGAAATTCCAAAATTATTATATTTTTTAAGTATAGATGGATAGAGAGAGATAGAGAGGGACACAGAGAGAGAGATTTTTTACTAATGTCAAGGTAATTTTCTATGCTATTTAATCATTTCTTGCTAATTTTGGGGTAATTTCTTTTTTCATTGCTCATTGCCTTCTTCTTAAAAAAATGTAAGCCCATTCGTTCAGGTTTTAAAGGGAAAAAAAACACCTGTATGAATGTGTTGGGCCTTTAATTACATGTTGACAATATACTCTCTGTCAGTATATGTTTGACTGTGAGTGTGCTGTACACGTTTTGTTACGTTTCCATCTCATCAAAGGTGAATGTGTGTGTCTCACCATGAGTGTGTTTCTGCCCTCTGCAGGTCAGTGTTGCCGTGCTGACTCAGCATGCAGCTGTTTTGTGTCAGCAGGTCCCACGGTGCCGTGAGTGAGAGGTGGTTGATCCTCTGACGGACCTGAGCGCTCTGCGGGGTCCACACAGTCGGTGGGGCAATAATTTATTTTTGGAAAGAGTGCCTATGAAGCTTCCTGATAGCCACACAGAAGCACACAAACACACACACAAACACACACACGTTCAGATGCACAAGACTCACTTTAACTCAGATGCACAGGGTAGACTTCAGTTAAACACGGCAGTTCAGACAGTATTAAAGGGACGGGCTCACCTGCTGCTGAATGTGCCGCTCGTTCATGGTGAAGCAGCTCTTGACGTCATGAAGGCTTTGTGTCCCACTTCCTGTTTTTTGATCAGGGAGAGTTTAACTCATCAGCACACTTGTGTCCAGGTTTATTAGGACTGCAATATGAGAAATTATTTCACATGAAAAATATTATTCTTTAGCAAAGCTATTTGTAAGTGCAGTAGAATATATGGAAAACTGCATGTTTACTGCTTCAGTTAATCCATACTGGTCTATCTATTCTGGTTCAAACAGTCTCTTATTTTTATGACCTTTGTTGTGTTAAATGATTTATTTTTTTTAAGTATTTTCTTCCTTTTTGTAAAAAAAAGCTATACAAACAAAAAAAACATAATATATATCCAAACTGACAAATCATCAACAGTGTAAATGCCAGAAGTATATCCATAACTTGCCAACTCATAGCTTTCACATGCCATCAACCTAAAATAACGTCATTGAGATTCACTGTAATAGATGTTTCATCACCTATTCTATTCATTCTGCACAGTCTATTTTTGTCTCTCCAGCTGTATGTGGCTTTGTGTCGTTGCATTTAACAAATATTGATCTAGTCCATGTATAATAATTGGATACCTGTATGCTCATAAATAAAGCCTGTGCAGAATTTGCAGTAGTTTTGCCACCATTTGTCTTGATTTTCTCATCATCATCAAATATATCCATCAAATATATAATTGACATATAATGGAATAATAAGTAAACTGTATCGAGCGATTGTCAGGATGGCACAAGACAGTCTTTTAGAAATTTAAAATAAATGGGAATCTGAGCTCAGAGTGTTTTCGGAATGAAAATTAAATTAAATGTGTGTGCAGTATTAAAAAAATACACAGTAAAATACAAATAAAAATAAAAACAAACAGATAACAAATGCATTCATCCATAAATTGCACATGCACATCATGAAAATGCACACATTATCACAATATTTTCCTGAACAGCAAATAAGAAATACACTTGTGCATATTCAAGGCTAGGTGGTGTTTAGGGCTTCAGCTTTTAAATGTCAGCAATCACCAAAAATCATTGTGTGTGCATGTATGCGAGTGTACGTGTGTGCCTTCATTACTTTTGATATTAACACTTATTTTTCTTTAAGCACTACATAAAAAATCCAGTGTATACTTTTCTCCCCTGAGCTCCTTTTGAAAGAGGTTTCACAGCTATACACACCGTAATCCCTCCTCACACCCACCCCACACACACGTGCGCACACACACCCACACATGCAACCACATCATGGTTGACTTGGTGAAGTGCAGTTTGGGGACAGACTGTCCATTCAGGCAGAAGGAGTCAGAAATGTGGGCCAAAGGTCTCCAAACAGTCTCAACCTTTTCCCAGTAGTGGTAAACTTAAATGCCCAGAATCCAAACTGAGCTGCTCAAAGAGGAACATTATTGACTGAGTAATTATCGTGATATTAACGGTATCATTTGTTGACGAACGGGGTAAAAGGTTGTTCTTTATTTTAGACTCATTTCTTCACTGCTGCGCAAAAGTTAAAATGTTGACCAATAATCCACCGAAAGAGAAACTGCTCCATATTTTGCTGGGAGAATAGTCATTTTTTATTCTTCCATTTTTTCTTTGTTTTGAAAGAGACTACTTTTTGCAACCATTTCATTTTCTTTCTGCATATTTTGCAATTACCGGTGTTTTGCAATAGAATCAGTTATGAAAGGCTTGGACAGAGAAAATTACAACATGATGTTCATATTTTTTCTTTTAGATTTGTTAGTATGCTTTTGAACCTTTAGGGTGACCCGTCAGATTCTGTGACCGAGATACTGTGTATTGCCATTGCATACATTTATCATATTTTGTCACATACTTATTTATAAAAGGTCACAGCATCTGACGGCTCACTTTGTTCTGTGACCTGAGGGGACATTTTCAGCTAGACCGCTTCTGCAAATGCTTTTTCATACTTAGCTTTAATAATTTCTGTAGCTGTTACCGAAAACAGCATCGACACTGAGTCACACATTTTGACAGCTTTGTTTGGTGGAATTTGTCCCATTATATGATACTAGAAACTAAATTACATGTAACAGTGTTGAACAAATATTGTCAGCTGAGGTGTCACAATCTGACACAAGAGCCACGACCCTTGCATATACATAATAATAATAATAATAATAGTCATCATCATCACCATCAAATATTTGTTGTTATTATTGTCATATTTAATTGTATATTTCCTTTCATACAAAAAATACTTTTCAAAGTGCTTTACATGCAATATAAAGTTATAATGAAATAAAATTAAATTCAATTGTTATCCAGCACATGGATACTGTAATTCTGAAAATAAACTGCAGACAGGCCAGAGGTGGAAAACAAATAAAAGAAATGTAAATATAAAAGAAATATTGAACAACAAAAGTCAAAACAGTAGAGAGCGCAAAAAAGTTTAAAAGAAAAAAGTTATGGCACCAAGTGTCCCTAACATCTGGTGTGCAGATGTTGAACGACACGCAGACGTCTCGTGACGATGGCTAGTTGTCACTTTCACTGAGCTGGTGACAAATTTCTCTGTGATAAAGATCAGACACATTTCCCAACTCACTGGCCTGACTTCACTCCCTTGTCTCCTGCAGTGGGGGGGACGAGGTCAAAGGGCAGCGAGATGCAGACGAAGACACACGCATGTTAACCCCTGCAATCTCTCACGGCTTCATTGTCAGCTCCATGGTCAGACAGCGAACATGAGCCAGAGCAGCTCAGGACGGCATGATTGGGACGTTTCCTATTGAACGTTTGTTTTCAACTTTATCTCGCACAATCAATACGGTGATTTCCATTTGTAACCATAATGTTGTTGAACAAATGCCTCCCAGCCAATAAATGGGACTGGTTTAAGACAGTCTCACACTGTGATTGGACACGTTTTAAGCTCTCCTGATGGGGATCAATGTGTATGTTAAAGAGCCACGCAACACGGACCAGCCGCTCATGTTGTTCAGTGCATAGTGACGTGAAGTATCCTCATTGTGTGTCAGAATTTCTGCACGGTTGGAGATCATTTTGAGATCTTTGGTAGACAGATATAGTTGGTGCATCTGCGGCACGACACGTACAGACCTCATGTGATGTCACTGGCACAGTTTCATCTAAAAGGAACATTTGCTTCACTTATTGTCCTAAAAACTCCTGCCCTTTTACCCAAACAAGCACTAATCTCCAAAAAGCAACTGAGGAGCCTCATGAATATGCATTCTGTCATCACTGTGGGAGTCGACCTGGCTCCTCTCGTGTTTAAATTGGAGGATCTGCTCTCGTTTCTGCCTGCGAATGCCTGACTCGGCCGCACACTGAGAAGTCAGAGTTTGTGCTTCAAGGTGAGTATCAGCATTTTATATCTAAAGTAAACTGATCATTTTCAGTTGTTTTTAACACTAAACTAAGAGTTGTTGTACAGTTTTCTCTGATAGTCTTGTCTTTTCCATTAACAGACTAATCAAGCAACACACTATGGCAACCATTGGTGAGATCATCCCATTCGCTAAGGAGATGCTGCACCAGAGGCCCAGCCGGGGCATGCTGAAGATCTACATGCTCGGCTCCACTCTGGCGATGCTCGGAGTCGTCGGTGGACTGGTGGAAACTGTCCTCCTGCCATTTGTGGAGCAGGAGACAGCTGAGGACGCACCAGAAGATCTGATGGTGGAGAAGAAGAAGGAGAAGAAGCAAGTTTTAAAAACAGACACTACTGTTATTACCCCTGAGGTTGTGAACGTGTTGGAGATGGCAGTGATGGAGGCCAAGGCCAAGCAGCTGGTGACTGCTGTGCAGAGAAGCTCCCACCGTTTACATGCCTCTTAGAGAACCCCTCCTCTCCTGTAAATGGACCCAACACTTGATGGTGATGCTGGTAAATTAAATCACCATGTTGAACTGGTCACTTTGTGCTTGTTCTTTTATTTCAGATTTGGTTAAAGGGGCCCTACTAGAAAAGGTTTACATGCTTAAATGTTCAAATCATGTGTCTCATACTCCCCTCCGTCTGAAACGGTAGCTGTGTTCAAAATCGTTTCCTATCACAGAAATAGTGCACTATATATTGTGTTTGCAATTTTATAGTTCTTTATAGTTCACTATTGAATACACACTACATAGAGAAGAGTGAGTGAGTGAGTGAGTGAGTGAGTGAGTGAGTGAGTGAGTCTGTCTGACCTCGTGTCCCGCCTCCCAAGAAGCCCAATGTGTTCTGATTGGTCAGCTGTTTCTCTCTATGCACACTCTGTTCTACATGTTACATTGTGATGTCACCAAGTTAGGGATGTGATCACTGAAACCCAAACGAGCTGTGTCAGGCAGTTTAGGAGCAGTACCTTCTGCGGGAGAGAGAGCTCCCTTAGGCATGAACTTTGGGCTTTATTACTTCAGAGAACTTTTACAAGCACAAAAATGCTACACAAAATAATAAAGAAAATGGAAAAGCCCCAAAAGCATAATAGGTCCCCTTTAAAGATGCAATTTGCCCCCATCAACTGAATAGATAGATTGAAAACAGATACAAGACACGCCTGGCTGCTGAAAGAGAAGGTTACGTTTCAGGGAGGCTCTAGAAAAAATATTTGTAGCTCCAGGAGGGTCATGATATTATAAAAAAAAAAAAAAAAGTCACACCAATTTGATAAATAAAGTCATTTGTAACTACTTTATATTTGCTGGTTTGTATCTGAATTTAGCTAAAGCTATCAGACAAATTTAGTGTAGTTTAAATGTAATAATGTAATGTAGTATAATTGTATATAATGTATAATATTTACCTCGGTGCTGTAGTTGAGTATGAGTATAAAGTTGCATAAAATGGACATACAAGTACTTTAAAATTTAGAAGTGCAGTAAACCTGAAGTGACCATATAAAGATCTATCTATCTATCTATCTATCTATCTATCTATCTATCTATCTATCTATCTATCTATCTTTACATACAGTCTGGGGAAATGACAGTGAAAAATGTATCAGGTGTAATTCCACATCCAACCACTAGAGGGCGAATTTATAGGCGCGGATCACCCAACTTCCGGTCATGTGGCGGAAACGACGACATTCTCAAGCTGTGTTTACAACGGACGGCGGCTTTAGCGGTCTTCGAAAAATACATTTTTTGTCAATTTAGAGTGAAATTTCTTTAATCAAACGAGCAGAGTGAACATATTTACGGATGGCGGATCCCGCGGTGGCGTCGGGAGGTTCGCTGAATGCAGGAGGGGTAAGATACGGTTTTCAATCACCGTCGTTAACATGGAGCTAGCTTAGCTGTGTTTAGCTAACTAGCAGTTAGCAGTATGTTGGACTGTGCTGAAGGTGTCTGAGTAAGGGTGAATAACTTCAAATAAACACTTTTGAAACTACAGTGAGCCCGCCGCGTATCATCACAGACGACGGGGTTATCTACGTTACCGTTTTTGTGGTCAATTTGTTTGGAAATGCCAATAAGTTGATGTCTGCCTCTATGTACTGTTGGTATGTGTTAGCTTCGACAGCACGTCGTGAGCTCAGTGTACAAACTTTGTAAACGAATTAATCCGCTCAAAACGTGAATGGTACGCAATGTAACATCGTAGTAAGTTTGGGGCAGTAGTCTGTGTTTGTTCTCCTCAAAGTTGCAGCTCAAATATTATTTAATTTAAAATAACATTATGTACTTTAAACTTTAACAGTAATGTTAAGATGACATTATTGATTGTTTTTGTTGTTGGTGGTGGTGCTAAATTTAATGTGATTTGTGAAAAAAGAAAGGTAAATGTAGAAAGGTTGGCTTTTTATATCTGTATCTGCAGTGGCTTCAGTTAGTAGTGAGAAAGGGACAGGTATTTTAAGTGTCTCTTCTTCAAACTCCTACTGTTTGTTCATAGAAAGTGTGCATTTGTGGGAAAAATATCATGGGTTTTTGTTGTTGTTCTGGAAATTACACGCTAAAATGAGCAAATAAACCAAATATGACTAAATATGTCAGTAAATTAAATCATACTCCTACTTGAGTATTTCCATTTTATGCTACTGTATGCTTCTATGACACTGCGTTTCATTGCTTGTACTGTACTGTACTTGTATTTTTTTTTTTTTTACAAATATTTGACATTTACTTACTTTTTACATTACCTAATCTAAAATTGTCTCAATTTTGATGGATTAAAGTATTAAAATGCTCTTATAGAATAATGTAATGTTCTGTTACCCTCTAGCTTTCGGATTTGGGACAGAGTTGTACATGTTTACTACTGTTTTTGGACTGTCTTAGACAATACAAAGACAATACAAAAAACCATTTACTCAAGTAAAGCATCAGAGTACTTCTTTAACCAATGCCAGCTTGTAAATGCTCAAACACTGAGGATCATTAACTTCAGCATTTGAGTGATTGTGAACATGACTGTGACCTTTTAAAATTTGTGAATTATTGTACAGGATAGGGTTAACTCAGCCTAATAGGAGACACAAGCCTTATACATTAAAATGGTAATATTGTGTTTCTCAGTGTTTTTATCTTCTCAAATTATTTGATTGTTGTAAAAGCTTTGTACTCAGTGCTGTGTTTGTTTTGTGTCCCGCTGTGATGCGCCAGTTTCCTCGTGGGGATTGTTACGTTTTTGATGTATTTTTTTCTCACCTCATTATTTCATGTTTGTTTTTCAGCGTGGGAGTGGTGGTAAACCAGCAACCAGCCCTGCAGAGAACTACCACCTGGCCCGACGTCGCACCCTGCAGGTTGTTGTCAGTGCCCTCTTGACAGAGTGTGGCTTTGAGAGCGCGGAGAAGGCAGCAGTGGAGACGCTCACAGAGATGATGCAGAGCTGTACGTATGAATCCTTACGTAGACACGCTCTTGTTCACTCTCCTCAAAGCTGCTTACTTAAATAATTTATGTGTCTTAAAATCAAAACATGACACACAACTCTTCTGCACCATGCTTTATCACCAAATGTTTCAATTAACTTGCCTTCATTAGGTTAGTCTTTAGTTTAGATAACTTTATTTTGATTGGCTTTATCCATTTTATGTAATGTAGATCAGTGACGTCTGCTCCCAAATCAACCCAGCTTCAGGAAACTGTGAAAATCACTAAAATGACAATTTCAAATTTGGATCTAGGCTTATATCTGATCTTTTTTTTATTATGCATGTAAGATACTAAATTACGTACTAAGAAAGTTTTTGGTGATTTTGGTTCCAGAGGCTTTAAAAATAGGGTGAGCACGTTTATCCCAGGAGAGTTATAGCGCTCATGATTGGCACAGAGCAGCACCAGGAGCACCAGTGATCAGGGTGGTGTCTAAGGTAATTTAATGAGTAAAGGTAATATACATTTTTAATATGTAGCATTTATGGGGATATACTTTAAGAGTGAGTTGACTTGTTAACGAGCAGTATATAAGGAAACAGGAAGCAACATCAGACTGTGATGAAAGCGAGATAGTTGAAAACATTTGGTGTAATACACAAATATATAAATGAAACACTGGAGAAGAGTAATGTGACATATTTTATCCTGATGGCTTTGCATCGAAGCTCACTTGTGTGTACGTTTCTGCATACAAGATCATTAGAAAGTTAGAAAGTATTTTTCTATAAATTTTGTTTGATCAGTATGGGCCCCAGAATTGACCTTTTGTGAATTAGGCATCATCCAGATGTGTCTGATCCATATTCTATACAGCTTTTTGTTGCACTCCATTTATTTGTTGCTGTTTTTGCAAATTTTATTGTGTCAAGCCTCAGCTTTTACATCACTACCTGCATGTGCTTCCATCAGCTATTGAACAGTGATAGGCCTTTATGTGAAACTAGAGGTGTTGACAGTGTCTTTCATTGCCAGCTGATATGACCAGAATGATAGTTTTTCTGACAATGTACAGTCAGAAAGGTATTTTGAGATTGTTGTATCACCTGTTTAATTGAGCTTAAGGGAGGAGAGCATTTTAGAAAATCAGGACGGACGTTCCACCTTATAAAGACAAAGACAAGAGTTATATTGGCTAGGTACCAATTTAGGTACCTAGCCAATATACAGATACCGATTTATAGTAGTTAATGAGACCGACAACCGATATTTGGAACCGATATGCAAAAAAAAAAAAGAAAAAGAAAATCTTTGTGTCAATATTTAGAATTTGGAATATAAGAAACTCCAACACAGAACTTTTTAAATGTTTTTTATGAAGTTTATAAATTTAAATAAAAAAGAATAATTAAAAATAGCTCCCTGAGGTTTTATAAAGTAAAAGTTTCTCTCATGCTGAAACCTTCTGTTCACTTTCATTAATTAACTTCATGGCAATTACTAAAATAAAATGCTGGTACAGATAATAAACAAAATGCTAGATATCTGCCCCTGGTCAAGTCTGCAAAATGTTCACCCTTCTTAAGCTGAGACTTTTCTAAACTCCAATGTTTTTGTTCCCTCCTCAGATATAACTGAAATAGGTCGGTGTGCCAAAGCTTATTGTGAACACACAGCCAGAAGCATCCCAACCCTGACAGATACAGTGGTCACACTCATTGAAATGGGTAAGAACTAGAGGACACCAACGTATTATTTATACAGTGTAACACAATAACACAGAGGACAGCATTTATTTTTGACATTTTGTTTATTTGGTTTCACTAATCAGCTGCCATCATACAATCATCTTCAATTAAGTTATTTTACACAGTGAAACATTTTTCCATTTTTTTTAACATTCTGAAAGCAACAACATCAACAAAAAAACGAATACAGACGACATCATTTAATCTGTTTGTGCCACTGCAGGTTTCAATGCTGACACCCTGCCTGTGTACGCCAAGAGATCACAGAGGATGGTTATAACTGCCCGTAAGTTTGCCCTCTAACTTCCTCTTTCAGTATGGATCATTAAATTAATTTGCAATGGTAGACTCACTTTCTACATCTATTCTAACATACACTGTAAAAAATACCACAGTTGTAAATATAATTTTTCTCTCTTTGTGTTTGGATTTGATGAATTTCAGCTCCTGTGACGAACCCACCTGTGACTCCCAAAGCACTGTCAGCCGGACAGAAACGCACACATCCGCCACACATCCCCAGCCACTTCCCAGAGTTCCCTGACCCTCACACCTACATCAAAACCCCCGTGAGTCATAGTATTTCTTGGTCGTTATAGAGATCCTCAAACAAACCCTAAACTCATGTAATTTCTCTTTGGTAATACACATAAAGATAAAATAAAATTCATTATGTATATTTTGACTCTAACTAATACAGAAATACCATTCAGTTTCACCTCTGCAGTCAGAGCGCCCGTTAGTATGTGTGATAAAGATCATAAAGTGAAGTGTGTGTTTTCCTTTCTGCACTCAGACGTTCAGAGAGCCTGTGTCAGACTATCAGGTGGTAAGAGAGAAGGCAGCGAGTCAGAGAAGAGACGTGGAGCGAGCACTCACACGCTTCATGGCCAAGACCGGAGAAACTCAGAGTCTCTTCAAAGACGACATCACTGCTTTTCCATGTGAGTGATTCTACCAAGTGGACCTGTATTTCAAAAATCATTTGTGGCATGTTAAGGGTTCTCGTGGTCCCTCCTAAGTCACTCTTCCTAAGGAAAGACAGATATTATATGCTGCAAAACCATCTGAGGCAGATTTAGATTTGTCATATTAGGCTTTAGTAATAACATTTAATTGAAATGAATCATAGAAAATCTGGAAAAGTCACAGAATTAGTAAGTCATTAAAGATTTTGGAAAAGTGATGTAACTTTGTTGTGATTAAATTGTTAACTAATCTCCTGTTGATAAGCTTATAAAAAACCCAACATTAATTATTGGGCTTTCTAAAGTCATGGAAAAGAGTTGAAATTTTGTCCATGCATGAAAACCTGTATGTCATTTAAATATTCAAGTCTGCCTGTGCTACTAAAAGCATGTTGTGTTTACATGAGTTTTAATTCCTGTAAATCTGTTTTCAGTGATCGCAGCACAACCAAGCACCATCCCATATCTCAGCGCACTCCTGCCCTCGGAGCTAGAACTGCAGACTCTAGAGGAGACGGATTCTTCTGAGCAGGACGATCAAACAGACAGCGAGAACACAGCAGGAAACATCATCACTGTAAGTCTTTATTTTTGGAACTTGTGCAGTCTCTGATAGTCATAGTGTTTTAAAACCACCATGGTTTCTAGAATTTGTCCGATTTAAAACTTGTCACCTCCTAGAAATATGTAATTGTTTCCACACAACCATGTATATTTATTTGAAAAGGCAATTTTTATAATGTAAACCTCAGAGTTACTTACCAGGACCAAGGGTCAAATCTACCTCTTCAAATTCATGCAGGGTGTCAAAGAGCACTACGTAGTTTGGATTTGGAAACATGGATGCAGAATATAGAGAAGCTCTATCATCTTATATGGATATATTCAGACTGAATAGGCAAGGCTATAGTATGGCAAAAATGTCAAAATATGACATGTCCCAAAAACAGCTGAAAACACCTCAAAACAGCATAAAATACCGTGCTAAAATGCACCATAGCATAGAATTTTGGAACAATGGTCAAAAACACCACAATGATGTATGTTGAAAAAATGACCAAAAAGGCAAGGCTATAGTATGGCAAAAATGTCAAAATATGACATGTCCC